>NW_020536999.1:20355527-20389351 GCF_003426905.1 Ctenocephalides felis
GCTTCGGAGATATAGAGCAAAAACTAATAGAAATGTCAGTTTTTAAGGGAACGGTCAACTGATTTGAATGATCAAAAAAAACAATAGTTTTCTAATGATTTTTATTTTATTTGAATATCGATAATAATTCGGATTTTGATTCTAATTTTAACTAAAGTTCTATACATCACTTATATAATGTATTGAAAACATTTGATATTCCTCGAATATTTCATTGAGGTATGGGAAGTTCCAGCAACTTGCCTTAAGGCACGATGCCATGCACTATTAGTTATTTTGTGCAAATAGCATAAATTTATTTCTAATTTTGAATGAGTTCTAGTATAAATTAGTTATGTATTAGCTCGATATTCAAGCAGAATGATGTCAGATTTTGTGCACCATTTGAACTCATAGTTATATGTCTATGAAAAATTGTTTAGTACTTTTTTACCAATATGCAACATTATTGTCAAATTACGGGAAAACGGCCCATTGATTCAATTCAGAATATATTTATTTTTACTTGTTTCTTTTAGTTTAGTTTGGGAAATATCCTTTGAATTCTGTCTTTAGTAGTATTTGGTTAGTACCAATATTATTAAGTTAGTTTATTTTACCTATTGAGAAATAGGTTATAATTTTGTTCAAATAAGATCAAGTAATTTTTTGTTCAACCTGAGCTTGTCGTGATACAATGCAACTGCTGATAGCTCGATATCAAGCAGTATGTTATCAGGTATTGTCCAATCATTTAAAGCTATTTATTCTATAAAGTTGCTTTATTTAGTGCTTTTTACACAAAAAACCAAATCAACCTTGATTACTTATCCCATGGATACTAAAATTAGCCAGATATTCAGAGATTAAAACTGAATAGATTTACCATTTCATTTTTAGTGACTTCATTTTTATTAGTGAATTTCAAAAGCGCAATAAGGATTGCACAAATTTCAAGGAAAACAGTTTAAAAATAAAATTAAGTTGTCAAGTTACAACTTTTGCAGCTTCTTTTTTATTGAGTGCTGCGCAAATAAGAGAAGAGCTTCTTGCAGAA
This sequence comes from Ctenocephalides felis, assembly GCF_003426905.1. NCBI lineage: Eukaryota > Metazoa > Arthropoda > Insecta > Siphonaptera > Pulicidae > Ctenocephalides > Ctenocephalides felis. The sequence goes on from NW_020536999.1 coordinate 20,356,564, forward strand.
CTATAAAGATAAATAATGGAGTTAAATTGTGTTTTAAAGTTTAAGTGTTAGTTATTCTCAGAGCAATGCATGAAATCAAAGTTTGTTTCGAAAAAAAACTTATATGCATACCGAACTAACTCGAGACAATTTCTTAAGAAATATATTCAAACTAAATTTTAAGAAATAAATACATTTTTAAAGTTACTGATGTTGAAACTAATACAACAAATGAAATTACTGGATATATGATGAATTAGGAAATGATGAGTTGTGACAAGGAAAAAACAAGTGGGCGATATTGACATTTAAAGATGATAACAGGAATATCAATAATGTTGATGATCGGCATTTTGTACGTAAACACCGTCTATAAATCAACATGTATTAGCTATTGTTAAAAATAAAATTATTTTCAAAAAAAATGAAATTTCTCTTACGCTTGATAGATAGGCTGGATTCACTGTATATTTTATATTTTTATTTATATTTTGCCTTCTTTTGTTAATAACTTGCTAAAATACACATAGCTTTAGAATAAGATTCTATTACAAAATCGTTACAAATCTCAAAATTTCTACCCCGGTTCTTGTTTTCCATCATGGTTTTCATATCATTGGAAGACCTTGCATTTTCTATTTTAATGTGAAATAAATTCTCATGGGAAATGCAGAGCACATCCGTCCGATGCAAGTCTGTCCAGTGGATTGAATATGCGTTTCATCCAGAAAACAGAAGCACCCAGGAGACTCTGGTATAAATGTATCTAAATGATATTCCGTACGTGAGGATTCCGGCGTTGAATGCACCTAATGATGCCAGATTCGGAGCATGTTTCATAGACCAGATAGCGGCTGATCCAATAAAACAGTTGAGGCACTTTCCAGTCAGCACGAGACACCACCTGGTAAGGTACACCAGGAACGAATATTGAGACCAGGAGGTAATTGTTTACCTAAAACAGGTGTAGAGATTCGATATCATGCAATAAGGGACAATTAATGTATTATTCTAAATAAATATATCACCACAAGAGATACAAAAATAATATAATAAAATCTGTAATTACCATACAGCGCTAATTCTTCTTCTTCCTTATATTTGAAGGTGTAGAATTTTATTTAGATACAATACGAGGTAATAAACATCTCATATATAGATCATTATGATAGAAAACAAGAATATAATATAATAAAGTCTAGAATGACTTTTTACTTTCCTGTCACCATGAGGGAATAACATAGGCAATATTACAGAACATAGATACAAGCTAATTGTTTACCATTCTTAGCTGTGCTGGCGTATAGCTTCATTTAGGTCCAATATGAAAAAAATTAATAATAAATTATAAATAGATCACCAATTGAGAGAAAATTGTAGGATATAATCAAATCTAGGATGATTCTATAAGGTGCCATTTAGATATTCTAATTATTTTACATGAATTACTACGTGATTAAATATTTGAAAGGATAGAAAAACAGACAAGCTTTTTTCAAAAATGACAAAAATATAGCTAAAAATGTCCTACGTCAAAATGCTTTAAATAGTGTGCACCATGTATAGTGCATTTGTTAATGAAATAATGACTAATAAATTTTATGGAATTATCATTTTTTTTATAAATAGTTAACAGTATTCAAACGAGTTAATTTATTTCTTACTTTTATTAGTGAAATTGGGTGTAAATTGTTTTTAATATAATTAAAAAAGCAAAAAATACGAATTTCGCGAAATATAAAGATTAAATTGAATATGTTTCTTAAATCTGGAAAATTGATATATTTAAAAAAAAAATTACATAGACAAATGTATATATAATATACCATTATTAATATATATTCATATGTACATATTATAATATTGCAAAAAATACTAAAATAAATGCATACAATAAAAACCATTATTTTATAATCTCTCTCCAACATTACACTTTAAAAATGAAATGAATTTTTCCACATATTCCAATTTAACACATTTTCATGCGTTTATTCCAATATAATCCTTCATAATTATCTTTTTCATATTAAAAAATCCTCTTTTGAATTATAAAAAGCATTTATTATAATCGAGCTGATATATATATATATATATATATATGCTGAAAAAAGTGAGATAGTGGAAAATTTCACAGCTTTACCATATAACTGTATGGTGCCTATATCCCTATAAAAAACTGTTGTATCTTCAGATTTTAAAATTAAATCTCTTCATTTTTTGCAAATCATTTATAAACTATAGCTACACGCCAACTTTTATCGGCAAATTTTTGCACTATAATAACAATGTCTTTTATGTTTCATTAAATTCGCATAATTGGTTTTTGAGAACGTACTATCTGTTAAATATTAGTATTGAGCGCGGAGCCACCCATCTATCAACCTCGGTAATCTTAAAATCTATTAAATCTACCAAGTTTAAATTTTGAAATCAAATCTTGCAAATCTTGAAATCAATTGAATTTACCAACTTTAAATTTTTTTCACAATTTTGGTGAACTATAATAACAATGTCTGTTAGGTTTCAGCAAATTTGCTAAATGCGTTTTTGAGATTTTTTTACTATATTTTCAAAAAATATTAGTATTGAGCGCGAAGCCACCCATCCATCAACCTCGGTAATCTTAAAATCTATTAAATCTACCAAGTTTAAATTTTTGTCACAATTTTAGTGAACTATAATAACAATGTCTGTTAAGTTTCAGCAAATTCGCAAAATGCGTTTTTGAGAACATACTATCGGTTTGAACATCAGTTTTGTGGTGGCGGAGCCACCCATCCATCATCCTCGCAAATCTCAAAATCAATTAAATTTACCAACTTTAAATTCTTGTCACAATTTTAGTAAACTATAGTAACAATGTCTTTTAAGTTTCATCAAATTTGCAAAATCCGTTTTTTAGAAAATACTATCTGTTTAAAAATTAGTATTGAGCGCTGAGCCACCCATTTATCAACCTTGCATAACTCGAAAACAATTAAATTTACCAATTTTATTTATTACTATTTGTCAAGTATATTTCAATTCCACATTGAAAAAGATAAATTAAAAAAAAGGAAATCGCCACAATTAAAAAAAAAGTGTTAGGGTTGGACAACCTTCTGATAAAAATAAATTGGTGATTTACTCTTTTTCTTTAAGCTCAAAAATCTGAACTAAAATTATGTCAAAAATATTCAATGACTGAACGTGGGATAAAAAATGATTGAATAACTAAAATGGATATAAAAAATAGGATTTGGTGTAAAAAAGTAAAAATATTAGGTTGAAAATTTGAAACTTTATTTAAAATGGAGTGTTTCTGCATATTTTATGTTATTTTATGTAATAAAAAAGGAATTACAAGTTATCATGTAAAATGTGTGTAACTGTGACATAACTCTTGTAATCTGTGACAAAAATCACCCTAACAATTTAGATCAAATTTGCTTACCTTAAAATATTTGGAAAATTCTGTTTTAAAAAGTAGTTTGCTAACATATGCTGAAGTATGACGTCAACATAATATCATGTAATAGTCTAAAATAAATTCATGCACTTATATTATATTTTTTATCATATCATATTTTTATTATATTTGTCAGAATAATAGCTATGAATAGTTCGATATGAATGTTGCATTACAACCGGATTGAGAATTTTTTTTACTTTAAATGCAATTTTAACAGTTTTTCTAGCTAGATGATGCAGATAAGGATTTCTTGAGCGCGCTTTTCTTTGACGGAGCTTTAAATATAATAAAATTTTATGTACATGTATTCTAAAACACTCTTTAAGCTTCTCAAAAATATTTTTCTGTTCGTATATATGTATATACTTATCTATATACATATACCCTTATGTAAAACAAATTACTTATTTGTTATGAGAACGTGCCTCGCGAACTTTCTACATTCTTCATGTCGTTCGCTTTGCATTATTCAGCCGAGTCTCGCAAAATTATGAACAACGCGATAAAACATTTAAATTATTCAAATAAATTGTAAGATACGGATGATGTTCCTACACATTCCTGTTTAAACTTTTAATTTATCATCAATTCGGTTATAATAAATAAATAAATAAATTCTTTTTTTGGAACTCGGAGTGCAGATGGAATTTTTTAATACGGAAAAAGTACGCCAATAAGGAAAACATGTAATTATAAGGGATTATTCAAGGATAAATGGATTGTAATGAGTTTTTTGTAAATTCGGAATTTGTGGAATAATAATTTAGAATAATTTGAGAATATTGTATCAATAAAACTCATTCATTTGTTTGCTAAGTTATAGCTAAAAATTATTTTTAAACATTTAAAACTTTTTCCATGCTAATTCTATACGAAACTTTGATTGAATTGTGCACTATCTAAAAGTTAATATTAAAAGCTAAAACTTCTAAAGATTTTTTTTATCAATTTGGAAGCATTTGAGCCTCTGGGAGCAAAAAAATTCGAGAATGTCCATAATAAGGACCACCCTAATATATATATATATAATTTGAACAATATTATTGCAAAATATTAATACCCAATGAACCAGTTCATAATTTTTGTAATAAATCCTAGTTCAATCAATCATAGTTTACATGTTTGTTTACATATTTGCATATTTACAACTTTATTATTTCAGTATCAGTATCGTTTGATAATTCATTTCCTCCTGATGAAATTGATATTGCATTTTGTTATTGAATTTCTGCGAAAACAAGAAGCTACTACATATAATAGCATCGTTTCTAAAGAAAATATCTAAATAGGTCAACGTGTATGAAGCTAGTTTATTAGATCAAAAAGCTCTTGAATCTCGGACTAAATCATTTAAAGTCTTCTAGAAAATGGGTAGGATAAAATACCAGTTGGTATCAATATAATTTAACTTGAAAATATGTCAATTTTCAAAATTTTGGATGTTTTCACATATTAAGACATAATAAAAATTATTGTAATCACAATGTTTCCTTGCTATCAACTTTTTAAGTGATTTTCTCTAAAGTGGTAAAATTTTGATAAATATTTTGTTCCAATATTTCTAGTACCAATTTCTTTTTAGCATTTTTTTATGATGGGGTTTACCATACCAAAGTTTGGTAAACTCTGGTGTAAATTAACCTGAACAAGTCTGCAACAAGTTAGACAAACCAATAACCGCTATATTATATAATTCTGGAATATTTGCCGAGCAATAAGTCCGCACGAATGGGGTGCTTTGCAGTTAACACAAATAATGTAGTTAAACCCAAACTTCTGCCTAGTGTTTTAAAGTTTATATGTACAAACGGGCTACGAACATTCCAAGAAATCAAAGTTGCACAAATAGGGGAAATCGGGGATAAATGTAGTAGACAACACACACGTTCTTTAATAAAATATTATTACTATTATTGGTTCTCTGCTCGAAGTCAGAGAACCATTATTATTATGGTGTGGCAATACTACTATAGATGATATTTTATAATAATGTAGTAAGAACTTCATGAATGTATTAAAGTTCAACATTTCAACAATATTTCAAAGTATAAAAAAATCTAATTTTTCAAAAATATAATTTTTTTCAAAAATTTTGAAAGTTTATAAATGTTTTTTTTCAGAGTTCTAAAAGAAAATTGAGTCTTTTCGCAAAATTTAATTTTTGGTATGGAAAGTTTCAGCAGATAGGATCCCGAGTTCGAACTCACGCTCTGGACAACTTGATATCGTACAGTAGCGATGACCATTTTTACTTGAAAATGTAAATGAATATAATTAATTTCGAGTGATGTGGTGTAACATGGCAAATGGAAAATCTCTCACACTATTCTTACCTAAATCGAGTTTGACACAGCTTACGGACCTGCTCTAGGCCATTACTACTCATTATTAATACATACATTACTAAATAAGTCTATAATAATCAAAGTATCACATTTACTTCAGTATTCCTCTACCAAGGTGTATACACAAACGTGCTTACATCCATTCGCTGCTACTACCCAACGCCCTTATGTGTGGGTCTTCCAGACGGGCGAGAGTTGTGCAAGTTAGTTAGTTAGCCCCATGAATGCCCCAACAACTACCTATAGTAATTGTTTATGCGATTTTCATCTTGTGTACACAATTGCAACAAGAGCTTGAACGAGATTATAGAAGTCTACACAAAAACATTTAAATAGTAGTCTGACTCATGATGGAACTGATAAAAAAATGCAGTAGGGTGTTAAATAAACGATATTTTTGATGGTGCACAAGTTTCTGCTAAGAGTAGCTAACTCTCCAATATTGCTGTCTTCGACTATATTATTAATCAAATGTACACTCATTTACAATAAAAATTGTTTGGTAAAACAAGAAGATTTATCCACATCCTCATAGATCACAAATCTTTATAATGAATATATGTAAAATTTATAAGCTGATATCGGTTTTATGATTTACGCATATAACAATATTCAAGCAGAGTTTTTTGTTTTATAATGTAGTATATTATATTTAATATATCTTTTGCAAAACTTCGTAATCAACTTAGCAGAACTTCTTTTCTTACATGAAATGTTTATAAATATGTAAGTGAAGTATTTAAAAGTCAGCGCACGTCATGAATCAATTTTCTCAATGAACCAGTAGTTTTGTAACAAACATTTTATATTGTAGAATTTTTTAGTAGTGATTTAAAGTTTTGTATAGTGTTCTGTACTATTATTTTGCATTTGCCTTTTTAATAAATCATTCTAACTTCAAAACACGTATTTGTTTAAAATCAGCTTTGGCTATAATGAAAAACTGTTTCTTACTCTCAAAATTACGTATGTGTTATTTTGTAGGATTTTTGCTTTACAGAAATTAGTTAAGTAGCATTATTTCATTTTTTACATATATTTTTTATACGAATTAATCACAAGAAATTAGTCTTAGAAATATAACAAGTCAGAATGGCTTTATTAATTTTAATCAAAATTTTTGCAGGCAAATTTAGGATACGTATATTTACCTACGTCTGTGCTATTATATAAGCGCATATGTGTTTTTTGTCCAAGAATTAGATTTTTTTTAAATATAAAATTTATTAATTGATCTCTGTAGAACCATAAACTTGAGTTTCATTGAACACTTTCTTGAACAAAACAGTCGTCTAAAAGCTACATATCAAATATACTCGCGAACTAAACTTAAAGTAGTCATTATTATGAACTGTTAAATTTAAATTTAAAGAGTTTTGATATTATTAATTTGAAATACTTTATTAACTTTAACATTAGACATGTGCATATCAAACTATCACATATTTTATAGATATTTTAATAATAAGAATAAATCTTGTTTACATTTCGTCTCTTTCGCAGCTAACGTATGGCGATTTCTTTAAGAAAAGTTTACAATGTCCAAAGTATAAAAAAAACAAATTTTTCAACAAGGTAATTGTTTTCCAAAATTTTTAAAATTCTCAAAGATCTATTTTTTTTTTCAAGTTAAAAAATTAAATCTTTTTAAAAAAAATTAAATCTTAAAAAAAATTAAAAAAATAGTTTTTGGTACGGGAAGTTACAGCAATTTGTCTTGAGGCACGATGTCATGCTCCACTAGTTTATACTACAGATCAAGTTTTATAAGTTTTTCATAGTACTTTTTATTGGTCATGGACATCATAAATAGTGATATGCCAACTCTACCACATTCCGTGACTATTTCTTTCTAATTCCTTAAAATCTCTAATGTTTTCTCCGTCTGTAAATAATTTTCTGACAAGAATCACCCAGAACGTTTGTGGTAAGAATAAATCTTGGCAGAATTACCGACACCTTATTAAAAGTGCGTCGTTTAAGTACACTGTCTTAAACTGGCAAACAAATTTACATTCATAAGACGACTTGATGTATTGTAATGTGAATGAAGGGCATTATGCAAATTCTTTTGTCTTGTATTCAAATATTCAGACTTATATATGAGCATAAGATGCTGTGGTAAAGATAGGAATATTTAATTTTATGAAAATGTAATTAATATTTTATTAAAGTACCTGAAACTTGAGGTAAAGGTGTGCTTAAAACTAAAGTAGTTTTAGCATAGGGTATAATTTAGACTTAATCGCATGAGATAATAATGAAATGTGATAATTAACCAAAATTTCAGAATAAGTAACTTGCGATTTGGATCAAATAGTCACAAAATTCAAAATCATTATAATATAATGAGTTTTAAGCAATTTCAGTATTTAATCGAGAATGATAAATTCTTGGGCATTTATTGTTACAGCATTTTTATTCTAATAAAAAAATTTGAATGATAATTTTTATTAACATCATATGGTCAACAAATCCAACAAATCTAAGATAAATCGATCAACATTATAAATCCTGGAGAATAATACAAAGCCAAACTTACCACATGAAAATCAATTTTTGCTATAAGATTTATTTATCTGGATAATATTTGATTTAAATAAAAATTTAATTTTATTTAAGTAAATTTAAAAAAAAAAGTAAAAATAGCGATATTTCATAAAAGAAAGCTTGCAAATAAATATTAACTGCTTTATTCTAAATTTTGTATCTGCGTATTGATCGTATAATATAACTAGTGGTGCATGGTATTGTGCTTTAAGACAACTTGCTGGAACATCTCGTACCATAAGTCAAGATTTTTATATGGAACATCTCGTACCATAAGTTATAATTTTTTCGACAACTTTGAAAAAAAAAATTTAGACTTTTTTTGAATTATTCTAATCGGTTGATTCGTGCGCCCGAAATTGTGGACGAAAAATTGCATCCAAACATGCACACTATATACCTACATCAACCTTTCTAAGGTATTCCAAAATGCTCAGAAACATCTGAAACGTAACGTATATGCAAAATATGCAAAAAAAAATATTTTCGGGCGATTACTATAACTTACCTTATGACAAGTTAATAATACGAAGTGTAAAAATTTGAATTAATTAATTTTTGTTTTTATTAGATCTTGCGTTACAAAATAATTATGCTTGGCTTACCAAAATTTGACAAAACTTGAGATCCTTGTAATCTTCTATCTATTCTATATTAAACTATTTTTGTGTAATTAATTTTTGTTTCTATCAGATATGTCAAATAAAAATAACTATAGTTTATGTACCAATCGTGAAAAAACTTGGCAAAAACCTGAAATGATGTTTATGATTTTTATTACGGCCTTTTTATAATTAAGTAAATTTTAAAATTATATTTCCATTAATTTAGTGTATTTGTACTCATTAACTTCTCGTAGGGCATGTTATAACATCGCAAAATAACAATGTTTGCATATCTTTACGTTTTAGAAGTTTTTGAACATACTGACACACCTTAGAAAAAAAGGATTTATTTGTGAATGTTTGTGTGTAACTCGACATTTCAGACAGTATGGATCAACTGACTTGGAAGGGTTTCATCATTCTCAAGATTTTTTTTCAAAAATTTCTAGATCCCCAAAAAATAATTCTTTTCAAAATTTTAAGGCTTTTAAAAATTTCGAATTACGGTAAGGTAAGTTCCTGAAATTTTGCATAAGACACTAGTTTTTTTTTTAATTATATAAAACTATGTACTAATTATCATTAAGTTTTGCTAGAACTTTTGTTATTATTTATCATGGTATTCTTGAAAATTAAATAAATGCATTTTCATTGATCTTTGCTGTGATATATTTACCTCTTAATTATAAATAATAATTCCCATGTGTGTTCTCATGGTCTGTGTAAAATGATACGGACCGCACTAATTAGTAAATGAATCCCTATACCAAATAGCAACATTGTTCTGTTTAAACTGCAGTATAATTATAGCAATATTCCTCCTGTGTAGATTACTGGTAGTTTGTGTGTTTCATGCGTGCATTTGGTGCAGTATTCTGCGAACATTGCACAATTCATGTTTCATTCCATTACATCCAAACTGCCCGGATTCGCATTCGCTGAAGATTATAATTTATCCGAAACCCGAAAATAAGTAATTCGCGGCGGACAGGCGGACGAGCGGACCAGCGGACCAGCGGCCAATTTCCAATTAATATCACAATACCGTCCCAAACTGTTGTAGCCGGAGAGCCGATCGAATTTGGTTATTTATTTAGCCACAAATCTAACTTTAAGTCAATTGAAGTAAATAATGGATATAGCCAAATACTTAACCTGTTAACCGGTTAGGATAGGGTCTTCGAAAAAGGTGTCTTCGATAGTTTCGTGCGGATGAGACGTATATTATTGATGGACTATTACAGTTGTACTTTTTGTGTTTTTTTGTACTTCTAAAAGAGTAAGAATTATTATATATGTTTTATACTTTTTTATTCATTTTGGTATCAATATAATATAAACATATAAAAAAAATAGAAACAACACACGCCCGGTTAACAGGTTGAAATTTAGTACAGGCATACATTTCACGTCATTTTTAAACTATCGTAAAAAAGGCAATACATTTTTCACTATAATTATTTTATAATTTATTTATCAACGTTACAAGAGTATAGTAAACTAGTGAAAACAAAAAAAATACACCTAAAAAAAATTAGCAGGTTTTGAAATGTGGGCTCTCAAAAATTTGGCACGAGACCGATCAACCGACTTGAATGGGATTTAAATTTTTTAAAGATTACAGAATTAATTCAAAAATTTCAAAACTTTCCAAAACAATAGTTTTTTTTTTCCAAAAATTTTAAATTACTGTAAGGAAAGTTTCTGATATTTTTCATAGGGCACGATGCCATGCACTTGTTTTTTTCACGTTTGAAACCCTTCTAGTAATCTGAAGTAAAAAAATAAAAAAATATTATTAATCTGGAATAATTCGCAATAGCATACACTAAAATAAAATTATTTTTTTAACATAATGGCGACTTTTTAAAAAACAGGATCATTTTCTCTTTTGTTTCTCGGATTTTCAAAAATAGTAACAATAGTTGGGGGTAGGGCTAGTATATAGCAGACAAACAAGATTCTTTGAAAAATTCAAATGAATCGGTCCAATGAAACGTGAGAAATCGTGGGCATGGTATTGAAAAGGATAGTTTTGAGAAATGCGCGTTAAATATTTTGCAAAAGTAAAAAACAGAGGAGAATTATCATGGCCAAAAATAATTTAAATTTCAATATATCCTCTTGTACAAATAATTTTTAAATATTTAAGCTTTGGAGATATGAAAGAAACGATAAACGATTTTTTGGAATTTCCACATTAGATTTTTTAATTTCAAGTAAAATTTGCGAATAAAAATCTATAAATACTAGTAATAATAATTAATTGCCTGATGCAGAAGTTTGTTTTTGCAAAAAATGCTATTTGGTAATTTTGTGTTTGAAGTAATTCTTATTGAAATGCGAACATTTTTGACTTTTCATCGTCGTTTTTTCAAAAATGGCTGGACTGATTTGAAAAATAATTATGTGATATTACCTGAAAAGGCTAGCCTTTGCCAGCTTTCTGCGACGATCGGTCCAGCCATTTTTTTTAATTAGGAGAGAAGTGAAAAAAAATTATCCACGTTTTTGCACACGTCTTAGCCGATTTCAAAAATTCAGGTAATGATTGGGAAAATCACGATGATTAGTTTCTGGTTAAGATCATCCGGGTCTTTGTAATTGAATTTGCAAAAAACTATTTCGATGAAACTTTGTATCATAATAGATTATATACTCTGAAATAATGTACTAAAATATTGTAAGTCTACAAAAAGCAATTGAATTTGCACTTAAGCGATTCTAATCAGAATCTACGATTTTGTGCATATGTAGATTGCGTATTTTGTGGATAACTACTGATTACAGTTGGGGACAACTTTTTGATAAAATAGATTTTTAGAACCCGAAATGAAATAAATAAAAAGTGTTAAATAAATTAATTTTATTTAATTACAGATATTTTAAGTATATTTGAAAGACAGCAATTAGAAATCGCACTGATAAATCATTTGTGAAAGCAAAAATGTTATTTATGAAATAAGTAGTTGGACATTTTCCTAAATAGCTGATTCTTATTGATTATGTATACGTTCCGGAAAATTACTGCACTTTACCTTAAGGCAAAATGCTATTTACAACTAGTTTGTTTATTTTGGTAACAAAAATGTAATTTCTTCAATTGCTTTTATTAGTTTTGATTTTCATATATTTGAATATAAATTTATGTGCGTATAATACATACATGAGTGTTCCATGGCGTAATGGTTTAACGCGCCGCCTCGTACATATAATACATATTTCATTTATACATTCTTCTCCAATGACCGTTTTTATTTTTCATAGTGTTTATCTTTTTGCATCCACCATTCTCCACCACAATAAAGCAATTACTAAAAATAAAGTGCAACCACCCCTCGGCCTATCAATTCCGAACCGTTTGCAATGATGAAGCATCATCCCTTGTCGGTCATTATTATTTGCAGCAAATCGCGTCGCATTAAATTCACGCAGCAGCCCTCTATGATTTCCCCGTTTCCAATTTTCCCACCGGGTGGAAAATGACACGTCCTCCCATGAAAATGCAAGAGATGGTAATAATGCGTCTGTCACATCACATATCATAACTTGAACAGAATGCATCAGCACGCGGTGCACGATTTTGATTGCGGAACGAGGAAAAAAATATTCATGCCATTAATATATTCGGAAATGATTTGAATGATGCCATTGTGGTGGATTTTTGAGGTTTTCGATTTAATTTTGCACATTGTTATATATTGATATAAAGCTGGGTGATGGATAGATTTAATTGCAACCTTGTCATTTGGGTTAATGGCGATTTGTTTTATTGAAATCGCAGAAATCTGATTCTGATATTATTGCTCTTTGGCATAGGTGAGGGCGGGGCAATGAGGTTAAATTAGAATTTTAGTAATTAACTTTGCGTTTGACGCTTGATTCGTGCGCCCGGAAACGTGGACAAAAAAATTTATCCATACATACATACACACATACACACATCCATTTTTTCTGAGGTATGCCAAAATGTTCAGAAACCTTCAAAACGTGAAGAAATGTAAACATTTTCAATTTCGATTTTTGGACGATTACAATAACTTACCCTACGAAAAGTTAATTACTCTACGAGAAGTTGAAAAAATCAAAATTTGCAAAGTTTTTTTTAATAATTTAGTTTTCGGTACGGGAAGTTCCAGTAATTTGCCTTGAGACACGATGTTATGCACCACTAGTTATACTCTCTAAGCCAAATAAACTGTGCCGCAATAAATAACTATTTATCGAACTATGTTCAATAATTTCTATTTATAGAAATAAGTTTTTCCACTATTATTCTAAAATTAGTCGTCTGTTCCTTTTTACCCCATAAGCAGAGTAAAAAGGAACAGCCAGGCTGCAACCAGTTCCTATATCATATTTTTAATTTTAAAGGAGTATTATGTAGTAGTAACTACATTATTCAACTAACGCGAACTACATACTTTGTGGGCACATTTTTGACTAAGATCATACTGAGTACAACCTGGATCTGGTATTTTGGCAGAAATATTCATCAGCAGAGTTAAATAACTATTAACATAATTTATCTCTTGTAACATTGCTCTTCTTATCTTCATATTTTGTCTTTTTTATTTGTTACTACTTTGTGTCAATGTTTATTTGGTATTTTTTAACTTGTTTATGGATATTTTTCTAGAGGTTATATAACAAAATGTGGAATCTAACTTAAAAATAATAATATCAACATCTCATAAAATAATTAGATACAGTATATCTGAAAATTATATTCAGGTATCATAAACTAAATAAAAGTGCTCAAAACTAAAAAAACTGCTGACGAGAAAAATACTTTTGTTATGAATATTTCATTCATTCATTTCATTTCATTTATCTCCTGATTACTACTGCTCATGCATCCTTTGCCTTCTACTTTAAAATAGTATTGTCATAAAATTTAACACTTTACAGGTTTTGAAGATTATGGCTATGGACCTTTTTACCCGCTGATTAAGCCCAGCCCTATCTTACAGTATTATTCAAATTTCTCAACTCTGTCAAATATTTCATAATGCATGACTCTACAAAAAACATTATTTTGTATTATTTCTCATGTTATTCAAATATTTCACCTGTCTCTTGTATATTACCTTCTATATCGAGCTTTGGCCTGTAGGCATTTTGTCTATTTTTTGTTTTCCACAAAAAAAATTAGATTTGCGTTTTGTATCCCGTTTTGATATAGTTTCTGGATTTTTCTCTGACGTTTTTCCATGGCTCTCTATTTCTGTATTTGTTATATCTTTTTTCAAACCAATTGCCAGCGAATTCCTCATGGCGCAAACGCTCTCGGAAAAAGTTAATGAAAAATAGTTGAAAAGTTGGAGATAAATTATAATTATATTTACACATTTAAAAATTATATTTAAGGAAATTATATAAATATTATTTTACATATTATATCATAAAATATGTTTATGATGATAAAACTTTTCTCTCTTTTATGAATTATCTATTTCCATCGTTATGATAATAAAAACTAGTTCGTATTGGTATTTTGCCTTGAGGCAAGTTACACGAACTTCCCGATGTGTGTAAATAATCGACTTAATCAATAAAAAATAAATTAATTAAAGTATTCCGAGTGGATTTATTACACATAATTGAAAACGAACGAACACGTTAACACGGAGTATTTTTTTGAAAGCAAATTTTCAAAAATCAATAATTTTTATAATTGAACCAGTTTCCGTAGGACTTTAATGGTTTAGTATGTTTATTGAGACAAAGTACTCTATCGTTTACCAAGTAAATCGTCTAATTAACTTCCCGTAGGGTAAGTTATTGTAATGGGCCGAAAATCGGAATTGAAAATTTTTACATTTCTCGACGTTTTGAAGGTTTCTGAACGTTTTTGCATACCTCAGAAAGAATGGATGTGTGTGTGTGTGTGTGTGTGTGTATGTATGTGTGGATACAAATTTCCAGTCACGTTTTAGGGCGCACGGATCAACCGATTTAAATGGTTCAAAAAACATTCGATTCCTATTGATAGGGAAAAGAGCTGATTAGTTTTTGGCAAAGGCAGGTTCAGCCGTTTCGGAGATACGGAGCAAAGAGTGCAGAAAATAGAAATCGAATTTGTGAGCGAACGGAGTATCCGATTTGAATGATCTAAAAAACATTCAATTAGTAATGATTGGGAGAAGTGTTTATTAGTTTTTGGCAAAGGCAGGCCCAGCCATTTCAAAGATACGGAGCTAAATATGTAAAAAATGGCAGTTTTTGAGAGAACTAAGCGTCCGATTTAAATGATTCAAAGAACTTTCTGCTTGTCTTAACAAAATAATTGATTTTGGAAAAAAAAATTTTGTTCCAATATATTTTTTTTTTTTTTTGGTATTTTGTATATCGAAAATATTTCAGATTTTATTTTTAATTCTGACTATAGTTCTAATATACTTTACAAATAATTACAACTCTGCAATTCGGTTTATATAATTCTTATAAATATTACACAATGTTACAATATTTATAATAATCTATTTGAAAACATTCAGTATTCCTCGAATATTTCGTTACGGTGAGGGAAGTTCCAGCAATTTGCCTTAAGGCACGATGCCATAATTGCCTCAAGACAGAATTCCACTTACAGCTAGTTTTAATTTTAACAAACGTCAATAAAACTACTCATTTTTTCAAACTTTGATGAATTTTTAAAATTAAACTATTTGTCGTAAGGCCGTAATATTTCAGTAAGTTCTATAAGACCAAGATATATATCGCCAAAAAAAGTTTCACAAAAATCGGCTTAATTTTTTTCAACAGTTAGTTACAAGAAAACGGCTCGGTAGATCTTCACCTAAAACTAATCAGTATCATTCCCAACTAATATTTTTCGAACAATTTTTGATATTTTAAAAACGATTCGATAGTATGAGCATAAATATTGACGAATAATTTAACACTTTTTTCCAAATTACAGAGAAACGGCTTGGCAGATCGTTGCACATAACTGATAATCGATACTCCTCATTGAGATACATCAAATGACTTTTAAATTTCTGATATCGGTCCAGCCGTTTTTAATAAAACGTCGACTTACGACAAAAAAATTTAGTACACACACGCATACTTTTTCAAATTTTGTCTCATTTGCTTCGGAATGGCTTGAAACGTCGAGAAAACATAAAATTAGCGATAATTTAATTCTTCTCCTTCGGGAAGTTAATTAAGTGCAATAGCTAGTGGCTGAATCTTCAGGATCTTTTTGGCCAGATTTATGATGAACTTTTTGTCAATGAACAAAAAAGACCAAAAAATTATTGATTTAATAACTCTTACACTTCAGATAACATTTTATTACATTTATCATGAAATATTTTAGTTAATAGTATTGCACATTAGAATATCTAAACATTTGCACAAGGAACTATCCGTCTTCTTATCCGATCGTTTCCATGTCATTATGGAAAGAACAACATTTAAAGCGATGTTGTTTAGCATGTAAACATCATTCGGATGAGAAAACATGTCTTCTATTCTGATCTCTATGGTTTTCGTGGGCTCCATCGCTCGTCTGTCTATGTGTTTGAGAATGTTTTGAATATCTATGGAGTTAGAGTTTCGAGTATTAAATTTGAGACCAGCGGTGGCTCGGAGTTGAATTGGATTCGGCGCTTGTTTGGATATAGACTGACTACACTAAACCTCCAGTCGTTTTGGAGGAATTGTACGGAGGACATAGACATCGAGTTGGGATGGATGATACAATTTGGTAAAATGAGAATTAATTACAAATTTTATTGGTTTCTTGGAGAGTTAAAAATGAAATCTCGCTATCTACTTAAAACTTGTTTAAAATGCAATGAAAATCTGTGTCATGAAAAATTATTTCTCAGAAACATTAAAAATTTGAATTTAGAAACCTAAATATTATAAAAACTTATAAAGCTAATAATTGCAGGTCTATTTTCGCTTACTTGAACTATTCTGTTATATTTTACCATCTGAAGAAGGCATTGTTTAAAAATTTCATGACGTATAAATTGAAAACTAGTGGTGTGGCATTGTGAGGCAAATTTCTGAAACTTTCCGTAACGTAATTAAAAATCTTGGTACGGAATCCAAAATGTGTACACATTATTAAAATCTCTATAAAATATCTGAAAATTTGATTTACATATGTCCAATAAACATTTTTGACCGCCAAATGACAATTTTTTAACTTATTTTTATTTAGAGTCCATAACCGCTGAACTTGCCTTCCCAAAAATTTAATCAGTCAATACAAGTAAAATGTTTTTTGAATTATTAAAATCGGACGCTCCGTCCTCTTAAAAACTGAGTTACTTTGTTTTTTGGCACTTTTTGCCCAGTATCTATGGAACGGCAAGGCCTGCCTTCGCCAAAAACTAATCAGCACGTCACCTTATCCATACGAATTGAATGTTTTTAGAATTATTCAAATCGGTTGATCGGTGTTCTCGAAATCGTAGACGAAAATTTGTATCCGCACACACACACACATACATCAATTTTTTCTAACAAGGTATGCCAAAATGTTCAAAAACCTTTGAAACGTAGAGATATATAAAAATTTTCATTCTTAATTTTTTGCGATTACTATAACTTACCCTACGGGAAGTTAATTATATAAACTGAATTGCAAAGTTAAAAAAATTATTTATTCAAAGTATATAAGTGAGCTTTAGAACCTTAGCTAGAATAAATTAAATAATTATTTCGACTTTAAAAAAAACTTTTTTTGGAAATTATTTTTTTCCCCAAAAGCAATCGTTTCGTCAACACAAGCAAAAGGTTTTTGAATCATTCAAATCAGATGCTTTCGGAGATGCTCCGTATCTCCGAAATGGCTTCAATTTTTTGCACATTTAGCTCCGTATGACCAAAACTCGTGGACCTGCCTTTGCCTAAAACTAATTAACACTTCTTCCCATCATTACAAATTGAATGTTTTTTGAATCATTCAAATCGGATACTCCGTACTCTCAAAAACTCGATTTATATTTTCTGCATCTTTTTGCTCCGTATCTCCGAAATGGCTAGATAAAAACTAAGTAGCACATCTCCTCAATAATAGGAATAAGATTTTTTTTTTTCAATTTTTTAAATAGGTATAATTGGAAAACTTGGTGCAATTGTATCATTTTTTTGACTATGGTTTTAGAATTGCTATTTACGATTGCAGATTCAAAGTTTAAATAATCAAAATTTATAAAAAAATAACCATAAGAACCCAAGAATTGTTACAAGTTCATCAGAGCTCTAGGTTATTGTTTCTTGTATATTATACTTTTATGAAGGACCGTTATGTTTGTTATAAAGCACTTAAATTGTTATATTAATAACAAGTTTATTTTTAATATAACTACAAATTTTACTATGTATTTATAACATATTCAATATCATTTTGCTCATTTTTTTATTTATTTTTTATTTACCCTGTCATATTATTGGATGCTTTGATTTGGCGTAAACATTTGTACTTAAAATCTTATAGTAACCAATTAAGGTGAGAAATTTTTTTTCAGGACAGTTACGGTCAACACTATCCCCTCATTTCGACTTGACGTTGAGTTCTGGGACACCTTGCATATACATATATAAATTATATATTTCCAATGCAATTCGCTCAAGTATTTTATCAGTTTTTCCTCGGCCCCTCGGTCTATTTCTATAGTAATAGCAAAAGGCGTGTATATTTTTATGTCAATTCAATTTCATTTTCTTCGAACGGCATCCAAACTGAATATTAAGTTGACGAGAGAGGATCTGTGGCAGTAGAATAATATAACTCCTCCTGAGACGTTTGACACGAATAGTTGATATGCGCTTGTTTGTTGGTTTTTCACGATGGTTTGTTCGTTCGCGTTTGCCCAATTTGCATCCCAGAAATGGAGGAGACAGACAGACGAGCGAACGGGAATTGATCTATCGGAGGGAAAATTTATTTATATATTTATATATTTATTTATTTCTTCATTGACTTTCTGTAGGGTATGTTATAGTAATGAGACGAAAATTAAGTAGTGGGGTGCATGGTATCGTGCCTTAAGGCAAATTTCTGGAACTTTCCATACCGTAATTAAAAATCTTGGTACGGAACCCAAAGAAATATACACACAATGTATACACATTATTAAAATCTCTATAAAATATCTGACAATTTGATATACATATGTCCAATAAACATTTTTGACCGCCAAATGACATTTTTTTAACTTATTTTTATTGAGGGTCTATAACCGCTGAACCTGCCTTCCCAAAAACTTAATCAGTTCTTCATCTTGTCAACACAAGTAAAACGTTTTTTGAATTATTAAAATCGGACGCTCCGTTCTTTTAAAAACTGAGTTACCGTTTTTGGCACTTTTTGCCCCGTATCTTCGGAACGGCTAGATCTGCCTTCGCCAAGAACTAATTCGAATCGAATGTTTTTTGAATTATTCGAATCGGTTCATCGGTGTTCCCGGAATTTGTATCCGCACATACACACACATACACACAAACACACATACATCCATTTTTTCTAAGGTATGCCAAAATGTTCAAAAACTTTTGAAACGTAAAGATATATAAAAATTTTCAATTTTGATTGTTTTGCGATTACTATAACTTGTCCTACGGGAAGTAAACAACATTTTTTGCATATCTTTACGTTTCAATGGTTTCTGAGCATTTTGGCATACCTCAAAAACAAAGGATGTGTATGTATGTATGATAGTATGAAATACAATTTTCGCGCACGAATCAACCGATTTGGATGATTCAAAAACATTCGAGAAAGTAGTTACACATTAAGCCTTCAAGCAACTTTTCATCAATTTTCTAGCTCAAATACCATTAGTTTGTTTCACAAAACTATGTTTCCGGAATTGAAAACTTTATACAAAGTTTTATTTTAAAAACTTATCTGTTCAATTTTAATTATTCTGCTTTGTTGTGCTTATGAAGTATATAATGTAATACTTTGTGTGTAAACAGGATTCTCTCAGACATAAATACTTATAAGTATTCATTTAAACTTTACAAGAACTTAAATTTTAGAAGTAACCTGTTTAATTTTGCAATTTCATAAATGTTAGCTAGAATACATATTTGAATTGAACAGGGATTTAAAATGTTGTTCGCAACTAGGTTAATGAAGTAGTTTAACAATATTACTGTAATAATAATTAAAATATTTTATAATTCATCATTAACTTGAAAAGCTTATTTTTATCTATATCTTGTACAACTTCAAATTTGCATCATTTACGAATTTAATTTTTATTAAATTATTTATTAATCCTCAGCAATATTTTGTTTAAAGTGTTTTATATATTTTTATTTGACTCTTTGGTCAAGTTTTAATTTAAACAGTCGACTTCATAATATATCTAAAAAGTTCTAAATATAACTCAAAGATTTCATTTGTAAAAAGTCAGAAATAAACAAATATTTTTATCTGGGAGTTGTGTGGGAAATATTTACGTCTTATTATATTCAGTTATTAAAATATAACTCGAGAATTTAATTAAGTAAACAAACAGACATAAATAATATTTAATAACCAAATATTTTGTTTCAAGTTTAACATCTTATTCAAGTTGATATTATTCTCCCAAGTGTTCCAAAAATAACTTATGCAAAATTATTAAAAAATACCTTATTTCTGAAGTTCTGTAAAAATTATTGTACCTTGCATTTTATTAAATTATGTAAAATCTAACTGTGAAAATCAGTACTTCTGCATTTTAAATATTAGCTAAGAATTTTTTGTATTTATTTCTGAAATTTTGTCTGTAGTTTTAAAGTAAATTTATGAAGTAGGCAGAAACAATGTTTTGTTTGTAGAGTAGTTTTCTTAGAATTCTTGTAAAACTATTTTTTTTTTGAGTTCAAAGTTATCCCTCTGGAAAATGGTTTTCCACCCCTGTGATAAACGCACACTAATATGTAAAGTAATTAAAAATGTTTCCACTAGCTCTGCAATAAATTCCGTTCTTATCAAACAACTTTGGTAATTATAAGTTTGTTAATCTCCTTAAGACTACTATAACTTCGGAAAGAAAATATGATTTTTTTTAATTGCACTGCGATTTTTCTGATTTATTATTTAATTATATCATTGCAATGTTTTAAAACGCTATTTAAGTACAATTCGTAAAAATAAGTTTTAGTTAAATAAAAAATAAGTATTATTGTCTATATTTGTTGAATAGAAAAATTGATAACGATTATGATAAGATGTGGAAGGTAGAATACTTGTTATATTTATTATATTATAATTCTAGATATAGATTTTTTAAATTAACTAATAAATATGTCATTTAAAATATGAGATGTAACTGTGTAACATATGAGGTATAGCTTTATGAAAAATCAATAAAGATTTAAGTCATTTTCTAGATCTCTAACATCACCCTTTTGCATTTTTTTTAAATTGAAAATCATTTCTCTATTTCTATTCACATTTGTAAAAAGCAAAATATCTTAGTGCTCTAAATTTAGTTTCACATGAAATTCTATTTAGATTTTAAAGTACATTGGAGATTCTTTTTATCATCTGATATATAACGTTATGATTTTATTCTCCAGGTTTTATAAAAGATTACAAGGATAACTTCGTCTTTGTTATCATTTAATACTTTTCATTTCATGTCATTTTTGTAATCCCTTTTTCATTCATTCAATTTTCTTTTCTCTTATATAATACTTACATACACATACACATGCACATACACACATATGTAATATATATATACGAGTACATACATATACATTACATCTTTTTTGGAGATTACTCTTACTGACCAAAGTTTTTATACTTTCGTTTATTTTTCATAAATTTTCAGCTCTTCTTTATATCAATTTTAAATAGTTAGTTTATAAATATAAACATTTAAATTTATTACCTTATTTTTTTTTGTCTTTTTGTTGTATTACATATATTGCTTTTACTTGCAAAATTGAATAAAAAATTACCAATTATCAATTTATCTTCGTATTTGAACAGTTTGTGAAGAGAAATACAAACACTGCATTAAATCAATCATATCAAATTATAATATTGTAATAACACAGAAATACTTTCTGAATTGGCTGCATTTCAATTTTTATATAATTCAATGTAAACTATTGGATTATTCGAATTTATTCTATCGGACGTTGCATTTTTCATACTTTATGTGTAACTCGGAAAATTGAATGATACGAGTTGCAATGGATGAAAGGAATTGCGATCGATAAGTTTTATATTTTGTTGTGAAGTTTTAATTGGAAAATACTCGGGAATTATTGTATAATTTGAATAAGAATTATAAGTAAAGGAATTAAAAGATTTTAATACATATTAAAAATAATTTATTGGTGTAAATTAAAATGAGTTTAATTTCAAAATTGTTTTATGAATATCAATACATTATAGAATATAATAGAATGATCAGATTAAATAGTTGATTTTTAACTTCCCGAAGGAGAAGTTATTGTTTCCGCCAAAAAATCCGATTTGCAAATTTTATGTTTTCTCGATGTTCCAAGCAATTCAGAATCGAATGAGACTAAATTTGGAAAAGTATGTGTGTGTGCGCGATTTTGGATCTTTCGTCGGCAGTTTTTTTAAAAACTTATTTAAATTAATAAGTTGAATAATTATACAAATTATGAAAAATTAAATTTCATTATGTGATTTCTATACCGTGTATCTAAACTAATCTAAATTCATTATTTTAATTGTATTAGTAAGTAGCAAATCTTGATCGAAATTGAAATGTAGTGGTAAGGATGAAAATTTCAAAAAAGCTATATCTTACAATTATTATATAATACAAAGCTTATATAAGTTCACTAAACTTGTGCTAATTGTGAGTGTTACAAAATATATTTTAGGCAAATATATACAAATAAATATTGATTACATATTTTAATTACAATATATATATATATATATATATATATATATATATGTAAATCATAAAAAAGCGAAAAATCCACATGATACGTTATATAAATACAAATTATTTTACCTTGGTAGAAAAATTATTTGTTTGTTTAATATGAGAGTCTCTAATGGTACATACATACATACACACACATGTATACATACATATATATATATATATATATATATATATACATATATACAATTTTCCTTGCAATATATTTTATTAAATAACTTCTACAAAAGCCCTAAAATCAACATCATATGTGATTTACATGGAAAAATTGTTCGTTTAATTCCATTATATTTTTTAATTTTTTCATTCATATTTTTTATTCTAAAGTAAGTATCTCATCATATAATGAACAAAAGCAGCAAATTATATATTCATTAGTTAGAAAGGCAAAGATTTTTTCCCATTTTTTCATTTCAATTATTTTTAATATCAAAAATGATTCAGATTTCAATTTTAATTCTGCTAAAAATTATAAAATATAATACTGGAAGTTATATCCTTAAAATAACAAATTTTAACTAAGTTAATATAATTCAGTTAGTAATATAACTCAGTTAATATAATTCTTAGAATTATGAGATAAATCCCTTTATTCTAACTCCACTTGATCAAGTTTTGTTTATTTAATTTTAATATAAACATATATAAACATCGTCGTCCAACTTATAAGCTCTTATATTTTGTCTATAAAATACTAATATTGAAAGTTACAGTTTTTAGAAAAATCTATTTGAAATAATTTAATATTCCTAGAGTATTTCATTACAATACGGATAGCTCCAGAAATTTGCCTTAAGGTTACATGTCATACACTATTAGTTTAAAAATAAATCATTCAACAATAACACATATCATATTTAGATATACAATGAGCTGGTCCAATTATATCACCCTATTAAAAAATAAACATCTCATCATTTAATGTACAAAAGCAGCAAAATCTCAATCATTCTCCAAGTACAGGTCAGTTTCCCATTAGTCGAGCAGAAAACTCACTCCTAATTATTGCAAATCTTCTCGAGCTGTGTTGGCGGGAGTTTCTACATTTCTACATTTCCGCATTTCCGTAAATTTCCTATTCCTCTGTGGTACGCATTTTCCGCAAACTCTGCTCAGTGGCTGAACTTACAACTGTAAGAAGCACTTCACTTCAAGTACGGTCCTAAGGGAGGGTTTACACGGGGTACAGGTCGAATAACGAAACGATTGTTCTGGTAATGAGGACTTTAAAAGAAAGTTACCTGAGTTGAAGTGGGATTAACTAGTTTTATCCAATTTTATTAAAAATAGAAGATTTATTGGATAAAATTATGTTGTAAATATAATAATCAACTGTTTTGAAGTCTGCTAAATGAATTTTCAAAAATATATTTACCAAAATGAATTTTTGAGTAGAAATTATAAACTAGTGGCGCATGGCATCGTGGGCAAAATGCTGGAACTTTTTTGGAAACTTTCAAAAGCTCGGTAGCAAAATTAGATGTCTTTGAGTATTTTTGATTTTGTAATTTCTTGAATGTTTTTGATGTTGTCTATGTCAATTTTTTTAAGTTACGTAGAAATATTCTGAAACCCAAGTATCCTCTGATATGGAATTTTCATTTTTGATTTTTCGACGATCACTTACGAAGAAGAGCGGTACAAAATACGGTGCTCCCAAATAATAATAATAGCATTATTGAAAGTTGCATTTTGCCTTAAGTCAAGTTCCATAGACGTCATGATATGTATAATAACTGACAAAATTTAGATTTGGTTAATTAGATAAACTGTATACTTGTGTACAAAGTCAAAAATATAAGCAATGAGAAAAGAAAAAAAGAGTGCGGGTAAGGATCACACGCAAATGATGTAAAACTTATTTGCTACTGTACAAAGTAGCAAATTTAAATCAAGTATAAATAAATACTTGTTATATGATAACAATTTTAAATAATGTTTATTAGTAATATGGTAACACCCTTGATGCACACATTTATTAGTGTCAACCATTATACACATTTGTTAAATAATTGTTAAATAATAATAATAAATGTTAAATTATAAATTATATATTTATAATAGCATTGAAAATATGTATGATATTTAAAAACAATAATGTAATTAAGGTCATACTTCAAATATGACATGATCGGTTTGTCATAATCGGTTGTCATCGGTTTGTGTAATTAGCATGTAGAAATAAAACCTTCTTAGAAATGAATAATTGCTGATTAATAAATTCTATAATATTCGTTCACACAGTGGATTATGTTAAACAACGCCTTAACAAATACTGTTTTAGCAACTTCACTCATCATGTAATTGTGTTTGAAGAACTTCATGTAATTTAAATTAACATACATTCATTGACTGCTTGTATTTTTTTTTACTTTTTCGCTCGCGATATAATCTTATTCTTTGAACAGCTGTAATATTTGTCTTGCCTAAAAAATATTTTCCATTTTAATAACTTCAAAGGTTTATAGAAACTACGCAAAATATAGAAATAATTTCTATTTAGTACACGGCCCAAATGTTGTTTGTTTTTTTATTTTCAAGAAACAGGGTAAAATATTCTTCTAATTCAGGCATTTTTCATTAAATCAGGATTTGTACTATGATGTAACTTTAAAATGTTTATTTATCTATGACGATTTCTTTGTTGATATCGATACGCATACTATCTTGATGCCGGTACGCATACAACGACAGATCTCTATTCACATACACGAAGGCTTATCACAATCGACTCGTATAGAAATGGTCTCATCGAGAGCGAATGACGAATAGATCTGGCGTAACGGACTTTCGTTGCATTTGTACGGATTTGCACCCTAGTCGCACCTAAAAAAGTTTTACTTCAAAATTAACTTGAGGTCACCTCGGAGTCCCCATCACGCCATCGGAGCAACCCGGAAAGAAGCTCCAAGGAGACAAGACAAGAACGTTTTTTTTTGTTTTTTCAGAAATGCCATAAGTAACTCTCATCATAGCTGTAGAAATTGCGATTACAACATTCGTATAGCAAATTATTATTTCTCACATATTCGAACTTCACACATTTTCTTTCTCCAACCAGGATAATATTATCTTTTGCACTTCTATATGTAGACTCAATAAGAATAGCATTCGTTTCTAATCCTTTGACGTCCTTTGTGAACGCACCCGGTGCGAGTGCAAACTAACCCAAACAAGGGACTCCTAGGAGCAAAGAGTAGTATTATATCATAGAGCCTCTGGCAGCTGACCGCACCCACATTACGAGAAACCTTTTTACTCGCGCTTGCGGAAAACCTGGAAACGCCGACGAACAAAAGCAACTGGTTAAGAAGACTTATATATATATTGTATAATATACAATCTCGTCCTGCGTACTTGATTTTAGCAGAGGAGTTGGTGGAGAAACAACAATAATAAGAAACTTAATCTGCTTGATGCAAATCTGGTTGGAAATTGATATGTTGGTGAAGTCTTGGTTTAGTTGCAATCATAAGTAGCAGCAACTTGTTAAGATGGCTTATACAAGTAATGTATGACATGCAATATCATACTGCGAAATAGATTATAACAGAGGAGTTGGTGGAGACAGAACTATATCAGTGTAAACTCCAAGAAATGATAAGAAATTGAATGTTACTGGTTTCAATCTGGCACAAAATTGATGTGCTGTTTCAATGATGTGTTGTAACAACTGGTTGAAATATTGCTCAATTACAATCTCATCCACGATTGATTGATTGATTAATCTTAATTTGAACAATACATGAAGTTGATGGAGAAACAAAGTTGATGAAAAAAAGCATAGCTGAATCAATGAGGAACCAGTTTTTTATGCAAATTTGTTCCAAAATTAACATTTTTCTTGAAAGTCTTAATGCTTTTTTTGCTGAAAAATAGTCAACTGGTTACGATGTCTTGTACATATTTATCCTGCTTACTTGATTTAGCAATGAAGTTTTTCGCAAAGAAAGAAATAGGTACATCAATATGGAACTTGATCCTGTTGAATCAAATCTCTAAGAAGAGTGACTTGTATCTGTTTTATTGGGATACTAAAACATATGGTTAGAAAGAACAAAGAAGTAGGTGTACTAAAAAGAAACCTGATCTTATTGATGCAAATTTTAAAGTCGTGGAATTGTTTCAGTGAGTTTACATCTTGTTCTGGGAAAGGACTTAGTAGGAAAAAAACTTGTTATTGTAACTAGGAGAGCTAAACCTTGAACTCTACTTGAAAATAATTTTTTGAAAGCAGTTTTGATATAGCCTTCTGAGGCTGGTTTGTGGACGAATGAAAACATATAGCATATCATCTCATTTATCATCATGAATAGTAAATAGATATTATTTTATTCTATATTTTGAATAATTTGTTTACTGTCTTCCTATTTATTTTATGAGCAGCACAACAAAACTGAAACATTGAAGTGATGAAGGTTAATGGAAGCTTTTAGGGGATGGCATAGGCCGTACTTGATGAAAATAAGATAGCTATGTCTTTAAACATTAAGTAGAAGGTTTTCTTGTATTACAACTACTTAAGCTTTTGTTGTTTTGCATAATAAAGAATGCCGTATAAAATTTATACTAGGAAATAAATAGAATTGACAAATTGCTTTCTGCATTTGAAGTCACCAAGATATTAACCTGCAGTCCACATAATATAACCCAACAAAATTTATTTGATACATCTTTTGCATTCGTTTCACGATTTGATAATAAAAACAACTCCATTATCATCGTTAAATAAAAAGGAGAATTTGAAAATCGTATCTTCAGACCATAACTTCTCTTCGAGTTTCAACGTGAAAACGCAATAATGCTTGCGATTTCTAATGAAACAATAAACTTTTACATTCAAATACTACTAATAGCCGTTTTAAACACTAGTAAAACTACCACATTAATTTTCGGATAGAAGCTTGCACATAAATACTTTTCTCGTTATATTCAAGTTATGAGTTTTAAGTTTTATGCGGCATCATAAAGTTTGATGCTTTTTAGATCTCAGGAACAAATATAACTTTTGTGGTAATACGATAATCAGATTGTAAATTGCACAAACGACTCGGCTAGTATTCATTTCATTTTTTCTTTTGTTAATAATTAATCTAGAAAATAGCCCTAGACGATTTTTTCCCAATTCTTGATAATATTTTAGTGCAGTAAATATACCATACAATTATCCATTTATATAATTGAGTTACATAATTCAGATAGAGGCTACTGGTAGATATATATATATATATATATATATATATATATATATATATATTCAATCACATATTTAATATAATTTCAAACTATTAGTACCTTTGGTTTTTTAATTCAGATATTCAGCCAGATATTTGTAGAAATTATTCTGGATATTATTTATAATGGATTCATCAAATTATTTAGATTTGTGTTGGAAAGCAATTCAGATAAAAATCGTTTGCAAATTTAATTTTTTATAATTTTAACATGTTCACCGGCGTAAATGCTATAGTAGTCATAATAGTCATCATGAATACTATAGCAGTCAAATTTTAAAGTGAATTATTTTGAATTTAATTTTATATAACTTTACGCTTTTGAAATTATTATACCTGTCACGGTAATGACTAAATGATTCTTAAAGTATTTTCGTAATATCTTATTTTTCCCGTAGTCACATAGGTAGAAGCGTAATACTTGACACGGATGCTATAGCATTCATCGTAAAATATTATAATCTAGCTACCCTTATAAACGGAGTTCAAAAAAAAATATTTCACAATCAATTTAAAAATAAAATGACCATCATTTCTTGCATCGTTAATAGAGATTTCAATCAGAAGTTACAGGATCAGACATGAAGAGCGATTGAATTGAAATATGAAGCAGCTTATAAGACTCTTAAATTCTGATTGCTGTTTAAATATATCCAAAACAATATTTATAATGTAGTTATCATAAAAATGCGTTTTCCAGGCACCACTGTTGGCCTCATTTGCCATGAGCATCAACATTGTCCAAAACACTGGTTTGATTAAGAGAAAAAGCTTCCGCGTCATCCACACAAAATATACAATAATTTATTCCGTTTTTACAACGAGTCGACCATAATTTTGCTACATCGTGTTGTACAGAAAGGCATGTACACTAAAAACAAAATGGACCGACAAAAAAGTCACAAAATTCAATTAGTTTATATCTATTGTGCAGCGGCGCGGCACGTCGGGCTCGTACGGGCGCGTCGCGCGGAATATTTAAACGGACCCGAAAGTCGTTATCTATGAAAATCGGACGTAAAATATAAGCACGGAACCCTGATACGGAACCGAAACTAAAATACAACAAAAATAGAAAACAAACTGCAAAAAAATATGTTATGAGCAACGTGTTATTGTACGCGATTTCATATTCCAGACACTACTGATTTTGGCGCAACGTTTTTGCGATTAGTACGTACGTACGTACTGCTGTCTAATTGCGTATTCCGCGTGTGCGAAATAATAATAATTCGAGGGTTGAACATGGTAAAATAATTTAATAAAATGTTATTTGAACGTACTTAACTTGAATAATAACGCAAGATTATTCACATAATAATTAATAAATTCAGAAAAAATAGGAACCGTCCGAATCAAGCTTTCTACTTCAGTAAATTCTGAATCTATGTAAATAATTTACTAAATAGTATTTAATAATTTTTAGCTATTCATGATTAATCAACTTCCCGTAGGGCAAGTTATAGTAATCGCAAAAAAATCGAAAATGAAAATTTTCATCTATCTTTACGTTTCAAAAGTTTCTGAACATTTTGGCATACCTGAGAAAAAATGGATG
This sequence comes from Ctenocephalides felis, assembly GCF_003426905.1. Taxonomy (NCBI): domain Eukaryota; kingdom Metazoa; phylum Arthropoda; class Insecta; order Siphonaptera; family Pulicidae; genus Ctenocephalides; species Ctenocephalides felis. The sequence goes on from NW_020536999.1 coordinate 20,386,187, forward strand.
TATGAGTGTGTGCATGTCTGTGCGTATATGTGTGTATGTATGTCGGGAACACCGATCAACCGATTTGAATAATTCAAAAAACATTAGATTCGTATTGATAAGAAGACGTGCTTGTTAGTTTCTGACGAAGGCAGATCTAGCCGTTCCGAAGATACGGGGCAAAAAATGCGAAAAACAGTAACTTAGTTTTTAAGGGAACGGAGCGTCCGATTTTAATAATTCAAAAAACAGTTTACTTGTATTGACAAGATGAAGAACTAACTAAATTTTTAGGAAGGCAGGTCCAGCGGTTATGGACTCTCAATAAAAATAAGTTAAAAAAATGATATTTGGCGGTCAAAGATGTGTATTGGACATATGTACATCAAATTGTTAGATATTTTATAAAGATTTTAATAATGTGTACACATATTGTGTAATTTTTTTGGGTTCCGTACCAAGTATTAAATACGGTACAGGAAATTCCAACAATTTGCCTTAAGGCACGATGCCATGCACCTTTTTTAAAAACTGATTTTATTAAGTATCCAGAAATTTTCAATAGCATATAAACTTATGAATTATAGATAAAATTACGCAAGTACACCGAATTTGATTTGATATATTATGTAGGAGCTTGTTGTAACAGATTGTTTTAAATCAAAATATCTTGAAATCCACTGATTGTATTTCTACGAAATAAAGATAAATAAATGATTTAACTATTCCTCTACCAAATCCAAAAAAATAACTCCATAACTATTGTTTATTATTCTACAGTTAATTATTTAGGGGCTACATATAACATCTACAGGGGCAAGTAAGCAGTAACGTAAAAAACGACAATAATACCTCTGATAATTTATTCTTCGCTTATTTTGAAGAAAATTGATTTGTTTCTTAGTAATCATTTTCATAAATCAACGCAAACTACTATTATTAGTATTGATTGTAGTTTGTATTGATTTATGAAAAAGTGTATTAATATAATACACATATAATATATAATGACTCTTGTCAAGTGACGGACCGGCACAGTTCTGTAAATTGCATCGATATCCAAACAAGACGAAAAATATTTTAATTTAGTTCTAGCAAGTCCTGATCTAAAACGCATTTACTCTTGTGTTATAATAAGACCTTAGCTCTTCTAATATTAAAAAAAATCTTAAAATTGAAAACCATTGCATAATACTTTTGGTGAATATTTTAATATTGTGGAAACTACATAGGGTAGAGCGGGGCTAGTTGAGCATAGGGGCAAATTGAGCAATCGAAATATCTCGAAAACTATTCACCGTCCGTCGAAGCATTATATGGCGGAAAGATAGAGGTTTGGGAGAAATAAACATCCCGCGATCGCTAGTGGCCGCTGGACAAATGAGTGAGGCTCGCGGGTGTTTTGTTTATTTTGAGACCAAAAAGTAAAAAAGTCATTCATCACGAGTTTTCGTCTGGTTTAGTCAAATGTTATTTATTTTAATCAGGTAAATGTTATTCTTCCATATATTTATAGTACTTTTAATATGCACAGAGATTCTGGGTATAACTCTCAACGGTTTTTCTATAAACTCACTTTTATTTTGAAATTCCGAGTTGGGGTTAGTTGAGCATAGGTGCTAAACTTGTTCTGTCACTAAGACAATTACCATTAACTTCCAGAATTTAATTATTATTTTTAAGATTTAAGCTAAGTCTATGAGTAATAATATAAAGAAATAATGATTTTAATCAAAAATACTGGATATAATGGTAAAATAATTCCTAAGATACGATATTGTTTTGTTGATTCTACTTTTGATTAATTATTCAAAGAAAATTACTATAAGTTTTGTTTTCTCTGTCAATAAAGACTATAAATATAGAACTGGTTATTGAAAACTTATTTTATTTCATCACTAATCGACATTGAACCTATGATTTCATTATACTTTCTTAGTGCTCAACTTGCCCCACCTATGGGGTACATTGAGCATATTTGACTTTTTGCATTTAAACAGTTGTAGCTTTTAAATTTTACTTATTACCAAAAAATAGTATTAACACTTTTGTTAAGCGATAAACAACAAATCCATTAAGCCATATAGCAATATATTGAGACTTTTCATTGAGGAGCTACATCCGTTCAAGTAAAAATTTGCTCAACTAGCCCCGCCCTACCCTACCATAGAGAGAACATGAAATAATATTCAGAATTGCTTTTGTACATAAAATAGCCTCCTATTAATTATCTCTTGTAATTTCATATTTAAGTTGCTTCAATAACATATTTATTATTCGACATGTTTGACTAGAATGTTGTATCAAATAATGAAAATTCAATCTGTTTTCTTCTATTTTCATGAATTTTCATTCTATTGTTGTTCGATGTATACGAGCGGCACAATTTCAAATCCATGCCCGTCGTACTTTTAACGAGAACGATGTTTACTAGCTGCTTCTAGCCAAACAGTCTGCGTTCGTATTAAATTCGAACGTACTGAAATAAATCTTTAAAGAACTGGTTGCTTAGTAAATAGAATTTACTTTGTAAGTAAATGTTGTAAGAAACTTAAAGATTTATTTAAATTTAATATAATTCAGGCTGTTGGATGCACCGGTTTCAAACCTAATGCAAATTCAGTAAGCACCACCTGAATTGTCTTCAATTGACTGCTGGATGAGTTTAAAGTATTTAATAATTAAAACTTATTAAAAATTTTGAGAAAGAGAATTTGATTGTTTTTTAGAATTTCTACAACTATATATTTTTTACAAACTTATCTTTGTAAGTAATATTATCTTAGGATGTATTTAAATTAAATAGAAAACTAGTAGTATGTGCACGATTTCAATTCTGACTCCTTCGGTGCTAGCAAATTGTAAGTAACAAATCTATTAGTCCTTAATTGATTTGATGAGATTTTTTATAGTATTTCCAATTATCATTAAAGATTATTTTAAGTTTATCATGTAAATTTTCGTGTTTAAAAGCAACAAGTTTTCTTGAAAGTAAAATGACTACAGCAACTAAAAACAATTTGAAAAATCCCAAACAATGTAAAACTATGGTAACAGAACACATTGACATTTTAAAACATAACATTTTAATTTTTTTTAACCCCACTATACTACATTTTGAGGAAAATTGAGTTTCACCGAAGGATCTTTTATAACTATTTATAACGAAAATGTAATTTAAAAAAA
>NW_020536999.1:20390351-20444867 GCF_003426905.1 Ctenocephalides felis
ATAAAGTTACCATAGTCAATGTGACATTTTTTGTGATGTTATCATGGCGATCAATATGTTAAAAATATATGTGGCTAAGAAACGTAAAAATAAATGCTGTTCAAAGGACCATATTCATACATCATAGATTTAGAAATCCATACTATTATTGGAAAGAAAAAAAATATGTATGTAACTCAATAAATACAATATAATTAGATTTTATAGGTATTTTGAAATAATCCTATATACCAGTTTTTTCAACCTCCTAGTGTATCATTTGGCCGAGATATCATCGAAGTTGTGTGAAAGTCCCTTTCAAAATTCAAATCAAATATCTAAAACTGCAATGCCTGACTATTGAATAACATTTACTGATCATTTATAAATTAATATTTTTAATACAATTCAACAAATATATAATTTTTAAGACTCAAACTACGTCGATTCATTTAATTTCCCGGCATTTTACTTCAATTTATCACTATCATTTTACTCACACAGCTCTGTTCTACTATTTACGTAACCGTCCATTTTATGCAAATGCAAATTGGACTAACTATTTTTATTTCGATTCGAGGAAGGAGAGCAAAAAATGCGAACTAAATCACATATACGTTGTGCAAAAATACGAGAAGGGAATTTCAAAAACAATCCGCCGCAGATACAAAGGGACAAGCTCCGGGCGAACTCAAAGCTCGGAAAATTGTATTTATGGGAAAGGTCTTAGCATGTATCTAGAGTATCATGTACTTGGTTTTGTATGCAGTTATTTGATGATGAAATAGAATAAAAAGTGACGTTTGAGTGAAATATGGTGGTCATCAGCAATATTTGAAATCGATTGACTAAGCTAAAATGCTAATCACTCATGCAAAAATTTTTTGTCACCCATGAATCACATGGCCTTATATTAATTTTTTTTTATTGGACCAAGTTGGCATATTTCAAAAATTTATATTTGACATGGCTCATATATAGAACTAGCGTCAGGCTATAGGAATTATCGTGTAATTTTTTTGTCTTCTCTAAATTAGAAAAATACAAATTTTATAATTAGTGGGGCACAAGGTATTTGTGTGGAAATGTTCAATGAAAGAAAGTTATAAAGTTCTTTGCCGTGAACTTTAAAATATCAATGAAACTAACCTTACTCACAAAATCTGTATGATTGAGTTTTAGAGTATTTAATTTTTAAGAAAAACGAAAAGGTTTTTCTTCCAAAAAACTATATATATATATATATATATATATATATATCGATTTTTATATTATTTCTTGAGTGAGTATAGCACGATTGTCGATGTCTTGCACATAAAATCATATATCAGATTACAAAAATACATTTCACAAATGATTTCAAAGGAACACCACACAGACATCTCGTAGAATTACAAAGAGAAATGAGATAGCGCGGCCAAGGACTGGAAAATTCTATTTATGGGGAGTCCTATATATTAAAAATCTCTTAGGCGATTTCTATAATGTGACAAACACAGACAAACAAAATATATATATATATATATATATATATATATATATATATTAATACAGAATTCCTTTAGTCCGGCTTGCTCGGGACCGACTTTGTGTCCGAACTATCGGGCGATAATTATAAAAACAATTAGGTTAATAATTGAACACACAAAAGCAGTAGGTAATATGAACAACTAAGGTTATTTTACATTTGCACAAATCTATATAAAAATTATTTTTTAAATTTTAACAAAAAACATGTTTAATTTTTAACAAAAAATAAATATTTGATGATTTCTTGTTTCTAATTGAGAGTTAGTATTACAAATCTACTTACAAATTTTGTACTGTGATTAACTTAAAAAAACGGTATATTTTTTTTAGAAGGACGATTTCGTAGAACGTACTTCGTTCATGAACCTAGAAACAACAGAATTTACGAACACAAGTATTACTTAATTTTTATAATAAATTATGAACACAATGATTACTGAAAAATAGCGAGTGCTTCTGAATGATTCTGAATCACCCTGAAAATGTTGAAATAGCTCTCGAGCGTTTTTATTTGCTATAATATAAAAAAACAAAATTTTCTAAAAAATGCAGGACTATCGTACGTTCCGGTCTGTTGGGTGCGGGTAAAGGACTTTTACTTCATATATAATGTACAATATAATTTAGTGAATCATTACAAGTATATACAAGTATGTTTCTAATAGAAGTACATGTATGCATGAATGGATGCGTATTAACAATATTTAAATTAAATTATTTATCTGTACAGGGTATCCCAGAACTTGGCAAAATTCACTAATGAATTTTACTTCAAGGTTTTTATTTTTTCAGTTAAAATTCTCACACTTTTAGCTCACAATTCCAAACAACGTGAGATTATGTTTCTTTCTGAATTTCACCCAGTTTCGGCTTGAAGTAAAATTCTGGAACACCCTGTATATTGACTGAATGATACTGAAAAAACATGGGCTTAATTGCACAATATTAAATATTTCCATACACAAATATATAAATATACATATAAATATGTTGAATAAATACAACTTCAAAGTAATTTCATAATATCCAATTATACCCAACTAATTACCTGATTTTCCTCATTAAAATCTCATATAATTGAGTTTTATCATTAGTGCACTACGTAGTTGCATTTGGGTGCAACATTTATATAATATATATAGTTATATATAGAATATTTTAATGCATTTTAATTTGAGCACCGAGTATCGCTTTTCAAAACACAAGTCGGAACAGTTTTATAAACACATTTCCTGGACGCCTGCACATGTAAACCTTCCTGGTTTTACATCAGAACGCTTAAGAGTATTAGAAAATGTCCCTATGAATATACGAAAAAAGGAGAGAGAAAAAATAACACACAACATATAAAATAAATGCTTCGTGAACCGTATTAAATTTAGACTTTACGGGCCGCGAACCAAGGAGCAGTATTAAAGTTTACTGAAGGGAATTTGAAACACGGTCGAATTGCATAAACTTTATGGTCGACAGAATTAAGGTTTTTTTGTAATAATATACGCATTAATTACAATATTCCAATACAACATTATGGTACTATGATTAGAAGTCATTTGCAAATCTGTAATATTATGCATGTTGCGTAGAGTAAGTTATATTAATGGATCAAAAAAATAAAAAATTTTGCATATCTTTACGTTCGAAGGTTTCTGAAATTTTGGACATTTTGGCTTTTTTCAGGGTTTTTTGCACCCACCTTTTTTGGACTTAATTATACATCACGTGGTATTTTAGTTGCGAAAAATTGTTCAAAAATTAACAAAAAACTAGCAAAATTTTTAACTTCTTGTAGGGCAAGTTATAGTAATCGCAAAAAAATCGAAAATAAAAATTTGTATATATCTTTAGGTTTCAGAGGTTTCTGAACATTTTTGCATACCTTAGAAAAAATTGATGTATGTGTGTATGAGTGTGTGTGCGGATACAAATTTTCGTCGACGATTTCGGAAACTTCGATCAACCGATTTGAATAATCCAAAAAACATTCGATTCGTATTGATAAGGAGACGTGCTGATTAGTTTTTTGTAAAGGCTGGTCTAGCCGGTCCAAAAATGCGGGGCAAAAAGTGCCAAAAAGGTTAACTGAGTTTTTAGGAGAACGGAACGTTTTTAATAATTCATAAAACATTTTACTTGTATTGACAAGATGAAGAACTTATTACATTTTTGGGAACGCAGGTCCAGCAGTTATGAACTCTCAATAAAAATAAGTTAAAAAAATGTCATTTGGCGGTCTAAAATGTTAATTGGACATATGTACATCAGATATTTTATACAGATTTCAATAATGTGTACACATTTTGTGTAAAATTTTTGGGTTTTGTACCAAGATTTTTAATTACGATACGGGAAGTTCCAGCAATTTGCCTTAAGTCACGATACTATGCACACAATTATTTGATTCTCTCAAGGGTCTAATTATTTTTCAACTAGAACCCCATAAGGTCCCTGTTTGAAGACTATCAAATTTTAAATCATATATTCATAGAAAAAATCTTATACATAAATTTGAGAAATACTTTGAAAATCATGTAATCTTGTTAGAAATTCAGTAGATCTCTCTTTCTCTCAGCATCTTATTAGATTCCCTAAGAATCTCGTTTGGTTTTTTTTTTTTTCATTTTGTTGCAATCTCGTCAGCATCATATTTCTATCAATCATTATAATCTTAGGATCCTAGGATCTTAGGAGTAGATTTAAATTACATTCCAATCAGAATCTTTTTGGATTAGTACAGGAATCTTACTAAATTTCTTTTAGAATCCCATTGCGTTCTTACTAGTTTCTCATTCTTTGTAGATTTTATTACAGTCTCTTTAGATTCTTGTTATATTCTCTAATATAGTTCATAATAATAACAAAAATAATTTTTAGCAGCTACGTCTGAAAAGTTTAAATACAAGAATAGCATATATATGTAGTTCATTTAATATGTTCTTTCGAATAGGTCCGGCATTTGATTCTGTTACTTCATTATCTGCACCAAATCCTTTCCCCGCTATTATATCGTAATTCTTTTAGTTCGGTACATCATAATCCATTCCGTCCAATATATGAAATATAATAGTTCTATTCTTCTATCATAAAACGTGCCCAATATGCAATATAAATTTGACTTGTGAAATTTATGATCGAATGGAAAGGAATGGTTCCTAGGTAGGAATTTACTAGAGATTTTCACGCCACTCGGTCGGGTTGCATAAAATTTATAGCCGTCCTACTAAATGTGGCTGAAAAATTTTCAAGGAAAAAAGAAAAATAAAGCTCAGGCCATATTTGCATATTCTACCCAGATGCCGGAGGTCGTGTGTTGGATGTTGTATGTACGTCAGATATGGGTTAATGGAGGAGTCTGTGAAAGTTTTACCAAAATTCGCTTTAATGGCTCTTGTAGTTAATAATTTCATAAATAAGCTTGTGTCATGCTTGTGGACGATAAGTTATTGCTTACATACACTGCAAATTGCCCTAGGCCCATTGGATAACTAATGGGCCTATCAATCGAAGGGATAACCAGTGGGCCTACAAGTAAAAGTAAATTTTAGCTGTTTTCTCTGGAAACTAAATATATTTGTTATATTTCCTTATTCAACATTTTAGTTTATCTATCTGAAGAGAGGTTAATAAATGATTCTAAACTTGTTCATATTATGTGGCAGTTACTTTAGAATTGCTAACATGGAAGGTTGCTGTTCATACAATTTCTATATTTTTATGTATTAAAATTATTATTATTATTAGTGTTGTACTATTATGTTCAAAGTGTTTTTGTTGGATATAAATTACTAGACTTAAACATACCAGAGTCCTATTGGATACTTAGGAGATTCATATTGGATTAGTTTTTAGTGAACTCGAAAACATTTATCTAACCAGCTAAATCTAAATTTTGGTTGTTAAGTCAATTACTACACATATTAGTAAGTTCATGCAACTTGCCTCAAGGCAAAATGCCACTTTTGTCTAATCCAAATAATTTTCCAGCTGCAACATTACCGCCACACGTAGTATTTTGACGCAGCCGCCGAATGAATCGTCTGTGCGACGCGAACAATAGTCATTTCATGCAATTCAGTCTGGGACGTGGTTCGCTGCAACGTTAAATAAGTCATAATAGGGTTTTGTTATGTTAAAACAGACATAAAACCTTTTCAGAAATAATAAAAATAATAAAAATTCGAATGAAAAGGATGTAGTTTGAACACCGCAATTGTCAGGCACATATTCTCCTTACAATTATATAAATAATAATAGGTAGTACACATAGACATTACACTACATGGACTGCTAGTCCTCTTATGTTTTCTGTTATATATAGTGACGAAACATAGAAAGGTATGGGACGTCACATTCCTGAGCGAACATTGCCGACGACAATCGCGGACTCTCCCGATTGATCAAATGTCATATATGTCATATGTTACGTGCCTAACATAGGCCTTATAAAATATAAACCGATTTTAACATGTGGATTCGATTTTATGTACATTTATTTTACAGGGGAAATATTATTAATAACATTTCTCACAAAATTATCAGCCGTCACATTTTTTTAACTCGTTTTATTTAGCAATCAGAAATACATAAAGATTCCTATGAGCTAAAATGACAATATTTAAGAGCGATGCCTAAGAAGAGCTCCAATGAGATCTTCTCAGTTTAAAAATTACTATGATAATATTATATTAGAACTAATCTAAGACTAAGTCTAAAAGCCATTGTCGCTTCAATCTCCTTATACCATAAGGTTTAGTAATGTCAACTATAGATGGGTTCGAATGTGAGTCCAGTTTGCGTTTGTATTTTTCCTTGAATTCTTTGAACGTTAAATGCATCGTTTTCATGTTGAGTTCGCTGTTAATGGTTTCATTTGTTACGTACCACGGAGAATTGAGAATTGTACGTAAAATTTTGACTGAGTTCTGTGCATTATAGCTATATTTGATTTGTAAGCACATCCCCAGAGCTCAATTCCGTAGGTTCAGATTGGTTTAATGATTTATTATATAGCAGCAACTTATTTTCAACAGAGAGCTTAGACTTTTTACGCACTTGTTTTGCGCTCGACTAGCAAGTCATAAGATCTATTATGATAATACTGCTCTAGGACAGGTCCGTCAACTGAGTTAAAATCCAACTAGATTTAGTGAAGAATAGTGTAATAGGTTTCTTATTGCCTTTCACACTGCAGTGCCTGACATGAACTATCAATTGTCAACATATTTTTAATAATAATATTTTAAAGTGAAAATTGATATCACTGCTGCATGATATCAGGTTATCCAGAGCGGGGATGACAACCCTGACCACTTAAAAGATCACTAAGCAGTTCTCTTAACAATTACGTCATGAAACACCAAACACCTATATATACTTTAGTTTAAGAATGTTTGTTATTTTGTATCTGTAAAACAAACCTAGATTCTCTTTCAACCTGGTCCCTGGAAAGACATTAACGGGGATTTTATGTATCTATGTTTATAAGTGTCTGTGTGTTTTTTTCCTTGTCGATGAAAATACAGAATACAATAAATGTGTGAGTATATAAAAAGATGTTTTCAAAGTTTTCCCTCCTATCATTCTCCAGACAAAAATGACGTAAACTTCATTAATCAAATAAAGATTATTACTCGAAAGGATCAGAAACTTGTTACGTTCGCATTATGAATTTCACATAGAACTTTTGTGTTCGAAAGTTTTCGTACTACTTAAATATTGCTTATATAAAAGGAAAATTCGATTTTCGCATATTTCTATACATGTAAAGAATTTGTTGAAGACTCAACTTATAAAGATTAACTTGCTTTCGAACGTCCTTCATAAAGAGTTGGGATCCAATTATAATTCTATAGAATAATTTTCTGAATAGTCTAGAGTACTCTTAATATTATAAATTACTTATTACTGTGATATAGTAATTAAAGTCACTAATTTGTAAAATATTAATTATACATAAGTGCACTCTAATTAATATAATTAGAGTTAAAATGGGATTTTAATTTGTCAGTTCAGCTCCAATTTCAAAAGTGTTGATTCATATTAATCGAATGTTTTAAACAATTCGAATAATGAATTCGAATTAAAGTGAATTTAAGTAATAACATGAATTGTTGAGATTTTATTCAAATATTCCATATGACAGTGGACAAAGTCGATTATTAGAGTGAGATTTAAAATTAGAGCTAAAAGTTGTAGAATATTTATTTTACACACATTGTTTATATAATATTAATCCAGTGTCTTATGGTTACACAATTGTTGAAAATTATTCGCAATAAATACATATTTTCTTTATCATTAACTTCCCGTAGGATAAGTTATAGTAATTGCAAAAAGACCTTAGAAAAAATGGATGTATGTGTGTGTGTATGTGTGCGCGTGTGTGTGCGGATACAAATTTCGTCGATGATTTTGGGAGCACCGATCAATCGATTTGAATAATTCACAAAACATTCGATTTCTATTGATAAAGAGACGTGCTGATTAGTTTTTGGCAAAGGCAGGTCTAGCCGTTCCAAAGATACGAAGAAAAGGTGCAACAACGGTAACTCAGTTTTTAAGAGAACGAAACGTCCGATTTTAATAATTTATAGAACATTTTACTTGTATTGACTATTTTATAAACCTTTCTTCAATTAAATTCAAATCAGACTTTTCTCTTATTTCTGCGTCTTATTTTGTATCAAACTTCTGCCAAATCGCATAGAATTGTTGTCACATATCCAAATTTTCCTAAATCGAAATCCATTTTCCAAACCGTCGCCACCAAGTATGTAATATCGTTTGTTACAGTATAATCACTGCTTCCCACAAATATTTATAGCACTCTTAAAAAGTTATTTTCGATTCTTTTAATACTTTTGAATGCGAATATTTGCGAAAAGTTCTTCTCGGAAGGAAAATGCAATAACATGATTTTCCGGCTCGCGGATAATGCTGCCAAAAACGATGCATATTTCCTCGATACAGGAAAAGTTATAAATTTTATTTGAAGATATCGTAAAAATTCAGGATTCGATCGGGTTAATGGACAAAATAATCGAAGGATAGATACATTATAGAATAAGGTTTGAATTATAGAGTCTTGGAGTACATTGAGATATTTTCCAGGTTGCAATAGGGTGTATAGTATTTTATTGGGCCGAAATTTATTAGAGTGGTTATAAAATTATTGTTTCTATGGCATAAATATTATCACATATAATTATATGTAATACTGCCATTATTTTTATATATTGTTCTCAATAGATTTACAACAAATTTAAAAAATTATTTTAAATAAAACTAGTTGAAAGTATTTTGTCTTGAGGCAAGTTGCATAAATTTCCCGAAATATTTAAATAATCGACTGCGAATTAATAATCGATTCAATAACAATCAATATATTAATTTATGAGTGATTTAGGAGCATACCGAGTTCCTGTAGAATTCATAATGAGAAATTATTGCAAATAATTAAAAGCAAAGTTTAGTAAAATCAAGTTAAATTTTTTTAAGAATAAGACTAAAATTTTACCAGATTCGTATTAAAATTTTAAGATTGCAATGAGGATATTTGAAGAATCTTATTTGAATATCATTTGTCTTATCAGATTTTCCTTGGATGTTTACCAAAATTTTTTTAGATCTGGATCAGGATCAGAATTAGATTCTCATTAGAGAATCTGATCAGGTTTGAAAAAAAAAAATTTGAAAAAAGAAAATTAGAAACATTTTTTTCCAAAAGCAATTATTTTGTTGAAACAAGCTGAAAGTTCTTTGAATAATTCAAATCGGACGCTTAGTTCCCTCAAAAACTGCCATTTTTTGCACATTTAGCTCTGTATCTTCGAAATGACTGGACCTGCCTCTGCTAAAAACTAATAACCTCTTTTCCCAATCATTGCAAATTGAATGTTCTTTAGATCATTTAAATCGGATACTCCGTTCTCTCAAAAACTCGATTTGTATTTTCTGCACTTCTTGCTGTTTATCTCCGTAACGGCTCGACCTGCCTTTGCCAAAAACTAATCAGCACACCTCCCAATCATTAGGATAGGAATGTTTTTTTAGCCATTTAAATCGGTTGATCCGTGCGCTCGAAAATGTGGACGAAAAATGCGGGCATACAAAACAAACTCACACACATACACTTCCATTTTTTCTGAGGTATGCCAAAATGTTCAGAAACCTAAGAAACGTTAAGATATGCAAAAACTTTCATTTTCGATTTTCGGCCCATTACTATAACTACCCTACGGGAAGTTAATAATCAATCTAGAATCTTCACAGTTTTCGATTCGCTTATTTATGATTTTCCTCATTTTTCCTTCAATAGAAATATTGTAATGAGTATTTACTAATAAAAATAAATACTAAATGAAGTAGTTTTATCATTTCCATTTTAAATTTCACCGATTTCTCTAATTTTCCACCACGATCCAACTATAAGAGTCGTTGTTTACGAACTTATTCCAATTACTAATTACCCGACGGCAAGCTGCACAAATACGAGAGAGGCGAGAAAATAATTAAAACTTATGGAATAATTAAAAATCGTACCACCTGTAAACTGGATTCATATTTATATTCCTGCACATATATTTACATTTCATTCGGCACGATTTGAGGGAAAAAGGGATGAAAATGGAATGGAAAATTAAAATAGAGTACGAGATGAAATTAAACTTTATTGGAAATAGTGCCAATATTATTAGGTCAGTTTATTTTTTCGTTAGAGAACTTATTTATTAACCCTCCGTAGAGTAAGTTATGGTAATGGCCAAAAATCAAAAATGAAAATTTCTGCATATCTTTACGTTTTAAAGTTTCCTGAACATTTTAGCATACCTCAGAAAAAATGGATGTGTGTGTATACGTGTGGAGACAATATTTGGTCGACGATTTTGGGCGCATGGATGAACCGATTTGAGAAATTCAAAAAGCAATCGATACCTATTAAAAAGGAGATGTGCTGATTTGTTTTTGGCAAAGACAGGTCCAGCGGCTTCGGAGATATAGAGCAAAAACTAATAGAAATGTCAGTTTTTAAGGGAACCGGTCAACTGATTTGAATGATCAAAAAAACAATAGTTTTCTAATGATTTTTATTTTATTTTGAATATCGATAAATAATTCGGATTTTGATTCTAATTTTAACTAAAGTTCTATACATCACTTATATAATGTATTGAAAACATTTGATATTCCTCGAATATTTCATTGAGGTATGGGAAGTTCCAGCAACTTGCCTTAAGGCACGATGCCATGCACTATTAGTTATTTTGTGCAAATAGCATAAATTTATTTCTAATTTTGAATGAGTTCTAGTATAAATTAGTCTTATGTATTAGCTCGATATCAAGCAGAATGATGTCAGATTTTGTGCAACCATTTGAACTCATAGTTATATGTCTATGAAAAATTGTTTAGTACTTTTTTACCAATATGCAACATTATTGTCAAATTACGGGAAAACGGCCCATTGATTCAATTCAGAATATATTTATTTTTACTTGTTTCTTTTAGTTTAGTTTGGGAAATATCCTTTGAATTCTGTCTTTAGTAGTATTTGGTTAGTACCAATATTATTAAGTTAGTTTATTTTACCTATTGAGAAATAGGTTATAATTTTGTTCAAATAAGATCAAGTAATTTTTTGTTCAACCTGAGCTTGTCGTGATACAATGCAACTGCTGATAGCTCGATATCAAGCAGTATGTTATCAGGTATTGTCCAATCATTTAAAGCTATTTATTCTATAAAGTTGCTTTATTTAGTGCTTTTTACACAAAAAACCAAATCAACCTTGATTACTTATCCCATGGATACTAGAGCTATTGATTATCTTTGGATTTTATTTCGAGATTAAAACTGAATAGATTTACCATTTTATTTTTAGTGACTTCATTTTTATTTGTGAATTTCAAAAGCGCAATAAGGATTGCACAAATTTCAAGGAAAACAGTTTAAAAATAAAATTAAGTTGTCAAGTTACAACTTTTGCAGCTTCTTTTTTATTGAGTGCTGCGCAAATAAGAGAAGAGCTTCTTGCAGAACTATAAAGATAAATAATGGAGTTAAATTGTGTTTTAAACTTTAAGTGTTAGTTATTCTCAGAGCAATGCATGAAATCAAAGTTTGTTTCGAAAAAAAACTTATATGCATACCGAACTAACTCGAGACAATTTCTTAAGGAATATATTTAAACTAAATTTTTAAGGATAAAGAAATAAATACATTTTTAAAGTTACTCTATAAACTAATACAACGACTGAAATTGCTGGATATTATATGATGAATTAGAAAATGATGAGTTGTGACAAGGAAAAAACAAGTGGGCGATATTGACATTTAAAGATGAAAACAGGAATATCAATAATGTTGATGATCGGCATTTTGTACGTAAACACCGTCTATAAATCAACATGTATTAGCTATTGTTAAAAATAAAATTATTTTCAAAAAAATGAAATTTCTCTTACGCTTGATAGATATGTAGGCTGGATTCACTGTATATTTTATATTTTTATTTATATTTTGCCTTCTTTTGTTAATAACTTGCTAAAATACACATAGCTTTAGAATAAGATTCTATTACAAAATCGTTACAAATCTCAAAATTTCTACCCCGGTTCTTGTTTTCCATCATGGTTTTCATATCATTGGAAGACCTTGCATTTTCTATTTTAATGTGAAATAAATTCTCATGGGAAATGCAGAGCACATCCGTCCGATGCAAGTCCGTCCAGTGGATTGAATATGCGTTTCATCCAGAAAACAGAAGCACCCAGGAGACTCTGGTATAAATGTATCTAAATGATATTCCGTACGTGAGGATTCCGGCGTTGAATGCACCTAATGATGCCAGATTCGGAGCACGTTTCATAGACCAGATAGCGGCTGATCCAATAAAACAGTTGAGGCACTTTCCAGTCAGCACGAGACACCACCTGGTAAGGTACACCAGGAACGAATATTGAGACCAGGAGGTAATTGTTTACCTAAAACAGGTGTAGAGATTCGATCTCATGCAATAAGGGACAATTAATGTATTATTCTAAATACATATATCACCACAAGAGATACAAAAATAATATAATAAAATCTGTAATTACCATACAGCGCTAATTCTTCTTCTTCCTTATATTTGAAGGTGTAGAATTTTATTTAGATACAATACGAGGTAATAAACATCTCATATATAGATCATTATGATAGAAAACAAGAATATAATATAATAAAGTCTAGAATGACTTTTTACTTTCCTGTCACCATGAGGGAATAACATAGGCAATATTACAGAACATAGATACAAGCTAATTGTTTACCATTCTTAGCTGTGCTGGTGTATAGCTTCATTTAGGTCCAATATGAAAAAAATTAATAATAAATTATAAATAGATCACCAATTGAGAGAAAATTGTAGGATATAATCAAATCTAGGATGATTCTATAAGGTGCCATTTAGATATTCTAATTATTTTACATGAATTACTACGTGATTAAATATTTGAAAGGATAGAAAAACAGACAAGCTTTTTTCAAAAATGACAAAAATATAGCTAAAAATGTCCTACGTCAAAATGCTTTAAATAGTGTGCACCATGTATAGTGCATTTGTTAATGAAATAATGACTAATAAATTTTATGGAATTATCATTTTTTTATAAATAGTTAACAGTATTCAAACGAGTTAATTTATTTCTTACTTTTATTAGTGAAATTGGGTGTAAATTGTTTTTAATATAATTAAAAAAGCAAAAAATACGAATTTCGCGAAATATAAAGATTAAATTGAATATGTTTCTTAAATCTGGAAAATTGATATATTTAAAAAAAATTACATAGACAAATGTATATATAATATACCATTATTAATATATATTCATATGTACATATTATAATATTGCAAAAAATACTAAAATAAATGCATACAATAAAAACCATTATTTTATAATCTCT
The DNA here is from genome assembly GCF_003426905.1 of Ctenocephalides felis. Taxonomy (NCBI): domain Eukaryota; kingdom Metazoa; phylum Arthropoda; class Insecta; order Siphonaptera; family Pulicidae; genus Ctenocephalides; species Ctenocephalides felis. Next base: position 20,403,804 of record NW_020536999.1, read on the forward strand.
CTCCAACATTACACTTTAAAAATGAAATGAATTTTTCCACATATTCCAATTTAACACATTTTCATGCGTTTATTCCAATATAATCCTTCATAATTATCTTTTTCATATTAAAAAATCCTCTTTTAAATTATAAAAAGCATTTATTATAATCGAGCTGATGTATATATATATATATATATATATATATATATATATATATGCTGGCTGAAAAAAGTGAGATAGTGGAAAATTTCACAGCTTTACCATATAACTGTATGGTGCCTATATCCCTATAAAAAACTGTTGTATCTTCAGATTTTAAAATTTAATCTCTTCATTTTTTGCAAATCATTTATAAACTATAGCTACACGCCAACTTTTATCGGCAAATTTTTGCACTATAATAACAATGTCTTTTATGTTTCATTAAATTCGCATAATTGGTTTTTGAGAACGTACTATCTGTTAAATATTAGTATTGAGCGCGGAGCCACCCATCTATCAACCTCGGTAATCTTAAAATCTATTAAATCTACCAAGTTTAAATTTTGAAATCAAATCTTGCAAATCTTGAAATCAATTGAATTTACCAACTTTAAATTTTTTTCACAATTTTGGTGAACTATAATAACAATGTCTGTTAGGTTTCAGCAAATTTGCTAAATGCGTTTTTGAGATTTTTTTACTATATTTTCAAAAAATATTAGTATTGAGCGCAAAGCCACCCATCCATCAACCTCGGTAATCTTAAAATCTATTAAATCTACCAAGTTTAAATTTTTGTCACAATTTTAGTGAACTATAATAACAATGTCTGTTAAGTTTCAGCAAATTCGCAAAATGCGTTTTTGAGAACATACTATCGGTTTGAACATCAGTTTTGTGGTGGCGGAGCCACCCATCCATCATCCTTGCAAATCTCAAAATCAATTAAATTTACCAACTTTAAATTCTTGTCACAATTTTAGTAAACTATAGTAACATTGTCTTTTAAGTTTCATCAAATTTGCAAAATCCGTTTTTTAGAAAATACTATCTGTTTAAAAATTAGTATTGAGCGCTGAGCCACCCATTTATCAACCTTGCATAACTCGAAAACAATTAAATTTACCAATTTTATTTATTACTATTCGTCAAGTATATTTCAATTCCACATTGAAAAAGATAAATTAAAAAAAAGGAAATTGCCACAATTAAAAAAAAGTATTAGGGTTGGACAACCTTCTAATAAAAATAAATTGGTGATTTACTCTTTTTCTTTAAGCTCAAAAATCTGAACTAAAATTATGTCAAAAATATTCAATGACTGAACGTGGGATAAAAAATGATTGAATAACTAAAATGGATATAAAAAATAGGATTTGGTGTAAAAAAGTAAAAATATTAGGTTGAAAATTTGAAACTTTATTTAAAATGGAGTGTTTCTGCATATTTTATGTTATTTTATGTAATAAAAAAGGAATTACAAGTAAAATGTGTGTATTTAACATTTAACTGTGACATAACTCTTGTAATCTGTGACAAAAATCTCCCTAACAATTTAGATCAAATTTGCTTACCTTAAAATATTTGGAAAATTCTGTTTTAAAAAGTAGTTTGCTAACATATGCTGAAGTGTGACGTCAACATAATATCATGTAATAGTCTAAAAAAAATTCATGCACTTATATTATATTTTTTATTATATTATATTTTTATTATATTTGTCAGAATAATAGCAATGAATAGTTCGATATGAATGTTGCATTACAACCGGATTGAGAATTTTTTTTACTTTAAATGCAATTTTAACAGTTTTTCTAGCTAGATGATGCAGATAAGGATTTCTTGAGCGCGCTTTTCTTTGACGGAGCTTTAAATATAATAAAATTTTATGTACATGTATTCTAAAACACTCTTTAAGCTTCTCAAAAATATTTTTCTGTTCGTATATATGTATATACTTATCTATATACATATACCCTTATGTAAAACAAATTACTTATTTGTTATGAGAACGTGCCTCGCGAACTTTCTACATTCTTCATGTCGTTCTCTTTGCATTATTCAGCCGAGTCTCGCAAAATTATGAACAACGCGATAAAACATTTAAATTATTCAAATAAATTGTAAGATACGGATGATGTTCCTACACATTCCTATTTAAACTTTTAATTTATCATCAATTCGGTTATAATAAATAAATAAATAAATTCTTTTTTTGGAACTCGAAAGCTTTGGAATACGAAAAAAGTACGCCAATAAGGAAAACATGTAATTATAAGGGATTATTCAAGGATAAATGGATTGTAATGAGTTTTTTGTAAATTCGGAATTTGTGGAATAATAATTTAGAATAATTTGAGAATATTGTATCAATAAAACTCATTCATATGTTTGCTAAGTTATAGTTAAAAATTATTTTTAAACATTTAAAACTTTTTCCATGCTAATTCTATACGAAACTTTGATTGAATTGTGCACTATCTAAAAGTTAATATTAAAAGCTAAAACTTCTAGAGATTTTTTTTATCAATTTGGAAGCATTTGAGCCTCTGGGAGCAAAAAAATTCGAGAATGTCCATAATAAGGACCACCCTAATATATATATATATATATATATATATATATATATAATTTGAACAATATTATTGCAAAATATTAATACCCAATGAACCAGTTCATAATTTTTGTAATAAATCCTAATTCAATCAATCATAGTTTACATGTTTGTTTACATATTTGCATATTTACAACTTTATTATTTCAGTATCAGTATCGTTTGATAATTCATTTCCTCCTAATGAAATTGATATTGCATTTTGTTATTGAATTTCTGCGAAAACAAAAAGCTACTACATATAATAGCATCGTTTCTTAAGAAAATATCTAAATAGGTCAACATGTATGAAGCTAGTTTATTAGATCAAAAAGCTCTTGAATCTCGGACTAAATCATTTAAAGTCTTCTAGAAAATGGGTAGGATAAAATACCAGTTGGTATCAATATAATTTAACTTGAAAATATGTCAATTTTCAAAATTTTGGATGTTTTCACATATTACGACATAATAAAAATTATTGTAATCACAATGTTTCCTTGCTATCAACTTTTTAAGTGATTTTCTCTAAAGTGGTAAAATTTTGATAAATATTTTGTTCCAATATTTCTAGTACCAATTTCTTTTTAGCATTTTTTTATGATGGGGTTTACCATACCAAAGTTTGGTAAACTCTGGTGTAAATTAACCTGAACAAGTCTGCAACAAGTTAGACAAACCAATAACCGCTATATTATATAATTCTGGAATATTTGCCGAGCAATAAGTCCGCACGAATGGGGTGCTTTGCAGTTAACACAAATAATGTAGTTAAACCCAAACTTCTGCCTAGTGTTTTAAAGTTTATATGTACAAACGGGCTACGAACATTCCAAGAAATCAAAGTTGCACAAATAGGTGAAATCGGGGATAAATGTAATAGACAACATAAACGTTCCTTAACGAAAAATATTATTACTATTATTGATTCTCTGCTCGAAGTCAGAGAGCCATTACTATTAGGGTGTGGCAAAACTACTATAGATAATATTTTATAAGGATGTAGTAAGAACATCATGAAGGTATAAAAGTTCAACATTTCAACAATATTTCAAAGTATAAAAAAATCTAATTTTTCAAAAATATAATTTTTTTCAAAAATTTTGAAAGTTTATAAATGTTTTTTTTCAGAGTTCTAAAAGAAAATTGAGTCTTTTCGCAAAATTTAATTTTTGGTATGGAAAGTTTCAGCAGATAGGATCCCGAGTTCGAACTCACGCTCTGGACAACTTGATATCGTACAGTAGCGATGACCATTTTTACTTGAAAATGTAAATGAATATAATTAATTTCGAGTGATGTGGTGTAACATGGCAAATGGAAAATCTCTCACACTATTCTTACCTAAATCGAGTTTGACACAGCTTACGGACCTGCTCTAGGCCATTACTACTCATTATTAATACATACATTACTAAATAAGTCTATAATAATCAAAGTATCACATTTACTTCAGTATTCCTCTACCAAGGTGTATACACAAACGTGCTTACATCCATTCGCTGCTACCACCCAACGCCCTTATGTGTGGGTCTTCCAGACGGGCGAGAGTTGTGCAAGTTAGTTAGTTAGCCCCATGAATGCCCCAACAACTACCTATAGTAATTGTTTATGCGATTTTCATCTTGTGTACACAATTTCAACAAGAGCTTGAACGAGATTATAGAAGTCTACACAAAAACATTTAAATAGTAGTCTGACTCATGATGGAACTGATAAAAAAATGCAGTAGGGTGTTAAATAAACGATATTTTTGATGGTGCACAAGTTTCTGCTAAGAGTAGCTAACTCTCCAATATTGCTGTCTTCGACTATATTATTAATCAAATGTACACTCATTTACAATAAAAAATTGTTTGGTAAAACAAGAAGATTTATCCACATCCTCATAGATCACAAATCTTTATAATGAATATGTAAAATTTATAAGCTGATATCGGTTTTATGATTTACGCATATAACCAATATTCAAGCAGAGTTTTTTGTTTTATAATGTAGTATATTATATTTAATATATCTTTTGCAAAACTTCGTAATCAACTTAGCAGAACTTCTTTTCTTACATGAAATGTTTATAAATATGTAAGTGAAGTATTTAAAAGTCAGCGCACGTCATGAATCAATTTTCTCAATGAACCAGTAGTTTTGTAACAAACATTTTATATTGTAGAATTTTTTAGTAGTGATTTAAAGTTTTGTATAGTGTTCTGTACTATTATTTTGCATTTGCCTTTTTAATAAATCATTCTAACTTCAAAACACGTATTTGTTTAAAATCAGCTTTGGCTATAATGAAAAACTGTTTCTTACTCTCAAAATTACGTATGTGTTATTTTGTAGGATTTTTTGCTTTACAGAAATTAGTTAAGTAGCATTATTTCATTTTTTACATATATTTTTTATACGAATTAATCACAAGAAATTAGTCTTAGAAATATAACAAGTCAGAATGGCTTTATTAATTTTAATCAAAATTTTTGCAGGCAAATTTAGGATACGTATATTTACCTACGTCTGTGCTATTATATAAGCGCATATGTGTTTTTTGTCCAAGAATTAGATTTTTTTAAATATAAAATTTATTAATTGATCTCTGTAGAACCATAAACTTGAGTTTCATTCAACACTTTCTTGAACAAAACAGTCGTCTAAAAGCTACATATCAAATATACTCGCGAACTAAACTTAAAGTAGTCATTATTATGAACTGTTAAATTTAAATTTAAAGAGTTTTGATATTATTAATTTGAAATACTTTATTAACTTTAACATTAGACATGTGCATATCAAACTATCACATATTTTATAGATATTTTAATAATAAGAATAAATCTTGTTTACATTTCGTCTCTTTCGCAGCTAACGTATGGCGATTTCTTTAAGAAAAGTTTACAATGTCCAAAGTATAAAAAAAACAAATTTTTCAACAAGGTAATTGTTTTCCAAAATTTTTAAAATTCTCAAAGATCTATTTTTTTTTTCAAGTTAAAAAATTAAATCTTTTTAAAAAAAATTAAATCTTAAAAAAAATTAAAAAAATAGTTTTTGGTACGGGAAGTTACAGCAATTTGTCTTGAGGCACGATGTCATGCTCCACTAGTTTATACTACAGATCAAGTTTTATAAGTTTTTCATAGTACTTTTTATTGGTCATGGACATCATAAATAGTGATATGCCAACTCTACCACATTCCGTGACTATTTCTTTCTAATTCCTTAAAATCTCTAATGTTTTCTCCGTCTGTAAATAATTTTCTGACAAGAATCACCCAGAACGTTTGTGGTAAGAATAAATCTTGCCTGAATTACCGACACCTTATTAAAAGTGCGTCGTTTAAGTACACTGTCTTAAACTGGCAAACAAATTTACATTCATAAGACGACTTGATGTATTGTAATGTGAATGAAGGGCATTATGCAAATTCTTTTGTCTTGTATTCAAATATTCAGACTTATATATGAGCATAAGATGCTGTGGTAAAGATAGGAATATTTAATTTTATGAAAATGTAATTAATATTTTATTAAAGTACCTGAAACTTGAGGTAAAGGTGTGCTTAAAACTAAAGTAGTTTTAGCACAGGGTGTAATTTAGATTTAATCGCGTAAGATAATAACTAGAAATGATAATTAATGAAAATTTTAGATTTAGAATTAGAACAACTAAAATCCGCATATTGAATTTTTAGCAATTTCTAAATTTGATCAATAGCATCATTTTTTCTTGAGCAAGAATTTTTTCTTCTTATAAACTTTTATGAATGATAAAATGCATTAAAATCATATGGTCAAAATATAATTCAAGAAATCCTAGATAAATCGACCAATATTTCGATTTCAAATGTTGGAGCATAGTACAAAACAAAATTTACCATTTGAAACTTCGAATTTTGAAATTTTTATCAATTTTTGCTATAATATTTATTTATCTTAATAATATTTTAAATTATTGTTGAACAGAAAATGATAGATCATATTTTTTTTTATTGGAGTCAACTGTAATTAATAATGCAAAGTGATAATTATTAAACAATAATAAATATTCACTATTATATTCAAATAATCTAACTAGTGGTACAATGGCATTGTGCCTTAAGACAAATTGTTGGAACTTGCCGTACTATATAAGTTAAGATATTTAAAAGTTCTAACCTTTTTTGAAAAATAAAATTTGAGATTATTTTTATGAATTATTTGAATCGGTTGATCCGTGCGCTCAAAATCGTTAACGTAAAATGGTATCTAAACACACACATACATCAATTTTTTCTAAGATGTACCAAAATGTTCTGAAACCTCTGAAACGTAGGTATATATATGTAAAAATTTTCATTTTAGATTTTTTGATGATTACTATAAAACTTACCCTAATAAGTTAATAATATAAACTGTAATGCTATGAAATAAACGGTATTTTTTATATAATTAATTTTTTCAAAGGTTTCTGAACATTTTGACACACCCTAAAAAATGGATCTCGAAATTTTTGACAGAATGGATCAACCGACTTAAATCAACGATTGCAATATTTTTTAAATTTCTAAATTTTCTAAACTTAAGAAAGTTCCTAAAATTTTCCATAAGGCACGATGTAATGCACTAGTTTTTTTTTACTATGTACAACTATGTACTAATTATGAATAAGTTTTGCAAGAATTTTTGTTATTATTTGTCAAGGATTTCTTGAAATGATATAAATGAATACATTTCCATTGATCTTTGCCGTGATATATTTACCTCTTGGGTAATAATTCCCATGTGTGTTCTCATGGTCTGTGTAAAATGATACGGACCGCACTAATTAGTAAATGAATCCCTATACCAAATAGCAACATTGTTCTGTTTAAACTGCAGTATAATTATAGCAATATTCCTCCTGTGTAGATTACTGGTAGTTTGTGTGTTTCATGCGTGCATTTGGTGCAGTATTCTGCGAACATTGCACAATTTATGTTTCATTCCATTACATCCAAACTGCCCGGATTCGCATTCGCTGAAGATTATAATTTATCCGAAACCCGAAAATAAGTAATTCGCGGCGGACAGGCGGACGAGCGGACCAGCGGACCAGCGGCCAATTTCCAATTAATATCACAATACCGTCCCAAACTGTTGTAGCCGGAGAGCCGATCGAATTTGGTTATTTATTTAGCCACAAATCTAACTTTAAGTCAATTGAAGTAAATAATGGATATAGCCAAATACTTAACCTGTTAACCGGTTAGGATAGGGTCTTCGAAAAAGGTGTCTTCGATAGTTTCGTGCGGATGAGACGTATATTATTGATGGACTATTACAGTTGTACTTTTTGTGTACTTCTAAAAGAGTAAGAATTATTATATATGTTTTATACTTTTTTATTCATTTTGCTATCAATATAATATAAACATATAAAAAAATAGAGACAACACACGCCCGGTTAACAGGTTAAAATCTAGTACAGGCATAAATTTCACGTCATTTTTAAACTATCGTAAAAAAGGCATTACATTTTGTACTAATATTTTTTTTATTATTTATTTATCAACGTTTCAAGAGTATAGTAAACTAGTGAAAACAAAAAAAATACACCTAAAAAAAATTAGCAGGTTTTGAAATGTGGGCTCTCAAAAATTTGGCACGAGACCGATCAACCGACTTGAATGGGATTTAAATTTTTTAAAGATTACAGAATTAATTCAAAACTTTCCAAAACAATAGTTTTTTTTTTCCAAAAATTTTAAATTACTGTAAGGAAAGTTTCTGATATTTTTCATAGGGCACGATGCCATGCACTTGTTTTTTTCACGTTTGAAACCCTTCTAGTAATCTGAAGTAAAAAAATAAAAAAATATTATTAATCTGGAATAATTCGCAATAGCATACACTAAAATAAAATTATTTTTTTAACATAATGGCGACTTTTTAAAAAACAGGATCATTTTCTCTTTTGTTTCTCGGATTTTCAAAAATAGTAACAATAGTTGGGGGTAGGGCTAGTATATAGCAGACAAACAAGATTCTTTGAAAAATTCAAATGAATCGGTCCAATGAAACGTGAGAAATCGTGGGCATGGTATTGAAAAGGATAGTTTTGAGAAATGCGCGTTAAATATTTTGCAAAAGTAAAAAACAGAGGAGAATTATCATGGCCAAAAATAATTTAAATTTCAATATATCCTCTTGTACAAATAATTTTTAAATATTTAAGCTTTGGAGATATGAAAGAAACGATAAACGATTTTTTGGAATTTCCACATTAGATTTTTTAATTTCAAGTAAAATTTGCGAATAAAAATCTATAAATACTAGTAATAATAATTAATTGCCTGATGCAGAAGTTTGTTTTTGCAAAAAATGCTATTTGGTAATTTTGTGTTTGAAGTAATTCTTATTGAAATGCGAACATTTTTGACTTTTCATCGTCGTTTTTTCAAAAATGGCTGGACTGATTTGAAAAATAATTATGTGATATTACCTGAAAAGGCTAGCCTTTGCCAGCTTTCTGCGACGATCGGTCCAGCCATTTTTTTAATTAGGAGAGAAGTGAAAAAAAATTATCCACGTTTTTGCACACGTCTTAGCCGATTTCAAAAATTCAGGTAATGATTGGAAAATCACGATGATTAGTTTCTGGTTAAGATCATCCGGGTCTTTGTAATTGAATTTGCAAAAAACTATTTCGATGAAACTTTGTATCATAATAGATTATATACTCTGAAATAATGTACTAAAATATTGTAAGTCTACAAAAAGCAATTGAATTTGCACTTAAGCGATTCTAATCAGAATCTACGATTTTGTGCATATGTAGATTGCGTATTTTGTGGATAACTACTGATTACAGTTGGGGACAACTTTTTGATAAAATAGATTTTTAGAACCCGAAATGAAATAAATAAAAAGTGTTAAATAAATTAATTTTATTTAATTACAGATATTTTAAGTATATTTGAAAGACAGCAATTAGAAATCGCACTGATAAATCATTTGTGAAAGCAAAAATGTTATTTATGAAATAAGTAGTTGGACATTTTCCTAAATAGCTGATTCTTATTGATTATGTATACGTTCCGGAAAATTACTGCACTTTACCTTAAGGCAAAATGCTATTTACAACTAGTTTGTTTATTTTGGTAACAAAAATGTAATTTCTTCAATTGCTTTTATTAGTTTTGATTTTCATATATTTGAATATAAATTTATGTGCGTATAATACATACATGAGTGTTCCATGGCGTAATGGTTTAACGCGCCGCCTCGTACATATAATACATATTTCATTATTTACATTCTTCTCCAATGACCGTTTTTATTTTTCATAGTGTTTATCTTTTTGCATCCGCCATTCTCCACTACAATAAAGCAATTACTAAAAATAAAGTGCAACCACCCCTCGGCCTATCAATTCCGAACCGTTTGCAATGATGAAGCATCATCCCTTGTCGGTCATTATTATTTGCAGCAAATCGCGTCGCATTAAATTCACGCAGCAGCCCTCTATGATTTTCCCGTTTCCAATTTTCCTACCGGGTGGAAAATGACACGTCCTCCCATGAAAATGCAAGAGATGGTAATAATGCGTCTGTCACATCACATATCATAACTTGAACAGAATGCATCAGCACGCGGTGCACGATTTTGATTGCGGAACGAGGAAAAAAATATTCATGCCATTAATATATTCGGAAATGATTTGAATGATGCCATTGTGGTGGATTTTTGAGGTTTTCGATTTAATTTTGCACATTGTTATATATTGATATAAAGCTGGGTGATGGATAGATTTAATTGCAACCTTGTCATTTGGGTTAATGGCGATTTGTTTTATTGAAATCGCAGAAATCTGATTCTGATATTATTGCTCTTTGGCATAGGTGAGGGCGATGCAATGAGGTTAAATTAGAATTTTAGTAATTAACTTTGCGTTTGACGCTTGATTCGTGCGCCCGGAAACGTGGACAAAAATTTTATCCATACATACATACACACATACACACATCCATTTTTTCTGAGGTATGCCAAAATGTTCAGAAACCTTCAAAACGTGAAGAAATGTAAACATTTTCAATTTCGATTTTTGGACGATTACAATAACTTACCCTACGAAAAGTTAATTACTCTACGAGAAGTTGAAAAAATCAAAATTTGCAAAGTTTTTTTTAATAATTTAGTTTTCGGTACGGGAAGTTCCAGTAATTTGCCTTGAGACACGATGTTATGCACCACTAGTTATACTCTCTAAGCCAAATAAACTGTGCCGCAATAAATAACTATTTATCGAACTATGTTCAATAATTTCTATTTATAGAAATAAGTTTTTCCACTATTATTCTAAAATTAGTCGTCTGTTCCTTTTTACCCCATAAGCAGAGTAAAAAGGAACAGCCAGGCTGCAACCAGTTCCTATATCATATTTTTAATTTTAAAGGAGTATTATGTAGTAGTAACTACATTATTCAACTAACGCGAACTACATACTTTGTGGGCACATTTTTGACTAAGATCATACTGAGTACAACCTGGATCTGGTATTTTGGCAGAAATATTCATCAGCAGAGTTAAATAACTATTAACATAATTTATCTCTTGTAACATTGCTCTTCTTATCTTCATATTTTGTCTTTTTTATTTGTTACTACTTTGTGTCAATGTTTATTTGGTATTTTTTAACTTGTTTATGGATATTTTTCTAGAGGTTATATAACAAAATGTGGAATCTAACTTAAAAATAATAATATCAACATCTCATAAAATAATTAGATACAGTATATCTGAAAATTATATTCAGGTATCATAAACTAAATAAAAGTGCTCAAAACTAAAAAAACTGCTGACGAGAAAAATACTTTTGTTATGAATATTTCATTCATTCATTTCATTTCATTTATCTCCTGATTACTACTGCTCATGCATCCTTTGCCTTCTACTTTAAAATAGTATTGTCATAAAATTTAACACTTTACAGGTTTTGAAGATTATGGCTATGGACCTTTTTACCCGCTGATTAAGCCCAGCCCTATCTTACAGTATTATTCAAATTTCTCAACTCTGTCAAATATTTCATAATGCATGACTCTACAAAAAACATTATTTTGTATTATTTCTCATGTTATTCAAATATTTCACCTGTCTCTTGTATATTACCTTCTATATCGAGCTTTGGCCTGTAGGCATTTTGTCTATTTTTTGTTTTCCACAAAAAAAATTAGATTTGCGTTTTGTATCCCGTTTTGATATAGTTTCTGGATTTTTCTCTGACGTTTTTCCATGGCTCTCTATTTCTGTATTTGTTATATCTTTTTTCAAACCAATTGCCAGCGAATTCCTCATGGCGCAAACGCTCTCGGAAAAAGTTAATGAAAAATAGTTGAAAAGTTGGAGATAAATTATAATTATATTTACACATTTAAAAATTATATTTAAGGAAATTATATAAATATTATTTTACATATTATATCATAAAATATGTTTATGATGATAAAACTTTTCTCTCTTTTATGAATTATCTATTTCCATCGTTATGATAATAAAAACTAGTTCGTATTGGTATTTTGCCTTGAGGCAAGTTACACGAACTTCCCGATGTGTGTAAATAATCGACTTAATCAATAAAAAATAAATTAATTAAAGTATTCCGAGTGGATTTATTACACATAATTGAAAACGAACGAACACGTTAACACGGAGTATTTTTTTGAAAGCAAATTTTCAAAAATCAATAATTTTTGTAATTGAACCAGTTTCCGTAGGACTTTAATGGTTTAGTATGTTTATTGAGACAAAGTACTCTATCGTTTACCAAGTAAATCGTCTAATTAACTTCCCGTAGGGTAAGTTATTGTAATGGGCCGAAAATCGGAATTGAAAATTTTTACATTTCTCGACGTTTTGAAGGTTTCTGAACGTTTTTGCATACCTCAGAAAGAATGGATGTGTGTGTGTGTGTGTGTGTATGTATGTGTGGATACAAATTTCCAGTCACGTTTTAGGGCGCACGGATCAACCGATTTAAATGGTTCAAAAAACATTCGATTCCTATTGATAGGGAAAAGAGCTGATTAGTTTTTGGCAAAGGCAGGTTCAGCCGTTTCGGAGATACGGAGCAAAGAGTGCAGAAAATAGAAATCGAATTTGTGAGCGAACGGAGTATCCGATTTGAATGATCTAAAAAACATTCAATTAGTAATGATTGGGAGAAGTGTTTATTAGTTTTTGGCAAAGGCAGGCCCAGCCATTTCAAAGATACGGAGCTAAATATGTAAAAAATGGCAGTTTTTGAGAGAACTAAGCGTCCGATTTAAATGATTCAAAGAACTTTCTGCTTGTCTTAACAAAATAATTGATTTTGGAAAAAAAAATTTTGTTCCAATATATTTTTTTTTTTTTTTTGGTATTTTGTATATCGAAAATATTTCAGATTTTATTTTTAATTCTGACTATAGTTCTAATATACTTTACAAATAATTACAACTCTGCAATTCGGTTTATATAATTCTTATAAATATTACACAATGTTACAATATTTATAATAATCTATTTGAAAACATTCAGTATTCCTCGAATATTTCGTTACGGTGAGGGAAGTTCCAGCAATTTGCCTTAAGGCACGATGCCATAATTGCCTCAAGACAGAATTCCACTTACAGCTAGTTTTAATTTTAACAAACGTCAATAAAACTACTCATTTTTTCAAACTTTGATGAATTTTTAAAATTAAACTATTTGTCGTAAGGCCGTAATATTTCAGTAAGTTCTATAAGACCAAGATATATATCGCCAAAAAAAGTTTCACAAAAATCGGCTTAATTTTTTTCAACAGTTAGTTACAAGAAAACGGCTCGGTAGATCTTCACCTAAAACTAATCAGTATCATTCCCAACTAATATTTTTCGAACAATTTTTGATATTTTAAAAACGATTCGATAGTATGAGCATAAATATTGACGAATAATTTAACACTTTTTTCCAAATTACAGAGAAACGGCTTGGCAGATCGTTGCACATAACTGATAATCGATACTCCTCATTGAGATACATCAAATGGCTTTTAAATTTCTGATATCGGTCCAGCCGTTTTTAATAAAACGTCGACTTACGACAAAAAAATTTAGTACACACACGCATACTTTTTCAAATTTTGTCTCATTTGCTTCGGAATGGCTTGAAACGTCGAGAAAACATAAAATTAGCGATAATTTAATTCTTCTCCTTCGGGAAGTTAATTAAGTGCAATAGCTAGTGGCTGAATCTTCAGGATCTTTTTGGCCAGATTTATGATGAACTTTTTGTCAATGAACAAAAAAGACCAAAAAATTATTGATTTAATAACTCTTACACTTCAGATAACATTTTATTACATTTATCATGAAATATTTTAGTTAATAGTATTGCACATTAGAATATCTAAACATTTGCACAAGGAACTATCCGTCTTCTTATCCGATCGTTTCCATGTCATTATGGAAAGAACAACATTTAAAGCGATGTTGTTTAGCATGTAAACATCATTCGGATGAGAAAACATGTCTTCTATTCTGATCTCTATGGTTTTCGTGGGCTCCATCGTTCGTCTGATGTCTATGTGTTTGAGAATGTTTTGAATATCTATGGAGTTAGAGTTTCGAGTATTAAATTTGAGACCAGCAGTGGCTCGGAGTTGAATTGGATTCGGCGCTTGTTTGGATATAGACTGACTACACTAAACCTTCAGTCGTTTTGGAGGAATTGTACGGAGGACATAGACATCGAGTTGGGATGGATGATACAATTTGGTAAAATGAGAATTAATTACAAATTTTATTGGTTTCTTGGACAAATAAAAGTATAATCTCGCCATCTAGTTTCTCGCCATTAGTTAAAAATGCAATGAAAATCTGTGTCATTAAAAATTATTTCTTAAAAACATTAAAAATTTGAAATCAGAAACATAAATATTGTAAAAACTTATAAGGCTAATAATTGCAGGTCTATTTTTGCTTACTTGAACTATTCTGTTATTACCATCTGAAGAAGGCATTGTTTGAAAATTTCATCGTGTATTGAGGCAAATTTCTGAAACTTCCCGTAACGTAATTAAAAATCTTGATATGAAATCCAAAATAATGTGTACACATTATTAAAGTCTCTATAAAATATCTGAAAATTTGATTTACATATGTTCAATAAACATTTTTGACCGCCAAATGACAATTTATTAACTTATTTTTATTTAGAGTCCATAACCGCTGAACCTGCCTTCCCAAAAATTTAAACAATCAATACAAGTAAAATGTTTTTTGAATTATTAAAATCGGACGCTCCGTTCTCTTAAAAACTGAGTTACGGTTTTTGGCATTTTTTCCGCGTATCTTCGGAACGGCTAGACCTGCCTTCGCCAAAAACTAATCAGCACGTCTACTTATCAATACGAATCGAATGTTTTTAGAATTATTCAAATCGGTTGATCAGTGTTTCCGAAATCGTCGACGAAAATTTGTATCCGCGCACACACACACACACACATACATCCATTTTTTCTAAGGTATGCCAAAATGTTCAGAAACCTCTTTTTGAAAAATTTTCATTGTCGATTTTTTGCGATTACTATAACTAACCCTACGGAAAGTTAATTATATAAACTGAATTGCAAAGTTAAAAAAATATTTATTTAAAGTATATAAGTGAGCTCTAGAACTGTAGATAAATAATAAATTAAATAATTATTTTCGACATTAAAAAAAACTTAAAATAAAAAATTTCATCAAAGCTCTAGGTTGTTGTTTTTTGTTTATTATGATTTCATGAACGACCGTTATGCTTGTTATAAAACACTTCAATTGGAATATTAATTACAAGTTTATTTTCAATATAACTAAAAACTTCATTATGTATTCGTAACATATTCAAAATCAAAAGTTTTTTATTGATACAATTGTTTTGCTCATTTTTTTTCATTTTTTTTTTGTTTACCCTGTAATATTATGAGATGTATTGATTCGGCGTAAACATTTGTACTTGAAAACTAATAGTATCCAAATAAAGTGAGACATTTTTTTCAAGACATTTACGATCAATATCATCCCCTCATTTCCACTTGACGTTGAATTCTGGGACACCTTACATACATATATATGGATTCTATATTTCCAATACAATTCACTCAAGTAGTTTATCAGTTTTTCCTCGACCCCCCGGTCTATTTCTATAGTAATAGCAAAAGGCGTGTATATTTTTATGTCAATTCAATTTCATTTTCTTCGAACGGCATCCAAACTGAATATTAAGTTGACGAGAGAGGATCTGTGGCAGTAGAATAATATAACTCCTCCTGAGACGTTTGACACGAATAGTTGATATGCGCTTGTTTGTTGGTTTTTCACGGTGGTTTGTTCGTTCGCGTTTGCCCAATTTGCATCCCAGAAATGGAGGAGACAGACAGACGAGCGAACGAGAATTGATCTATTGGAGGGAAATTTATTTATATATTTATATATTTATTTATTAACTTCCCGTTGGGTGAGTTATAGTAATGAGCCAAAAATTAACTAGTGGGGTGCATGGCATTGTGCCTTAAGGCAAATTGCTGCAACTTCCCGTACCCTTGAAAATCTTGGTACGTAACCCAAAAAAATACACAATGTGTACACATTATTGAAATCTCTATAAAATATCTGATAATTTGATGTACATATGTCCAATAAACATTTTTGACCGCCAAATGACATTTTTTTAACTTATTTTTATTGAGAGTCTATAACCGCTGGACCTGCATTTCCAAAAACTTAATCAGTTCTTCATCTTGTCAACACAAGTAAAACGTTTTTTGAAATATTAAAATCGGACGCTCCGTTCTCTTAAAAACTGAGTTACCGTTTTTGGCACTTTTTGCCCCGTATCTTCGGAACGGCTAACCCTGCCTCGGCCAAAAACTAATCAGCTTATTAATACGAATCGATCCCGAAATCGTCGACAAAAAATTGTATCCGCACACACACTCACACATACACACATACACATACATACATACCATTTTTTCTAAGGTATGCTAAAATGTTCAGAAACCTATGAAACGTAAAGATATATAAAAAATTGCATTTTCGATTTTTTTGCGATCACTATTACTTGCACTACGGGAAGTTAATAAAATTTTTTGCATGTCTTTACGTTTCAATGGTTTCTGAACATTTTGGCATGCCTTAAAAAATGGATGGTGTGTGTGTATATATGTTTGGATACTATCTTTGGCGCACAGATTAACCGATTTGAATAATTCAAAAACATTTGATTCCTATTGATAGAAAAATGTGCTGATTAGTTTTTGGAACGACAAGTCGAGCCGTTTCGAAGATATGGGGCAAAAAGTGTCAAAAACGGTAATTCAGTTTTTGAGAGAACAGAGCTCCAGATTTAAATGATTCAAAAAACATTTTGCTTGTTTTAACGAAATAAAAAACAGATTAAATTTTTGCAAAGGCAGGTCTTTCGGTTTTGGAGATACAGAGGAAGAAGTAAAAAAGAAATGATATTTGCCGGTCGAAAATGATCATTAGACATATTATAAATTATTTTTATAAAGATTTTAGATATGCTTTAAGGCAAAATACCACTTACAACTAGTTTACTTTTCAGTTTTACTTATTAATTTTTTGTTACTGTATTTACCTATTAAAGTGATAATAATCATTTGAGAGAAATTAATAAATAAACCTAGAAATTTGTTATCAATTTTGCAAACTTGGTAGTTGCACATTAAGCTTTCAAGCAATTAATTTAATAATGATGGAAAGTAAATACGAAAAATAAAATTCAAAATGCTTATAATAATAATAATATTAATAATGATGAATTTAGAATATAGTCTACTTATAATTCTGAACTTATATTTGACTTTTCATTAATTTTCTAGCTCAAATACCAGCAGTTTGTTTTACAAAACTATGTTTTCTGAATTGAAAACTTTATACAAAGTTTTATTTTAAAAACTTATCTGTTCAATTTTAATTATTCTGCTTTGTTGTGCTTATGAAGTATATAATGTAATACTTTGTGTGTAAACAGAATTCTCTCAGACATAAATACTTATAAGTATTCATTTAAACTTTACAAGAACTTAAATTTTAGAAGTAACCTGTTTAATTTTGCAATTTCATAAATGTTAGCTAGAATACATATTTGAATTAAACAGGGATTTAAAATGTTGTTTGAAACTAGATTAATGAAGTAGTTTAACAATATTACTGTAATAATAATTAAAATATTTTATAATTCATCATTAACTTGAAAAGCTTATTTTTATCTATATCTCGTACAACTTCAAATTTGCATCATTTACGAATTTAATTTTTTTTAAATTATTTATTAATCCTCAGCAATATTTTGTTTAAAGTGTTTTATATATTTTTATTTGACTCTTTGGTCAAGTTTTGATTCAAACAGTCGACATCATAATATATCTAAAAAGTTCTAAATATAACTCAAAGATTTTATTTGTAAAAAGTCAGAAATAAACAAATATTTACATCTGGGAGTTGTGTGGGAAATATTTACGTCTTATTATATTCAGTTATTAAAATATAACTTGAGAATTTAATTAAGTAAACAAACAGACATAAATAATATTTAATAACCAAATATTTTGTTTCAAGTTTAACATCTTATTCAAGTTGATATTATTCTCCCAAGTGTTCCAAAAATAACTTATGCAAAATTATTAAAAAAATACCTTATTTATGAAATTACTGTTCCTTGCATTTTATTAAATTATGTAAAATCTAACTGTGAAAATTAGTTATTCTGCATTTTGAATATTAAGTAAGAATTTTTTGGAAATTTTTCTGAAATATTGTCTTTTTAAAGTATACTTATAAAATAAGCAGGAACAATCTTTTGTAGATAGAGTAGTTCATAGAATTTCTGTAATCTTTTTTTTCATTTAATATTGAGTTCAAAGTTATCCTTCACCCAAATGGTTTTCCACCCCTGTGATAAACGCACACTAATATGTAAAGTAATTAAAAATGTTTCCACTAGCTCTGCAATAAATTCCGTTCTTATCAAACAACTTTGGTAATTATAAGTTTGTTAATCTCCTTAAGACTACTATAACTTCGGAAAGAAAATATGATTTTTTTTAATTGCACTGCGATTTTTTTGATTTATTATTTAATTATATCATTGCAATGTTTTAAAACGCTATTTAAGTACAATTCGAAAAAATAAATTTTATTTAAGATACTTTTCTTATTGCCTATTTTTGTTGAATAGAAAAATTTATAAGAATATGAAGGTGGAAGCTGAAATATTTTTTTATTTTAATATCTAGCCATTGGTTTTCTTTACTTTTTAGATAAACTGATGAATATATAATTTAAAGTTAAAAAAAATGATACAGAATATTTTAGGTGTAACTTATTTAAATCTATAAGGATTTAAGTCATTTTCTTGAACGAAAATCATTTCCGTGTTTCTATTCGCATTTGTAAAAAGTAAAATATTTCAGTGCTCTAAATATAGTTCCACAAGAAATTCTATTTAGATTTTAAAGTACGTTAAAGATTCTTTTTATCATCTGATATATAACGTTATGATTTTATTCTCCAGGTTTTAGAAAAGATTACAAGGATAACTTCGTCTTTGTTATCATTTAATACTTTTCATTTCATGTCATTTTTGTAATCCCCTTTTCATTCATTCAATTTTCTTTTTCCTGATATAATACTTACATACACATACACATACACACATATGTATATATATATACATTATACACACATATACATTACATTTTTGCTGGTTCTCATTGGCCAAAATGTTTATACTTTTGTTTAATTATTTTTCATGAATTTCCAGGTCTTTCTGCCTCACATTAATATTAAATAGTTTATAAGAATTAACCTTATTTTTTTATTTTATTCATAAAATTATATATCAATATATTGCACTTATTTACAAAATTGAATAAAATTTTTACCAATTATCAATTTATCTTCGTATTTGAACAGTTTGTGAAGAGAAATACAAACACTGCATTAAATCAATCATATCAAATTATAATATTGTAATAACACAGAAATACTTTCTGAATTGGCTGCATTTCAATTTTTATATAATTCAATGTAAACTATTGGATAATTCGAATTTATTCCATCGGACGTTGCATTTTTCATACTTTATGTGTAACTCGGAAAATTGAATGATACGAGCTGCAATGGATGAAAGAAATTGCGATCGATAAGTTTTATATTTTGTTGTGAAGTTTTAATTGGAAAATACTCGGGAATTATTGTATAATTTGAATAAAAAATATAAGTAAAAGACTTAAAAGATTATAATACATATTAAAAATAATTTATTAGTGAAACGAACAAATTGGATGCATTAAAATGAGTTCAATTTCAAAATTATTTTATGAATATCAATATATTATAAAATATAAAAAATTATCAGGATAAATAGCAGGTTTTTAACTTTAAGAAGGAGGGGTTATTGTTATCACCAAAAAATCAAATTTGCTAATTTTTATTGTTTACACGTTTCTATTAGCTATAAAAGTATGTGTGATTTTGGAATTTCGTCGACAGTTTTTTCAAAAACTGTTTAAATGAATAAGTTGTTAATTATAATACTTATGAAAAATAAAATTTTATTATGTGATTTTTTTATAGTGTGACTAAACTAATCTAAATATATTATTTTATTTGTTTTAGTGTTTAGCAGATCTTGATCAAAATTCAAATCTAGTAGTAAGATTAAAAATCAAATAAAAAAAATTATAATTTATAATTAATATTAACATTCAAAATACAAACATTATTCAAAATCCACTAAGTTTATTCTGAGTGTTACTAATTATATTTTAGGTAAATATATACTAATAAACTAGTGGTGCATGGTATTGTGCCTTAAGGCAAATTGCTGAAACTTTCCGTACCGTAGTGGAATGAAAATAATCAACACTCAATGTAACTTTTCAATAATTAATTGCAATTGGTTTATATATTTTCAAATAGTTTATTTATTAGAAATACTGTAAAATTATGAGTGCTTATTAAACTGGGCAGCAATCGAATTCTACAAACAACTTATATCTTTGTTCACAAGAAATTTGTATATGTTCGACTTTTTTTGGAATTTTTGAAAAAAATCATGTTTTTAATTTTTTTGAGAAATTGAAAATTTATAAAAATACTCGATTTTTTTGATGGCATATCATTCAATATTTTAATTATGTATACATATATATGTATGCATATATATATACATATATATATATATATATATATATATATATATATATATTAATATTTATATATATGTAAATCATAAAAAAGCGGAAAATCCACATGATACGTTATATAAATACAAATTATTTTACCTTGCTGAAAAAATTATTTGTTTTTTTAATATGAGAGTTCCTAATGGTACATACATACATACACACACATGTATATATATACATATACATACATACATATATACAATTTTCCTTGCAATATATTTTAATAATAAATAACTTCTACAAAAGCCCTAAAATCAACATCATATGTGATTTACATGGAAAAATTGTTGGTTTAATTTATGTTTTCCATTTATATTTTTTTATTCCAAAATAAGTATCTCATCATATGAGGAACAAAAGCAGCAAATTATATATTCATTAGTTAGAAAGGCAAAGATTTTTTCCCATTTTCTTATTTCAATTTTTTTTAATATCAAAAATGATTCAGATTTCATTTTTAATTTTGCCAAAAATTATAAAATATAATACTTGAACTTATATACTTGCAGTAATTAATTTTA
Organism: Ctenocephalides felis; assembly: GCF_003426905.1. Lineage (NCBI taxonomy): Eukaryota > Metazoa > Arthropoda > Insecta > Siphonaptera > Pulicidae > Ctenocephalides > Ctenocephalides felis. The sequence goes on from NW_020536999.1 coordinate 20,425,120, forward strand.
ACTTTACAATTTAGTTAATATAATTCTTAGAATTATGAGATAAGTTCCTTCATTCTAACTCGAACATACATATATAAACGTCGTCATTCAATATATAAGCACTTATATTTTGTCTATAAAATACCAATAATGAGTTACAGTATTTATACTAATCTATTTAAAATCATTATTTTTTACTATTTATGGTAACATACCAATAAATAATATATATAATATATAAACGTCGTCATCCAATATATAAGCACTTATATTTTGTCTATAAAATACCAATAATGAAAGTTACAGTATTTATACTATTCTATTTAGCATCATTAATTTTCTTAGAGTATTTCATTACGGTACGGGAAGTTCCAAAAATTTGCCTTATAGTTCGATGCCATGTACCACTAGTTTAAAAACAATTAATTCAAGAATAACACATTCATAAAGATATATGTATATAAATAATGAGCTGGTCCAATTATATCACCCTATTAAAAAATAAACATCTCATCATTTAATGTACAAAAGCAGCAAAATCTCTATCATTCTCCGAGTACAGGTCAGTTTGCCATTAGTCGAGCAGAAAACTCACTCCTAATTATTGCAAATCTTCTCGAGCTGTGTTGGCGGGAGTTTCTACATTTCCGCATTTCCGCATTTCCGTAAATTTCCGTAAATTTCCTATTCCTCTGTGGTACGCATTTTCCGCAAACTCTGCTCAGTGGCTGAACTTACAACTGTAAGAAGCACTTCACTTCAAGTACGGTCCTAAGGGAGGGTTTACACGGGGCGCAGGTCGAATAACGAAACGATTGTTCTGGTAATGAGGACTTTAAAAGAAAGTTACCTGAGTTGTAATGGGATTAACTAGTTTTATCGAATTTTGTTAAAATAAAAGATGTATTAGGAAAAATTATGTTGTAAATATAATTTTAATAGTCCAGTCATTATAGTATGTACACCTCGGAATTCGAGATACCCAGCTGTAAGTCTTTAAATACTTGTATTTTGCACCCTAAAAGTTGTCTCAAAACCTACATATGTTGCGTACACCCTACTATATGTAGGTTTTGAGACAACTTTTAGGGAACAAAATACAAGTATTCCGAAATTCTTATCTAATTTAAGCTTAAATGACTGGTCTATCCACTGTTTTGAAGTCTGCTAAATAAATTTTCAAAAATATATCAAAATCAAAATAAATTTTTGAGAAGAAGTTATAACCTGGTGTGTCTGGAATCATCCTAGAAGACATATTGCTGAAAATGTTTTTAAAAATTATCAAAAACTCTGAAGAAATATTAGATTTTTTTTGAGAATTTTGGATTTTTGATATATTTTTGTTTTTTTTTTGTAATTTTTTTAATTTCTTACATGTTTTTGATGTAGGTTGATCCATAATGTCCAGTTTTTTCTAATTTGCGTCAAAATGTCCAGAAACCTCTGTAACCTCTGATATGGGCCAATGTACAAGCTTACAAAGCCAATAAAAAATAAATAAAAAACCTCTGATATGCATGAAATTTTCATTTTTCCATTCATAATGTCAATTTTTTCTAAGTTACCTCAAAATGTTCAGAAACCTCTGAAACCTCTTATATGCATAATGCATAATTTTCCATCCACAATGCTCATTTTTTCTAAGTTACGTCAAAATGTTCAGCAATCTCTGAAACCTCTGATATGCATGGAATGTTCAGAAACCTCGGAAACCTCTGATATGCATGGAATATTCATTTTTCCATCCATAATGTCAATTTTTTCTAAGTTACGTCAAAATGTTCAGAAACCTCTGAAACTTCTGAAACCTTTGATATGCATGAAGTTTTAATTTTTTTTATCCATTTTTCTAAGTTACGTAAAACTGTTCAAAAACCTCTGAACTCTCTGATATGGAATTTTTATATTTGATTTTTGGACGATTACTTATGAAAAAAAGCGATACAAAATATGATGTTCTCAAATAATAATAATAGCATTCAGTGTGAGTGGCATTTTGCCTTAAGCCAAATTGCATGGACGTCATGATATATATAATAACTGTCGAAATTTAGATTTAGTTAATTAGATAAACTGTGTACTTGTGTACAAAGTCAAAAAATAAGCAATAAGAAAATAAAAAAAGAGTGCGCGTAAGGATCATACGCTACTGTACAAAGTAGCAAATTTAAGTTAAGTATGAATAAATACATCATATAACAATGTTGAATAATGTTTATTAGTAATATGGTAACACTCGTGACTCACACATTTATTAGTGTCAACCATTATACACATTTATATAATGATAAATTATAAATTATATATTTATAATAGCATTGAAAATGTGTATAATATTTAAAAACAATAATGTAATTAAGGTCTTACTTCAAATATGACATGATCGGTTTGTCATTGTAATTAGCATTTAGAAATGAACCTTCATGTAATAATCGTGTTTGAAGAACTTCATGTAATTAAAATTAACATACATTCATTGACTGCTTGTATTCTTTTACTTTCTCGCTGGCGATATAATCTCTTTCTTTGAACAGCTGTAATATCTGTCTTGCCTAAAAAATATTTTCCATTTTAATAACGTTAAAAGTTTATAGAAACTACGAATAATATAGAAATAATTTATAATCAATAAACTAAACGTTTAGTACACGGTCAAAATGTTTAATTTGTTTTATTATTTTCAAGGAACAGGGTAAAATGTTCTTCTGATTCAGGCATTTTTCATTAAATCAAGATTTGTACTACGATGTAACTTTAAAATGTCTATGCCGATTTCCTTGTTGATATCGATACGCATACAACGTTGATGCCGGTGCTCATACAACGACAATTTTCTATTCACATACATTTGATGCTTAGGCTAATCACAATCGACTCGTATAGAAATGGTCTCTTCGAGAGCGAATGACGAACAGTTCGGGCGTAACGGACTTCCGTTGCATTTGTACGGATTTACATCCTAGTCGCGCCTAATAAAGTTTTACTTCAAATAAATAATAGAGAAACCCGGGAAGGAGCTTCGAGGAGACAGGACAAGAACTTTTTTTTTGTTTTTCAGAAATACCATAAGTAACTCTTACCATAGCTGTAGAAATTTTGATTACAACATACGTATAATAAATTATTATTTCTCACCTATTCGAACTTCACACATTTTCTTTCTCCGACCAGGATAATATTATCCTTTGCACTTCGATATGTAGACTCAATAAGAATAGCATTCGTTTCTAATCCTTTGACGTCCTTTGTGAACGCACCCGGTGCGAGTGCAAACTAACCCAAACAAGGGACTCCTAGGAGCAAAGAGTAGTATTATATCATAGAGCCTCTGGCAGCTGACCGCACCCACATTACGAGAAACCTTTTTACTCGCGCTTGCGGAAAACCTGGAAACGCCGACGAACAAAAGCAACTGGTTAAGAAGACTTATATATATTGTATAATATACAATCTCGTCCTGCGTACTTGATTTTAGCAGAGGAGTTGGTGGAGAAACAACAATAATAAGAAACTTAATCTGCTTGATGCAAATCTGGTTGGAAATTGATATGTTGGTGAAGTCTTGGTTTAGTTGCAATGATAAATAGCAGCAACTTGTTAAGATGGCTTATGCGAGTCATGTATGACATGCAATATCATACTGCGAAATAGATTATAACATAGGAGTTGGTGGAGATGGAACTTTCAGTGAAAACTCGAATAATAAGAAATTTAATGTGGTTGGAGCAAATCCAGCAGAAAATGTGCTGTTCCAATTGTAGCAACAACTTGAAATATTGTTTAATTGCAATTTCATCCATGATAGATTGATTGATTGAGCTTGATTTGAACAATGCATAGAATTGATGGAGAAACAAAGTTGATGAAAAGCATAGGTAAATCAATGAGGAACCAGTTATTGTTGATGTAAATCTGTTAGAAAATTAACATTTTTCTTGAAAGTCTTGGTGCTTTTTTGGCTAAAACATAGTCAACTGGTTACGATAACTTGTACATATTAGATCCTGCTTACTTCGTTTGTTCGCAAAGGAAGAAATAGGTACACAGATTTGATTCTGTTGAAGCAAATCTGTTAGAGAAGTGACTTGTATCTGTTTTATTGGGATAATAAAACATATGGTTTCAAAAAAACAAAAAAATGGGTGTACCAAAAAGTAACCTGATCTTATTGATGCAAATCTTAAAGTCGTGGTATTGTTTCTGTTGGTTTACAACTTTTTCTGAGAAAGGAATTAGTAAGAGAACTAGTTGGTATTGGTATTTAGCCTTGAGGCAAGTTACATGAACTTCCCGGTATGTGTAAATAATCGACTTAATCAATAAAAAATAAATTAATTTCTGAGTGGATTTATTACACATAATTGAAAACGAACGAACACATTAACTCGAAGTATTTTCAAAAAGCAACTTCTCAAAAATCAACAATTATTATTATATTTGAACCAGTTTCCGTAGGATTTCAATAGTTTAGTATGCTTATTAAGACCAAGTACTATATTGCTATACCAAGTAAATCATCTAATTTTAATTTTAGCTAACGTCAAAAAAACTACTGATTTTCTCAAATTTTGATGAATTTTTAAAATTAAACTACTTGTCGTAAGGCCGTGATATTTCAGTAAGTTCTATAAGACCATGATATATATCGCTAAAAAAAATTTCATAAAAATCGGCTTAAATTTTTTTTTCAACAGTTAATTACAAGAAAACGGCTCGGTAGGTTTTCACCTAAAACTAATCAGTACCATTCCCAACTAATATCTTTGGAACAGTTTTTGATTTTTCAAAATCGGTTCGGTAGGATGAGCTTAAATGTGGACAAAAAGTTTAAATTTTTTTTTCAAATTACAAAGAAACGGTTTGGCAGATCGTCGCACAAAACTGACAAACGATAGTCCTCGTCGAGATACATCGAATGGCTTTTAAATTATTTGAAATCGGCCCATCCGTTTACGAGAAAACGTCGATTTACGGCAAAAAATCTGTTCACACACACACACACATATTTTTTCCAGATTTGGTCTCATTCGATCCAGAATGGCTTGAAACGTCGAGAAAACATAAAATTAGCGAATCGGATTTTTTGATGAAAACATAAACTTCTCCTTCGGGAAGTTAAAAACTTGTTATTGGAACTAGGAGAGTAGGTAAGGTAAATTTCTAGTAAGGTAATTATTACAATTAAATGGAAACGTTTTAGCTAAACGTTGAACTTTAGTTGAAAATAATTTTTTGAAAGCAGTTTTGATAGAGCCTTATGAGGCTGCTTTATGGAATAATGGAAACATATAGCATATCATTTATTTTTTTCTGGATGGATGAATAGTAAATAGATATTTATTCTACACTTTGAGTAATTTTTGTACTAACGTCTTATTTATTTTATGAACAGCACAACAAGACTGAAACATTGAAGTGATGAAGGTTAATGGAAGCTTTTAGGGGATAGCATAGGCCGTACTTGATGAAAATAAGATAGCTATGTCTTTAAACATTAAGTAGAAGGTTTTCTTGTATTACAACTACTTAAGCTTTTGTTGTTTTGCATAATAATTAAGAATGTCGTACAAAATTTATACTAGGAAATAAATAAAATCGACGAGTTGCTTTCTACATTTAAAGTCTCCAAGATATTAACCTGCAGTCCACATAATATAACCCAACAAAATTTATTTGATACATCTTTTGCATTCGTTTCACGATTTGATAATAAAAACAACTCCATTATCATCGTTGAATAAAAAGAAGAATTTGCAAATCGTATCTTCAGACCATAACTTCTCTTCGAGTTTCAACGTGAAAACGCAATAATGCTTGCGATTTCTAATGAAACAATAAACTTTTACATTCAAATACTACTAATAGCCGTTTTAAACACTAGTAAAACTACCACATTAATTTTCGGATAGAAGCTTGCACATAAATACTTTTCTCGTTATATTCACGTTATGAGTTTTAAGTTTTATGCGGCATCATAAAGTTTGATGCTTTTTAGATCTCAGGAACAAATATAACTTTTGTGGTAATACGATAATCAGATTGTAAATTGCACAAACGACTTGGACGATACTTATTAAATTTTTCTGTTTTGTTAATGATTCTAAAATTATTTTTGTAATATCTTATTTTTCCCGTAGTCACTAATGAGCTTGGTAAGCAAATTGCGTAAAATAGAAGTACACCTAAGTCTGTTTTTACACGGTCTTTTTGTACACGATTTTGATATAACACGGTTTGAAAATTGAATATTTTTAATTTTTGTACACGATTTTATTCCATTTAGCACGATTTGAAATTTTATGTACTTAAATTTTTTTGTCAAATTAAATTTTTGCGAAGTATGTTCATATCACAAAAAAGTATTTATGAAAGAAAAAAGTCTGAAACCATCGATAGTATCGATAGTTTGCGAACACTAGCTTGAAGATTACAGTGAATTCCCCCGTACAAACAATTTTTACTGGTCAAAGCAAATGTGAATAGCATTATATATTTGTTAAACATGAATTCTTGTTCTTAAAAATTCTTGTTTTTCACTAATTTTAATAGGTTTTAGAGATTAGGAACAAATCACCCATTTTTGTATAAGATCAATGTCTTTTTTTACACTTTTTTTTTTACACGGCTTCTTCTGGAACCAATCTACCGTGTAAAAACAGACTTAGGTGTATATTACTTTACGTGAATGCTATAGCATTCATCATAAAATATTATAATCCAGCTACCCTTAGAAACGTAGTTTAAATTTTTTTGATATCACAATCAATTTAAAAATAAAATGACCATCATTTCTTGCATCGTTAATAGAGATTTCAATCAGAAGTTCCAGGATCAGACCTCCTGAAGAGCGACTGAATTGAAATTATCACAGCAGCTTATAGGACTCTTAAGTTCTGATTGCTATTTAAATATATCCAAAACAATATTTATAATGTAGTTATCATAAAAATGCGTTTTCCAGGCACCACTGTTGGCCTCATTTGCCATGTCCATCAACATTGTCCAAAACACTGGTTTGATTAAGAGAAAAAGCTTCCGCGTCATCCACGCAAAATATACAATAATTTATTCCGTTTTTACAACGAGTCGACCATAATTTTGCTACATCGTGTTGTACAGAAAGGCATGTACACTAAAAACAAAATGGACCGACAAAAAAGTCACAAAATTCAATTAGTTTATATCTATTGTGCAGCGGCGCGGCACGTCGGGCTCGTACGGGCGCGTCGCGCGGAATATTTAAACGGACCCGAAAGTCGTTATCTATGAAAATCGGACGTAAAATATAAGCACGGAACCCTGATACGGAACCGAAACTAAAATACAACAAAAATAGAAAACAAACTGCAAAAAAATATGTTATGAGCAACGTGTTATTGTACGCGATTTCATATTCCAGACACTACTGATTTTGGCGCAACGTTTTTGCGATTAGTGCGTACGTACGTACTGCTGTCTAATTGCGTATTCCGCGTGTGCGAAATAATAATAATTCGAGGGTTGAACATGGTAAAATAATTTAATAAAATGTTATTTGAGCGTACTTAACTTGAATAATAACCCCGTAGAATATTCATATAATAATTAATAAATTCAGGAAAAATAGAAACCGTCAGAATCAAGCCTTCTTGTTCAATAAATTCTGAATCTATGTAAATAATTTGATAATAGTATTTAATAATTTTTATCTATTCACGATTAATTAACTTCCCGTAGGGCAAGTTATAGTAATTGCAAAAAAATCGAAAATGAAAATTTTCATATCTTTACGTTTCAAAGGTTTCTGAACATTTTGGCATACCTTAGAAATAATGAATGTATGTGTGTGCGTATATGTGTGTGTGTGTGTGTGCGGATACAAATTTTCGTCAACGATTTCGGAAACACCGATCCACCGATATGAATAATTCGACAAACATTCGATTCGTATTGATAAGAAGACGTGATAATTAGATTTTGGCGAAGGCAGGTCTAGCCGTTCCGAAGATACGGGGCAAAAAATGCCAAAAACGGTAACTTAGTTTTTAAGGTAATGGAGCGTCCGATTTTAATAATTCAAATAACATTTTACTTGTATTGACAAGTTGAAAAATTGACTAAATTTTTGAGAAGGCAGGTCCAGCGGTTATGGACTCTCAATAAAAAGTGATTTGGTCTGTTTTTACCTCATTCATGTGTAAGCTTTTATAAGTGTTATACAAAAAAAGGTTAAATCTTACTTAAAATTAACAATACACTTGATAAGACATTTGAATAACGTATACTAAAGAAATATATTAAGGTGTCGTAAACTAAACAACAGTGATCACTACCAAAAAATCTAACAAAGAAAAAAAAAAACTTTTGGTATGAATTTTTAAACATTGCCGTTTACCTCCCAATTGCAACGTCGTAAGAATCGAGGTATATACACCTTTTTCACTCTACTTTCAAATATTGTTGTAAAAAAATTCAAGTTAAAAAATGTCATTTGGCGGTCAAAAATGTTTATTGGACATATATACATCCAATTCTCAGATATTTTAAAGAGATTTTAATAATGTGTACACATTTTGTAAATTTTTTATTTGGGTTTCGTACCAGGATTTTTAATTACGGTACGGAAAGTACCAGCAATTTGCCTATAGGCACGATGCCATACACCACTAGTTATTCAAATAGATAGTTATTTTTGATAACTGATTTTATTAAGAATCCAGAAATTTTCGATAACATATAAACTTATGTATTATAAATAAAATCACGCAAATACACCAAATTACCTAATTTGGCAAACGTATTATGTAGAAGCTTGTTGTTAGATTTTTTTAAATGAAAATATCTTAAGATCCACTGATTGTATTTCTACGAAATAAAGATGAATAGATGATTCAACTATTCCTCGACCAAATACAAAAAAAAATAATTACATGACTATTGTTCCTTATTCCACAGTTAATAATTTTCTAGAAACTGTGCAGTGTTACAATTTACCCTATGTTTGGGGCTTTGGTGATTTATTCTTTATTTATTTCAAAGAAAACTGACTTGTCTCTAAGTAATTATTTTCATAAATCAACGCAAACTTCTATTAAAACACAAAAAATATGAAATGACTCTTGTAATACAATTTACATGCGGTCTCATTTTACAAACTATACATTTCTGAAGCTGTATACAATTTTTGTATGCTACAACTTACCCCAAAATTTTGTTTCAATTAACCCCAGGTATGTTTCTTTGCAAAAATCAAGATACCTATTTAAACATTCAGCAATCGCAATAATTGTTGAATATTATCAAAAATTGATGAATTTGAAGCAAATTAAAATCTATAAAATTTAAAATTATTGATAATTATAGCGCAATCTCAACTTTTATATTAGATATTAAAAATAACGGACCTGAACAGTTCTGAATATTACATCGATATCCAAACTAGACAAAAAATATTTTAATATAGTTCTAGCAAGTCCTGATTTAAAACGCCTTTACCCTTGTGTCGTAATAAGCCCTTAACTCTTCTAATGCTTGCAAATCATTTTACAAATGAAAACCATTATATAACACTTGTAGTGATTAATTTAATATTGTGAAAACTACATACCATAGAGAGAACATGAAATAATATTCATGATTGCTTATATATATAAAATAGCACATATTAATTATCTCTTGTAATTTTATATTAAAGTTGCTTCGATAACATATTTATTATTCGACATGTTTGAGTAGAATGTTGTATCAAATAATGAAAATTCAATCTGTTTTCTTCTATTTTCATGAATTTTCATTCTATTGTTGTTCGATGTATACGAGCGGCACAATTTCAAATCCATGCCCGTCGTACTTTTAACGAGAACGATGTTTACTAGCTGCTTCTAGCCAAACAGTCTGCGTTCGTATTAAATTCGAACGTACTGAAATAAATCTTTAAAGAACTGGTTGCTTAGTAAATAGAATTTACTTTGTAAGTAAATGTTGTAAGATAAACTTAAAGATTTATTTAAATTTAAAATAATTCGGGCTGTTGGATGCACAGGTTTCAAACCTAATGCAAATTCAGCAAGCACCACCTAAAGTATTTAATAATTAAAACTATGTAAAAATTTTGACAAACTGAGTTTAATTGTTTTTTATAATTTCTACAACTATATAATTTTTACAAATCTAACTTTGTAAGTAAATATTAAAAAAAATTAAGGATTTATTTAAATTAAATAAAAATCTAGTAGAAATCTGACTCCTTCAGTGCTAGCAAATTGTAAGTAACAAATCGATTAGACCTCAATTTATTATTATTTATTTAATTTTATTATTACTGTTAATGAGATTTTTTATAGTATTTACAATTATCTTAATAATAATTTTAGGTTTATCAAATTTTGTGTTTTCTTGAAATCAGAAATTAAGTGAAACAACTACAGCAACATAAAAACAATTAAAAAAATTTAAAACAATTCAAAACTATGGTAACAGAACACATTAACACTTTATAACATAACATAGATGTTTTTCAATCCGACCATACTACAATTGGAAAAAAAATTATTCAAAAGCCGTTTCACTGAAGGATCTTTCATAACTGATTATAACAAAAATGTAATAAAAAAAGAAATGACCTCAGTTTATTAAATAAACGGCCTTGTATCAATATTGATAACAAAAGTGTTTCTTTTCGTTGATAGCTTTTTGTTTTGATCTCTCGTATTTAGTTTAGTAGTTTAAGTATACGTTATGCAATTGTTCTCAAGATGTCTCATCATTTTTATGTTAAATTCAACAACTTCCTCATATAGTCTCTATAAAAGCTTACATATGAGAGGGGTGAAAAAGACCAACTGAACCTGTACTCTGACAAAGGTGTAAAGAGTCAGAAAGTAGTAAATACAACAGTAAATTGAGTTCATAGTTATTCCAACTCTGCTGATGAATATTTCTGACTAAGTACCAGATCAAGGTTATATACAATATTCTTTTTGTTAATGAAATTTTTATTTTGAATTAGTTAGTAAATAATTTAGCTATTACATTTTATAAAACCTCTTTGAAGGTAAAAATAAGGCACTGGATCTGTTTGCTCATGGCTCTCGCTGTTTACTCCGGTTTTTTTGCAAAAAGGGACAGATGAGAAATAATAATGAAAATTTTCAAATTTTACTGAATTTAGTACGATAGTTGTTTGTTTGATACATGATATGTGTTGTAGTGAAGGTAGTTCATTTGGCTTAGACAGTAAAATTTTTGAAAGTTAAATTGGAACCTTGTGGCCAGTCCAGATATTACTGATCAAGTTGAAAAAAATCTTCAACATCACTTTATTTCACCAACGTCAACTTTAAACGTCCAAATATTCTCATCACTTTTTATTACAAATATCAGTATATAGAGAATTCCATTAATTATGATTCGAAAATGTTTACCAAAGCTTTATCTATGTCTCACCCCATAACCACTCACGTCGCTCTGACGCGTTTGCATTAAATAACTAATTTTGCGAATAAATTAAACTGCCGTGCGCGAATTCGGCGAAGTTTGCGCTTGATAATTCGTTACCCGGCAGTGCGTGCGGCAACGCCGGTACAAGGCGATAAAGCTGAACAGGAATCAGTTTAAATTATAAATTTCTCTTTAAAATATTGTATTTTGGACGAATTTATGTATGTGGATGGGATAGAGGATGTTGTGCTAATTATCTAGTAGCAAAATGGACAACTTTATTTAGGCGAAGTAAATTATAATTTTAACAAGTTGATATGTAATGCTATCAAGATGAAACGACATCGTGTGGAGACATGCATGTAAGTTTTTAAACTTCTTCAAGATGAAGTTTGTTTTTGCCAAAATGTCCGATTTGCTGACTTTAGGTTTTCTCGACATCCGAAAACATTCTGAATCGAATGAGACCAAAGTTGGGAAAGGTATGTGTATGTTTTAATTGTATAGCGAAAAAAATGCGTTTATACATCCCGAACTAGGTCCTTTGCCTGGGTATGTCGGACTCAATACCGCGTGGGTATAATACCCACTAAAAAATTTCCGCTTACCTTGTGCATCTAGCTCCATGCAAACACTATTTGGTATTACTCTATTGGGGGGGAAGATCTAGAATGCTACAATCCTTTCTTTGAGTTTGTACTTCTTAGGTAGCAAATGTGTCTATGGCATTTTTTGAGAAAAGTATGAGTACGTGAATATGTGTGTATGTTTGTGAACCGACCTTTTATCGTCGTTTTCTCAATAATTGCTGTAAAAACTTAGAAACTATTGGATTTAGCTTGAAAAGTACTAGCATTTGTTTGACAATCTGTCAAGCAATTTCTTTGTAATTTGCAAAGAAGTATAAAAATTTTTGCCCATGTTTTGGCTCACAATCTTGAATGTTCGAAATATATTGATTAAAAATTGCATTGATTAGTTTTTGGTAAAGATCGATCTTGCCGTTTCGTCGCTATTTAGTTGAAACAATTTTTTTTGACGATTTTGATAAAATTTTGTTTGTCAATAGAGTTTGTGGTCTGAAATAACATTCTAAAATATTACAGGCTTACGATAAGCTAATGAATTATAAATATTCATCAAATTATGAGATTCTAATCAGAATCTATGCCGAACATCTATTTACGCTCTTTGTTTTGTCAATAGCTACTGATTATCGTTGCACCTAAGTAAAAGACATTTTTAAGTCAAGATATTGATTAAATGAAATTTGTTAATTTAATTGAAATAATTACAGATATCATATTTGAAAGACATCAATAGGAAACCGCTTTGAGTATTTTTAGTGAAAGTAAAAATTTTGTTTTAGAAATAAACAGTTGAACCAATTTTACCTGAATATCTCAGTCTTAATTCTTATTGATTAAGTTCATCATGTGTAAAGGAAAAATGCTGCAACTGTGTATTTTTCACAATTTATATATCGATGTCATTTTTTATATATAATTTCCAAAAGATTTATCTAATGTCCATGTAGACAATATATTTACAATACAGTTGTGAATATATTGTCGAATAAAAAAAAAGTTTATTATATGTACATATCGGGAAGTTATTGCAAGTTTTTTAATTGCAAAATTCTACTTACAACTAGTTACAAAAAGTTAATATTCATAGTTAGTTACAAAAAATTAATATTTATAATTAAAGTACGTTAGGCTGAAACCACTTCCTGAAAACCTTCGTACACGTTCGAACATTTTTTACTTAAAGTACGCTTGAAATTGCAATGTAAACCATTCCTAATTAAGAATCTTTCTCGTGTTTCAGTTGTGGTTTCAGATTCTGTTATTCAATCTGCAAAATCCTAGAACAAAAGTTTACCACTTTTTTCTTTAAAGTCTTCGAATACAATAGACATCTCGTAAATGTCACGCCCGCGCTAAATTAGACAACGCTAAATCGGCCGACGCTTTTCAGTCATCAGCTTTTATTCATGACTTAGTGTAACACCAGTAGAAATAGGGCTGATAACTCAGAAACTAATTTATTTAGTGAATTTATTATTTGTAATAAATATTATTATAGGGTATGGCGGGGCACAAAGGTCCAATATGATTTTCAGTAAAGCTACTCTGTCTAATCCAAATTAACTACATGACAACACATAGCATGTGTCAAATGTACAACTATCGAACTATGTTCAGTAAAGTTTCTAGCCAACTTTTAATTATAAGAATACATTTTTTTACTATTTTTCTAAAATTTGCCATCTGTCCCTTGCGCGGGGTAAGAAGGTACAGCCAGCGAACAAACAAATCAAATGTATTATTTAATAATAATATAATGTATTATTTTTAATTTTAAAGGGATTTTACCAAATAATAACTAAGATATTTAACCAATGTGAGATTAAAATTTAGGGAAACATTTTTTTATAGAGATTTTATTATATATAACCTGGCAGATAGATCTTTGCCAATTAATCATTCTCTCCAGTGACTTTGTCAAAAAAAATCTGGCATCTCCCAGCTCTAGCTTTATAGGTATTTCTGGGGACAATTAACCCATATCCCGACAAATCCCTTCGGGGTGGCATACGGATCGTGAGCCCGTGGCCGTCTCACGGCAAAACCCTTTCTGGTTCTCTCTTCCAAATGAATTGCCGGAATGACCCAGGATTTGAGACATGTCACAATGTTAAGATGTCACTCCCAGCACTAATTCCTCAATTTCCGCACGCGCGTTTTTGATCGATGCGATCCAGCCTCGGGTTAACAACGTGATTTTTACATTTATTTTTCTATCGAGAGACTCTCGACATGTAATCTTTTTGAAAACGTTGGCAAAAAATGAAAATATCGATGTTTGTCGGTTCTATTGAGTTTGAAACATGGGATATGAAGTGGAATTTTATTACAAGTATTTGGATCTAATCAAAACTACTTAGAATGATGATAGGTGCAACCTGGTTCGTAAGCAACAAAACTCTATATGATGATATGAAGGTGTTATATTTTATGGACTTTATATATACAAGATTGACTAATCATCATCAAAAATTATAAAATCATCCTTATTCACTCGTTGCTTCGCTGATAAATATACCAGAATCGAAAAGACTAAAAAACTTATGGGCAATCAATTTAATATAGTGATATTGCACCAAACAGTACATATCCACGGGGGTAACTACTATATATAATTATATTTTATTAATGTTAATCAAAATAACTCATAGAATATGTATAAATGTTCTGATTATTATTAAATAAAATAAGCATTTAGGTGAGAAAATATATCTGCCTAATCTTGGTTATTTCATTTAAAAAAGGATATCGTGCCTTTTGTTAATGATATAATTTATTGGATCGGATACATGAATTCGTGGTGGTACTAAAATTATTTATTAGCTAATTGCTGATTCGTTTATTTATTTTACACATACTTGCACCTTTGGAAGCTTCTACATTTTATTTGGAATTTCAAAAATCCTAATAAAAACTTAATCATAAAAAATATTATTTAATTAATTTACTTCATTTAATTACGTAAAATACAATTGTATATTTCCTTTACCATTAATTTTAAATCAATGTGTGTCGTCCAAAATTTAATTAACTTCTTCCGATGAGTCTGTTCCAATTTCCAGTAAAAATATTCAGCAAACCATTGCCATTTCAGACTACTGCATATTCATATTTCCGAATATGTACAAAATCCGAGCAAATGCAGACTTTGAAACTTCCATAAAAGTTCAATACACAAAACTCCATACGACTGAACATATGGCATTAATGAACGGACGTTTTCTCTCAGGGCTGGGTTAGAAATTAAATAGGTTTTGTCAAGTAAATTTGTTACAAATTGTTTATTTTCTAAATATTGATTGATTTTGACAATAAGTGGTAATTGACATTCATTGAGGTAGAGTAAAAGTCCGCGAGTAAAAAGGTCCACCACCAATAAATCAGAAATAAGTAAAGTTAGGAATTTTTCAGCAGCAATATTTGAAAGTAGAGGACAAAAGTTGTATAACCAACTATCACCTTGAATCAACAAACATCACTATGAGGAGATCAATGACTACTTTTGAAAACCTATACTGAGAGTATTTTCTTTCATTGTTAATTATTTTGACTATGAGCACTGTTGTTCAGTTTACGAAATCTTAGCATAATTTTCAAGTATACGTTATTAAATTGTTTTATTAAATGCATTTTTATTTTTAAGTTAGATTCAATAGGTAATTTTATATAGCTTTTATAATAGCTTACATGACGGTGGGGTAAAAAGGACCAACTGAACCTCCATTCTGGCAAAAGTGTAAACAATCAAAAATAGTAAATAAAATAGTAATTGAAGAAAAAAAGCAATTTTGCAGAGATAGTTATTCCAACTCTAATGTTGAAAATTTCTGATAAAATACCAGATCAAGGTTTATTAATGAAAAATGTCCCCGAGATTTATATTTTGTATTGGCTGAATAATGCAGCTATGATTTCGTAAAACTCCATTAAAATTGAAATAAGACATTGGATCTATTTGCTCCCGGAATGTCCCAACCACTTTATGCAGTAAAAAGCGATGTACATATATTTCTTTATTCGCTATTTTATTTACAACTATCAAGTTAAGGACATTTAATAAATTTGGGGAATTTACAATTGTCAGCCGAGGGACATTGTACAGTAAATGGGCATATTGAAAAAACAACTAAATAGTTGTTTTCCCATTCGTTATAATATTAACATTGGCGCTTTTTTTTCAACCTTCGTCGATAGTTCTCAGTTATTAAGGAGTTTGCTAATGAATTTGGGTGGCTGATGATTTAGTTTTTATATTTATGTGCTGTTTTTGTTATTACATCTTTTATGGCAGGTGTGCTCGTGTCGCGATGAATTGGCCAGTTCGGGATATATTTTGGTGCTCCTGAGGCAATTTTCAAAAAATTGTTCTGAAATTTGTGTATTATTTCTATATTAGTCTTATGAGCACTACCCCACAATTGTATTCTACAGCACCAAATTGGTTTGAATGAAGTTTTATATAAAGTATGAGCATAGTTTGGATTTAGTATCTAATAACCGGTAAAGCTTTTTGGTTTTTATATCAAGCATGTCAAATTTTGTAAATTTAGCGAAAAATCATATTTCTATAATTAGGAATTTACTGTAAATTGTACTGAACATAGTACGATAGTTGATTGTTTGATATGTGTTATGTGTTGTCTTGTATATCATTTGGTTTAGTCACTATTGTTACTGGAAGTCAAATTGGACCTGTGTTGTCCGTCCAACCTTACATAAAAATAATATGAATAAAAATAATATGCAATATGCCTTTACTACTGTAGAAAAGTGGAATCATCTATCTAAGTCCTCCAAAAAAAAAGTTGAACCAGCATTGTTTGCCTGGTAGTCCTTTCCCTCCCCTGCCGCATCTCTTATACTGCGGACGTAGGCCATCATCTCGGGTTACAGAAGCGCCATCTGCATGATAATAGCTCCAACGTGCCTCTAGATAGCGTCCAGGATCTGGACAGGAAACATACTGAAGTTATGCACGCTGGAATACCGGATGCTGTGGGTCATTGCTACTCGGAGCGTGTCCATTGTGAGCGTCCTGCTGTCTAGCAGACGAGATTGCTCCTCGGGTAATTGTCAAACGGTTTGAGGGAAAGAGGAATTGATGCGGTTTATTGTGTTTTGGAGTAAGGAGACCTAGTTGAAATCTATTTGGCATTGGCGCAATGCATTGACGAATTCCTGAAATTCTCTGGTTTATAAAGAACCAAAGAAAAAATTAAATTTTTTAGAAAAAGATTCTAAGAAATATATATGTTCAATATTCTAAACTCTAAAGCAATCAGTAGGGGAGACTGGGCATAGCTGTTATGACAGCAGAGGAACAGTCGTCATAACAGCTCAACTATACTGATTTTGAGATATGGTCCAAAGGGTAAAGGATGAAGTATGTTTGTTCAAACAAGTTTCCATTATTGCATTGAGTCAGCGCTCTACATTAATATGATCTGTAGACCGAATGGCTTTTAAAAAGCGAAAAGTAAATTTTTGAAGTAAAACTTCTTTAGGCGCGACTAGGGTGTAAATCCGTGCAAATGCAACGAAAATGCGTTATGCCAGAACTGTGCTTCATTCGCTCTCGATAAAATCATTTCAATACGGGTCTATTGTGATTAGTCGTCGTGTATGTGAAGAGATCTGTCGTTGTATGCGTACCATCATCAACGTTGTATGCGTACCGATATCAACAACGAACGTGATCCTTATTCGCACTTTTTTTTGTTCAATTTTTTCTTATAATAACTGTAACTTATATACAGATATACCACTTCCTTTGTTATTTTGCTGTAAGTTGAACATTAGTAGTTAATTACCAGTAATTCGTTTTTGCGTAGATAATTTACTCGATCGTAATTATGAACTGTCTCTAAAATTGTATGTTGGGTACGGTTGTGACAAATTTTGTGGGTACGGTTGTAACATATATTTCTTATACTGTAGTTGTGAAATTGAACAGATGAAAAACCAATCAAACTTAACTAAGACAAAATACGAGAGAGAAAGAAAAATTCTATACAAGAAAATAAAGGATTTGACAAAAATTTATTTAAAAAAAAATATGTTTGTGTATTCATGAGCTTTGCTTAAATAATTATGTTGTGTTGTGTTTTACACTTCTGACTACAAAAGTCGATATAAACCATTCTAGTGTTTATAGCTTTTTTTTCAACCCATTTTTATGCCTGATTAAATTGTTTCTCTGGTGTGGACGGTTGTGACACTTGCCCTTCTCTTGTATGATTTGATTTTATGACTAATCTATCGCATTTAAGAACAAAATTTTTGTATTTCCTCATAGACAAATGTTCAAATTGCCATTTGATTAACTTTTCTCTCAGCTAACTAGTAAATTAACAAAATTATTGCTGTATAAAAAAAAGTGGCACAATCGTACCCAGTCTCCCCTAATTAAAAAAATATATATTTAAGCTTAATATATCTATTAATTACTTTATTATAATTGACTATTAAGTTTGAGATTCTGCGTATTCTCTTATAGAATTGAATTAGGTTGTACATAATGTATTACATCTATTGTACCTAAGGTGAACAGATCAAATCAAGATTTGATTACTATATTACCTGATTAATACATCAATTAGTCATTGTGGAAGTGCTATTGATTCGTTTTAAAATTAATTAGTAATAATTAAACGTTTTGTCGATATTAGTATGATAATTGCAATTCTTGGTTTTTGAATTTTTTAATTGTCATTTAGAAGAATAATATAATTGTGGACCTTTGAAGACTTCGAAAACCCTATCAAAATTATATAAGATTTAAATTAGGTGCAAAACTGAGAAGTTGCGAATCGTAAGACGCTTGTTTTTTGCTCTTGAATTCGCTATATTTCATTGTACAATTTTTGCATCATTTGAGAAAATAACTTCGATATATTTCAATATTTAGTCCATATAATAATACAAAATTATTGTTTTGATCTATGCAATTCAACTAATTATAACAAATAAAATTGACTGCCCAAAGCCTTAAAAACCAAAAAAACAAAAATTAAAATGGAATAAAAACACAAGATTGAATATTAAGAAATGATTTTGATTTTTTCAGAGAAATATGTTCATGTTATATCTTTAAAAATTATCAATATATGAAAAAAAAAATTATAACTGCATGTATGTTAAACATTATAATATCTAAAATTCGATCTATCTTTCAAGATTGCAATTTTAATCCTTTGTTATTTCCACCAGAACTCTTTGTGCTAAAGTTTACTTTTCAGCAGAACTTTATTTCCACTCAAATTATGAACCTGACATTCTGTTTACCTTCTATGCATTCTAAATGAGTGTTTCTAATAGACACGTGGAAATTCGGTCCTTTCATAACGATAACTAGATTTTCTCACATGTTTTCCTCTTATTACCCGAAATGGTAATGCAATTCCAGATATAGTTTGCTGGGATATTGCTATTTTAAGCGAAATACGTAAATAGAATATTTGATCCTTTGGAGTTGAGATAGGTTCTACATATCATTTTGCCATATTAGCATACATACTTGATTACTAAAAGCTTTTTTTCTCATTACCGGTATAATTATTCATCAGGTATTAATGGAAATGTTGATCAAAGATCCTGCTTTTCAAATGTTTTGAAAATATTTTTTATGCCTAGAATTATTATATTTTTTCAGCAATGTTGTGTGTTTATCAACAAAGCGAATTTGCAAGTTTTTGAATATTACAACAGAGACGTTAAAAAATAAATAGCATTTCCTACTAAAGTTGTAGGAAACTGTAT
>NW_020536999.1:20445867-20483777 GCF_003426905.1 Ctenocephalides felis
CTCCCAATTGCAACGTCGTAAGAATCGAGGTATATACACCTTTTCACTCTACTTTCAAATATTGTTGTAAAAAAATTCAAGTTAAAAAATGTCATTGGCGGTCAAAAATGTTTATTGGACTATATACATCCAATTCTCAGATATTTTAAAGAGATTTTATAATGTGTACACATTTTGTAAATTTTTTATTTGGGTTTCGTACCAGGATTTTTAATTACGGTACGGAAAGTACCAGCAATTTGCCTATAGGCACGATGCATACACCACTAGTTATTCAAATAGATAGTTATTTTTGATAACTGATTTTATTAAGAATCCAGAAATTTTCGATAACATATAAACTTATGTATTATAAATAAAATCACGCAAATACACCAAATTACCTAATTGGCAAACGTATTATGTAGAAGCTTGTTGTTAGATTTTTTTAAATGAAAATATCTTAAGATCCACTGATTGTATTCTACGAAATAAAGATGAATAGATGATTCAAACTATTCCTCGACCAAATACAAAAAAAAATAATTACATGACTATTGTTCCTTATTCCCAGTTAATAATTTTCTAGAAACTGTGCAGTGTTACAATTTACCCTATGTTTGGGGCTTTGGTGATTTATTCTTTATTTATTTCAAAGAAAACTGACTTGTCTCTAAGTAATTATTTTCATAAATCAACGCAAACTTCTATTAAAACACAAAAAAATATGAAATGACTCTTGTAATACAATTTACATGCGGTCTCATTTTACAAACTATACATTTCTGAAGCTGTATACAATTTTTGTATGCTACAACTTACCCCAAATTTTGTTTCAATTAACCCCAGGTATGTTTCTTTGCAAAAATCAAGATACCTATTTAAACATTCAGCAATCGCAATAATTGTTGAATATTATCAAAAATTGATGAATTTGAAGCAAATTAAAATCTATAAAATTTAAAATTATTGATAATTATAGCGCAATCTCAACTTTTATATTAGATTAAAAATAACGGACCTGAACAGTTCTGAATATTACATCGATATCCAAACTAGACAAAAAATATTTTAATATAGTTCTAGCAAGTCCTGATTTAAACGCCTTTACCTTGTGTCGTAATAAGCCCTTAGCTCTTCTAATGATGCAAGTCATTTTACAAATGAAAACCATTATATAACACTTACGGTGATTAATTTAATATTGTGAAAACTACATACCACAGAGAGAACATGAAATAATATTCATGATGCTTATATATATATATATATATATATATATATATGATTATCTATATATATATATATATATAAAATAGCACATATTAATTATCTCTTGTAATTTTATATTAAAGTTGCTTCAATAACATATTTATTATTCGACATGATTGACTAGAATGTTGTATCAAATAATGAAAATTCAATCTATTTTCTTCTATTTTCATGAATTTTCATTCTATTGTTGTTCGATATATACGAGCGGCACAATTTCAAATCCATGCCCGTCGACTTTTAACGAGAACGATGTTTACTAGCTGCTTCTAGCCAAACAGTCTGCGTTCGTATTAAATTCGAACGTACTGAAAATAAATCTTTAAAGAACTGGTTGCTTAGTAAATAGAATTTACTTTGTAAGTAAATGTTGTAAGATAAACTTAAGATTTATTTAAATTTAATATAATTCAGGCTGTTGGATGCACGGTTTCAAACCTAATGCAAATTCAGCAAGCACCACCTAAAGTATTTAATAATTAAAACTATGTAAAAATTTTGACAAACTGAGTTTAATTGTTTTTTATAATTTCTACAACTATAATTTTTACAAATTAACTTTGTAAGTAAATATTAAAAAAAATTAAGGATTTATTTAAATTAAATAAAAATCTAGTAAAATCTGACTCCTTCAGTACTAGCAAATTGTAAGTAACAAATCAATTAGTCCTCAATTGATTTATTATTACTGTTAATGAGATTTGTTATAGTATTCACAATTATCTTAATAATAATTTTAGGTTTATCAAATTTTGTGTTTTCTTGAAATCAGAAATTAAGTGAAACAACTACAGCAACATAAAAACATTAAAAAAATTTAAAACAATTCAAAACTATGGTAACAGAACACATTAACACTTTATAACATAACATAGATGTTTTTCAATCCGACCATACTACAATTGGAAAAAAAATTATTTAAAAGCCGTTTCACTGAAGGATCTTTCATAACTATTATAACAAAAATGTAATAAAAAAAGAAATGACCTCAGTTTATTAAATAAACGGCCTTGTATCAATATTGATAACAAAAGTGTTTTTTTCGTTGATAGCTTTTAGTTTTGATCTCTCGTATTTAGTTTAGTAGTTTAAGTATACGTTATGCAATTGTTCTCAAGATGTCTCATCATTTTTAAGTTAAATTCAACACAACTTCCTCATATAGTCTCTATAAAAGCTTACATATGAGAGGGGTGAAAAAGACCAACTAACCTGTACTCTGACAAAGGTGTAAAGAGTCAGAAAGTAGTAAATAAAACAGTAAATTGAGTTCATAGTTATTCCAACTCTGCTGATGAATATTTTTGACTAAGTACCAGATCAAGGTTATATACAATGTTCTTTTTGTTAATGAAATTTATATTTTGAATTA
The DNA here is from genome assembly GCF_003426905.1 of Ctenocephalides felis. Taxonomy (NCBI): domain Eukaryota; kingdom Metazoa; phylum Arthropoda; class Insecta; order Siphonaptera; family Pulicidae; genus Ctenocephalides; species Ctenocephalides felis. The sequence continues at coordinate 20,448,491 of NW_020536999.1, forward strand.
GTAGTAAATGATTTAGATATTATTTTATAAAATCTATTTGAAGGTAAAAATAAGGCACTGGATCTGTTGTTCATGGTTGTGTGGCAAAAAGGGACAGATGCAAAAAGGGACAGATTTTGGATAATTAATAATGAAAATTTTCAAATTTTACTGAATTTAGTACGATAGTTGTTTGTTGATACATGATTGTGTTGTAGTGAAGGTAGTTCATTTGGCTTAGACAGTAAAATTTTGAAAGTTTAAATTGGAACCTTGTGGCCAGTCCAGATATTACTGATCAAGTTGAAAAAAATCTTCAACATCACTTTATTTCACCAACGTCAACTTTAAACGTCCAAATATTTCATCACTTTTTATTACAAATATCAGTATATAGAGAATTCCATTAATTATGATTCGAAAATGTTTACCAAAGCTTTATCTATGTCTCACCCCATAACCACTCACGTCGCTCTGACGCGTTTGCATTAAATAACTAATTTTGCGAATAAATTAAACTGCCGTGCGCGAATTCGGCGAAGTTTGCGCTTGATAATTCGTTACCCGGCAGTGCGTGCGGCAACGCCGGTACAAGGCGATAAAGCTGAACAGGAATCAGTTTAAATTATAAATTTTCTCTTTAAATATTGTATTTTGGACGAATTTATGTATGTGGATGGGATAGAGGATGTTGTGCTAATTATCTAGTAGCAAAATGGACAACTTTATTTAGGCGAAGTAAATTATAATTTTAACAAGTTGATATGTAATGCTATCAAGATGAAACGACATCGTGTGGAGACATGCATGTAAGTTTTTAAACTTCTTCAAGATGAAGTTTGTTTTTGCCAAAATGTCCGATTTGCTGACTTTAGGTTTTCTCGACATCCGAAAACATTCTGAATCGAATGAGACCAAAGTTGGGAAAGGTATGTGTATGTTTTAATTGTATAGCGAAAAAAATGCGTTTATACATCCCGAACTAGGTCCTTTGCCTGGGTATGTCGGACTCAATACCGCGTGGGTATAATACCCACTAAAAAATTTCCGCTTACCTTGTGCATCTAGCTCCATGCAAACACTATTTGGTATTACTCTATTGGGGGGAAGATCTAGAATGCTACAATCCTTTCTTTGAGTTTGTACTTCTTAGGTAGCAAATGTGTCTATGGCATTTTTTGAGAAAAGTATGAGTACGTGAATATGTGTGTATGTTTGTGAACCGACCTTTTATCGTCGTTTTCTCAATAATTGCTGTAAAAACTTAGAAACTATTGGATTTAGCTTGAAAAGTACTAGCATTTGTTTGACAATCTGTCAAGCAATTTCTTTGTAATTTGCAAAGAAGTATAAAAATTTTTGCCCATGTTTTGGCTCACAATCTTGAATGTTCGAAATATATTGATTAAAAATTGCATTGATTAGTTTTTGGTAAAGATCGATCTTGCCGTTTCGTCGCTATTTAGTTGAAACAATTTTTTTTGACGATTTTGATAAAATTTTGTTTGTCAATAGAGTTTGTGGTCTGAAATAACATTCTAAAATATTACAGGCTTACGATAAGCTAATGAATTATAAATATTCATCAAATTATGAGATTCTAATCAGAATCTATGCCGAACATCTATTTACGCTCTTTGTTTTGTCAATAGCTACTGATTATCGTTGCACCTAAGTAAAAGACATTTTTAAGTCAAGATATTGATTAAATGAAATTTGTTAATTTAATTGAAATAATTACAGATATCATATTTGAAAGACATCAATAGGAAACCGCTTTGAGTATTTTTAGTGAAAGTAAAAATTTTGTTTTAGAAATAAACAGTTGAACCAATTTTACCTGAATATCTCAGTCTTAATTCTTATTGATTAAGTTCATCATGTGTAAAGGAAAAATGCTGCAACTGTGTATTTTTCACAATTTATATATCGATGTCATTTTTTATATATAATTTCCAAAAGATTTATCTAATGTCCATGTAGACAATATATTTACAATACAGTTGTGAATATATTGTCGAATAAAAAAAAAGTTTATTATATGTACATATCGGGAAGTTATTGCAAGTTTTTTAATTGCAAAATTCTACTTACAACTAGTTACAAAAAGTTAATATTCATAGTTAGTTACAAAAAATTAATATTTATAATTAAAGTACGTTAGGCTGAAACCACTTCCTGAAAACCTTCGTACACGTTCGAACATTTTTTACTTAAAGTACGCTTGAAATTGCAATGTAAACCATTCCTAATTAAGAATCTTTCTCGTGTTTCAGTTGTGGTTTCAGATTCTGTTATTCAATCTGCAAAATCCTAGAACAAAAGTTTACCACTTTTTTCTTTAAAGTCTTCGAATACAATAGACATCTCGTAAATGTCACGCCCGCGCTAAATTAGACAACGCTAAATCGGCCGACGCTTTTCAGTCATCAGCTTTTATTCATGACTTAGTGTAACACCAGTAGAAATAGGGCTGATAACTCAGAAACTAATTTATTTAGTGAATTTATTATTTGTAATAAATATTATTATAGGGTATGGCGGGGCACAAAGGTCCAATATGATTTTCAGTAAAGCTACTCTGTCTAATCCAAATTAACTACATGACAACACATAGCATGTGTCAAATGTACAACTATCGAACTATGTTCAGTAAAGTTTCTAGCCAACTTTTAATTATAAGAATACATTTTTTTACTATTTTTCTAAAATTTGCCATCTGTCCCTTGCGCGGGGTAAGAAGGTACAGCCAGCGAACAAACAAATCAAATGTATTATTTAATAATAATATAATGTATTATTTTTAATTTTAAAGGGATTTTACCAAATAATAACTAAGATATTTAACCAATGTGAGATTAAAATTTAGGGAAACATTTTTTTATAGAGATTTTATTATATATAACCTGGCAGATAGATCTTTGCCAATTAATCATTCTCTCCAGTGACTTTGTCAAAAAAAATCTGGCATCTCCCAGCTCTAGCTTTATAGGTATTTCTGGGGACAATTAACCCATATCCCGACAAATCCCTTCGGGGTGGCATACGGATCGTGAGCCCGTGGCCGTCTCACGGCAAAACCCTTTCTGGTTCTCTCTTCCAAATGAATTGCCGGAATGACCCAGGATTTGAGACATGTCACAATGTTAAGATGTCACTCCCAGCACTAATTCCTCAATTTCCGCACGCGCGTTTTTGATCGATGCGATCCAGCCTCGGGTTAACAACGTGATTTTTACATTTATTTTTCTATCGAGAGACTCTCGACATGTAATCTTTTTGAAAACGTTGGCAAAAAATGAAAATATCGATGTTTGTCGGTTCTATTGAGTTTGAAACATGGGATATGAAGTGGAATTTTATTACAAGTATTTGGATCTAATCAAAACTACTTAGAATGATGATAGGTGCAACCTGGTTCGTAAGCAACAAAACTCTATATGATGATATGAAGGTGTTATATTTTATGGACTTTATATATACAAGATTGACTAATCATCATCAAAAATTATAAAATCATCCTTATTCACTCGTTGCTTCGCTGATAAATATACCAGAATCGAAAAGACTAAAAAACTTATGGGCAATCAATTTAATATAGTGATATTGCACCAAACAGTACATATCCACGGGGGTAACTACTATATATAATTATATTTTATTAATGTTAATCAAAATAACTCATAGAATATGTATAAATGTTCTGATTATTATTAAATAAAATAAGCATTTAGGTGAGAAAATATATCTGCCTAATCTTGGTTATTTCATTTAAAAAAGGATATCGTGCCTTTTGTTAATGATATAATTTATTGGATCGGATACATGAATTCGTGGTGGTACTAAAATTATTTATTAGCTAATTGCTGATTCGTTTATTTATTTTACACATACTTGCACCTTTGGAAGCTTCTACATTTTATTTGGAATTTCAAAAATCCTAATAAAAACTTAATCATAAAAAATATTATTTAATTAATTTACTTCATTTAATTACGTAAAATACAATTGTATATTTCCTTTACCATTAATTTTAAATCAATGTGTGTCGTCCAAAATTTAATTAACTTCTTCCGATGAGTCTGTTCCAATTTCCAGTAAAAATATTCAGCAAACCATTGCCATTTCAGACTACTGCATATTCATATTTCCGAATATGTACAAAATCCGAGCAAATGCAGACTTTGAAACTTCCATAAAAGTTCAATACACAAAACTCCATACGACTGAACATATGGCATTAATGAACGGACGTTTTCTCTCAGGGCTGGGTTAGAAATTAAATAGGTTTTGTCAAGTAAATTTGTTACAAATTGTTTATTTTCTAAATATTGATTGATTTTGACAATAAGTGGTAATTGACATTCATTGAGGTAGAGTAAAAGTCCGCGAGTAAAAAGGTCCACCACCAATAAATCAGAAATAAGTAAAGTTAGGAATTTTTCAGCAGCAATATTTGAAAGTAGAGGACAAAAGTTGTATAACCAACTATCACCTTGAATCAACAAACATCACTATGAGGAGATCAATGACTACTTTTGAAAACCTATACTGAGAGTATTTTCTTTCATTGTTAATTATTTTGACTATGAGCACTGTTGTTCAGTTTACGAAATCTTAGCATAATTTTCAAGTATACGTTATTAAATTGTTTTATTAAATGCATTTTTATTTTTAAGTTAGATTCAATAGGTAATTTTATATAGCTTTTATAATAGCTTACATGACGGTGGGGTAAAAAGGACCAACTGAACCTCCATTCTGGCAAAAGTGTAAACAATCAAAAATAGTAAATAAAATAGTAATTGAAGAAAAAAAGCAATTTTGCAGAGATAGTTATTCCAACTCTAATGTTGAAAATTTCTGATAAAATACCAGATCAAGGTTTATTAATGAAAAATGTCCCCGAGATTTATATTTTGTATTGGCTGAATAATGCAGCTATGATTTCGTAAAACTCCATTAAAATTGAAATAAGACATTGGATCTATTTGCTCCCGGAATGTCCCAACCACTTTATGCAGTAAAAAGCGATGTACATATATTTCTTTATTCGCTATTTTATTTACAACTATCAAGTTAAGGACATTTAATAAATTTGGGGAATTTACAATTGTCAGCCGAGGGACATTGTACAGTAAATGGGCATATTGAAAAAACAACTAAATAGTTGTTTTCCCATTCGTTATAATATTAACATTGGCGCTTTTTTTTCAACCTTCGTCGATAGTTCTCAGTTATTAAGGAGTTTGCTAATGAATTTGGGTGGCTGATGATTTAGTTTTTATATTTATGTGCTGTTTTTGTTATTACATCTTTTATGGCAGGTGTGCTCGTGTCGCGATGAATTGGCCAGTTCGGGATATATTTTGGTGCTCCTGAGGCAATTTTCAAAAAATTGTTCTGAAATTTGTGTATTATTTCTATATTAGTCTTATGAGCACTACCCCACAATTGTATTCTACAGCACCAAATTGGTTTGAATGAAGTTTTATATAAAGTATGAGCATAGTTTGGATTTAGTATCTAATAACCGGTAAAGCTTTTTGGTTTTTATATCAAGCATGTCAAATTTTGTAAATTTAGCGAAAAATCATATTTCTATAATTAGGAATTTACTGTAAATTGTACTGAACATAGTACGATAGTTGATTGTTTGATATGTGTTATGTGTTGTCTTGTATATCATTTGGTTTAGTCACTATTGTTACTGGAAGTCAAATTGGACCTGTGTTGTCCGTCCAACCTTACATAAAAATAATATGAATAAAAATAATATGCAATATGCCTTTACTACTGTAGAAAAGTGGAATCATCTATCTAAGTCCTCCAAAAAAAAAGTTGAACCAGCATTGTTTGCCTGGTAGTCCTTTCCCTCCCCTGCCGCATCTCTTATACTGCGGACGTAGGCCATCATCTCGGGTTACAGAAGCGCCATCTGCATGATAATAGCTCCAACGTGCCTCTAGATAGCGTCCAGGATCTGGACAGGAAACATACTGAAGTTATGCACGCTGGAATACCGGATGCTGTGGGTCATTGCTACTCGGAGCGTGTCCATTGTGAGCGTCCTGCTGTCTAGCAGACGAGATTGCTCCTCGGGTAATTGTCAAACGGTTTGAGGGAAAGAGGAATTGATGCGGTTTATTGTGTTTTGGAGTAAGGAGACCTAGTTGAAATCTATTTGGCATTGATGAAATGCATTGACGAATTCCCGAAATTCTCTGGTTTACAAAGAATCAGAGAAAAAATTAAGATTTTAAGAAATATATATGTTAGAATTCACTGTTCATACAATTTTCTAAAGCAGTAGGGTAGACTGGAGTCATAACAGCTAAACTGTGCTGACTTCGAGATATGGTCCAAAGGGTAAAGGATGAAGTATGTTTGTTCAAACAAGTTTCCATTATTGCATTGAGTAAGCGCTCTACATTAACATGATCTGTAGACCGAATGGCTTTTAAAAAGTTTTTGAAGTAAAACTTTTTGAATTAAAATTAAGTTTTTGAACTAAAACTTCTTTAGGCGCGACTAGGGTGTAAATCCGTACATATGCAACGGAAATGCGTAACGCCAGAACTGTACGTCATTCGCTCTCGATAAAAATCATTTTAATACTAGTCGATTGTGTTTAGTCGTCTTGTATGTGAATAGAATTCTGTCGTTGTATGCGTACCGTCATCAACGTTGTATGTGTACCGATATCAACAACGAACGTGATCCTTACTCACGCTTTTTTTTATATTCAATTTTTTTCTCATAATAACTGTAACTTACATACAGATAGATCACGTTATTTTGCTGTATGTTGAACATTAGTAAGTAATTATCAGGAATTCGTTTTTACGTTGATAATATAGCTCAATCAATAACTATGATTTGTCTCCGAAATTGTGTGCTGGGTTCGGTTGTGACAAATTTTGTGGGTAGGTTGTAACATATATTTCTTGTCCTGTAGTTATGAAATTGAACGTATGAAAAAAAAATCAAACTTAACTAAGACAAAATATGAAAGAGAAAGGGAAAGAAAAATTCAATACAAGAAACCAAATGATTTCATTCTTTTTTAAATTATGTTTTTATACTCATAAGCTTTGATTAAATTTAAATGATTATGCTGTGTTGTATTTTACACTTCTGACAATAAGACTCGATTTAACCATTTTGGTGTTTATAGCTATTATTTTCTAACCCATTTTTATGCCTGTCACAACCGTCCCTCGGGGTGTGAACAGTAGTGACTCTCATCTTTGATTTGATTCTATGACTAATGTATTGCATTTAATCACACAGTTTATGTATTATGTACGGACAAATGTTCACCATTTAATTTACTTTTCACCCAGCTAACTGGTAAATTATCAAAATTTTTGCTGATCAAGAAAAAGTGGCACAACCGTACCTAATTTCCTTTGATTCATAAAAATATATAATCTTAATATCTATCAATTACTTTATTATAATTGCATATTAAGTTTGAGATTCAGCGTACTCTCTTATAGAATTGAATTAGGTTGTACATAATGTATTACATCTATTGTACCTAAGGTGAACAGATCAAATCAAGATTTGATTACTATATTACCTGATTAATACATCAATTAGTCATTGTGGAAGTGCTATTGATTCGTTTTAAAATTAATTAGTAATAATTAAACGTTTTGTCGATATTAGTATGATAATTGCAATTCTTGGTTTTTGAATTTTTTAATTGTCATTTAGAAGAATAATATAATTGTGGACCTTTGAAGACTTCGAAAACCCTATCAAAATTATATAAGATTTAAATTAGGTGCAAAACTGAGAAGTTGCGAATCGTAAGACGCTTGTTTTTTGCTCTTGAATTCGCTATATTTCATTGTACAATTTTTGCATCATTTGAGAAAATAACTTCGATATATTTCAATATTTAGTCCATATAATAATACAAAATTATTGTTTTGATCTATGCAATTCAACTAATTATAACAAATAAAATTGACTGCCCAAAGCCTTAAAAACCAAAAAAACAAAAATTAAAATGGAATAAAAACACAAGATTGAATATTAAGAAATGATTTTGATTTTTTCAGAGAAATATGTTCATGTTATATCTTTAAAAATTATCAATATATGAAAAAAAAAATTATAACTGCATGTATGTTAAACATTATAATATCTAAAATTCGATCTATCTTTCAAGATTGCAATTTTAATCCTTTGTTATTTCCACCAGAACTCTTTGTGCTAAAGTTTACTTTTCAGCAGAACTTTATTTCCACTCAAATTATGAACCTGACATTCTGTTTACCTTCTATGCATTCTAAATGAGTGTTTCTAATAGACACGTGGAAATTCGGTCCTTTCATAACGATAACTAGATTTTCTCACATGTTTTCCTCTTATTACCCGAAATGGTAATGCAATTCCAGATATAGTTTGCTGGGATATTGCTATTTTAAGCGAAATACGTAAATAGAATATTTGATCCTTTGGAGTTGAGATAGGTTCTACATATCATTTTGCCATATTAGCATACATACTTGATTACTAAAAGCTTTTAGGGATAATTTGAAATTTGTTTTCTCATTACCGGTATAATTATTCATCAGGTATTAATGGAAATGTTGATCAAAGATCCTGCTTTTCAAATGTTTTGAAAATATTTTTTATTGCCTAGAATTATTATATTTTTTCAGCAATGTTGTGTTTTATCAACAAAGCGAATTTGCAAGTTATTTGAATATTACAACAGAGACGTAAAAAATAAATAGCATTTCCTACTAAAGTTGTAGGAAAACTGTATGTTCTTAAAGCATTCTTTTAAGAAAAAGACTAGCAGAAAATGAAAAAAGGCAGTCAGATCTCAAAGACGACGTGTGAGAGCTTTAAAAAAGTTACTACTGTGTAGAACACAGAATTTACGACGTTATGTATTTTATAAAAATCGATATTAGCTGCTGATTTAAAATTTGCACCAGTCAGAATAATTTTTGTACCATCAATAAAAGTAAGAGAGATTGGAATTATCATTTTCCAGCATCAGTATATGTTATTTCAAACTCAAAATCTCAGACAATAGTCAGCACATTTGATATTTTTAAAGTCATGTATTAAACCTACAATTTTGTTTGTTGCCCTTTTAAGATAGGTGTTATAAAATTACTACATAATTAAAGTAAAATAAAATTTCAATGATTTATATAATATTTTTGTTTATGAGATTAATCTATACTTGATTATGAATTATACATTAGGTTTTGTCGCTTGAGCAACTAAAAAACAAGAATTTATATTGGAATGTAATTAATACTTAATTATGAATCACACATTATGTTTTGTTACTCGAACTAAAAAAACAAGAATTTATATTGGAATTTAATTAATACTTAATTATGAATTACACATTATGTTTTGTTACTCGAACTGAAGAACAATAATTTATATTGGAATTTAATTAATACTTAATTATGAATTGCACATTATGTTTTGTTACTCAAACTAAAAAACGAGAATTTATATTGGAAAGCGCGAATAAGCTTTCCTAAATATCATTATTAAGAAAAGCTGTTTCATATTTAAAAGTACGTATTGAATTTTCATATATTGATAATAAAACTCTTGTCAGAATCCACTGAAATTTTATAAGAATAAGGATCTAATAAGAAACTTGTAAAGATCCCTTATGAACCTTATCTACTTACTAATACTTATTAACACGTGTCTCTATCAATATAAATCGAATGTTTTTGAATCATTGAAGTCAGTTGTTCCGAATTCGTGGATGCCAACATGAATCCATACTCAAACACATACGCCTATTTTTCTAAGGTATGCTCTAAATATTCAAGAGGTCTTGAAACGTAAAGAAAATTTACAATTATTTGAGATTACTGTTCTTACCCCACGCGAAGTTAACTATATTGATAATTCAACACATTTTGAAAAAAAACAATCATTCTATTTTTACAACCAAGCTATCCTCCAGAGTATTAAAATTTGTTGCGTTATGTGCAACATTAACAATGCCTTTGAACCATTGATTTATTGCTAATGGTCAAGTATTAAATAAAACATTTCGTTACTAGCAAACAATTGTCTATTCCATCAGTACATGTTATACTAGTAGTAGCTCACAAAAGTGAACTTTTCGACTCGTCTGGCAGGTATTAGTGCAGGCTGTAATGGGCTGGCAATTTGATATATTTGATACTTTCAAACCTGCCAGATTATTGTTTTCGTACTAGGCACGCTAAGAATCATCTCTACAAAAATTGTTAGTCTTACAGGTGCACCATCATATAAAAGGTTCACTGGCTGTCAGCCTATAGTTTTATAAGTAACGTCGATCAAAAAAATAATCAAATTAAATCGATTAAAACAATATCATTTATTACTATTCGTGTACATTGTATTTGCTTTCAATACCGCAAATGTGCCCGTATATTGTGTTCTGTATATTGATATATCGTATCCCGGTTTACAGCGCCCGCACAGGTAGTCTGGGCCGCCATCGGGCACGACGTGGAATTGCCTTGCGACATCACACCGGCGACACCGCGGGACACGATCAACATGGTCTTGTGGTTTAAGGACTCCCCTATACCACTTTACAGGTCAGTATTACTATAGAATAGAATAGAATAGAATAGTATAGAATAGAATAGAATTGATTATTAACAGGAAATCAGAGGTTTATATTTTTTTCATTTCTTTTATTAATTATAATTTGTCTTATACAAAAAATTCTGTAATTTTGGGGATATATGGATTATTAACATCTATTCTAAAATTTTACTCATTAGTAAGTCTTTTAAGCATTGATAAATAAATTAAATTATATATCAAATCTATAATCAAGCCCTCCGATACATGTATAAAAAGAAAACAACATTAATTTGATGTTTAATCGATTTTTTGCGAACAAATCAGCATTTATAAATTTTCTGCTACATTCCCTTGTAAAAATAAATCGTAAATTAATTGTAAGTGGCATTTCGCCCTAATTAAATCAAATAAACGACTTAATCAATGAGAAATCAATATATTTTTTTATCAATAAATAAGAATTTAAATAATATTATTAACCCTGTGTGAAAATTATTCACAATTATGATAAAATATAAATCACTACTATGTATTAACTTTATATTAAGAATATTGCAATATTTTCAAAAGTAATAAAATTGTGATTAAAATGTACTAGCAAAAATTATGCTATTTTAGGGTTTTTATTTTTTACTCGAAATTTCTCAATAATAAAAGTATTTTACGATTTTACAATCCTGATTAAATGCGCCAACGTTTGATGAAACTTGCACACACACTTTAGTACATTTCTTTTAAAGTTTACCGATTTTAAAAATTTGAAAATCATAGTTTAACAAAAAGTCATAATTCTCGAAAACTTGGTGCAATTGGGTAATTATTTTTCATTGTGGTTCTAAATGTTGTTCACGGTCATGATTTTGAAATTTTTAAACTCATAGTTTAACAAAGAGTCTTAGTTCTCGAAATCTTGGTGCAATTGGGTTATTATTTTTCATTGTGGTTTTAGAAATGTTGTTCACAGTCATGATTCCAAACTTTAAATGTACAAAATTAGTAAAAATTACCCAAAAAAATAAAAAATGGTCATAATTTCACAAAAGCTCTGGGTTGAATTTAAAGCTCATAATTTCCAAACAACTTGAGAAAAATCTTCTAATTTTTCTTCTAGAGTCTAGACAGTAAAGGCAATACTATCACCCCGTTTTGGTTTGACGTCAATGTCTGGGACACCTGTATTAGGGTGGTCCTAGTGCTAGGGGTAAGGACATTTTCGAATTTCCTTGCTATTAAGGGCTCAAATGGTTCCAAATTGATAAAAAACATTTATCTGAAAGCTTTAGTTCTTAATATTGTCTTTTAGATATATAATGGAGAAACTTTCGAAAATTTAAGAAATGTTTTTAAGTATAACTTAGCAACAAATGAATTAAAAGTGACAATTCGTGTCATTTTTATTGAAAATTCGATGCTTTGCAAAACAGGTTTTTTATAATTTGTTTTTTAGAGCGTCGAATTTTGAATAAAACTCATTCATTTGTTCTCTAAGTTATATTTAAAAAACATTTTTAAAATGTTTGAAAATTTTTTCATGCTCTTTTCATACAAAACTTTGATTGAATTGCGCACTGACAATATTAAGAGATAATATTACTAAAATTTTCAAATAATTGTTTTTTATCAATTTGGAACCATTTGAGCCCTTAGGAGTAAAATTTTGAAAATATCCACATTAAGGACCACCCTATATATATATATATATATATATATATATATATATATGTATATGTGTGTGTATGTATTATATTCAACGCATATAATCTTTTTTATTATATAAATATATTTCATTCCCATCGGAAATGTTCTGTACGAACACCAAACTCGTCCTCCTCGTGGCTGTCGCCCGGGTGGATTAGATTAACTCGCGGTCGCCTAGGATTTAGTGAGGCGCCCGAAGGCGCTACGAGGCGAGTCCGAATTTTGAGCGCCGCCACGAATTCGTATCTAATCCTTGTTGTATGGGATTCGGGCTGTCCATTGACGTGCTCATATCTCATTGCTGATGCAGAATATACACAATAATAACGATCGCGAATCCTCACGTTTACGACGGACCCATATATTGGGTTATGGTAGAACATACAAACATAGTAAGTATTACAAACAAACAGACACACAAACATATATTTTAATTAGAGCATTAGTGAATTTAAATTAGTATCTCATGAGTATATTATCAGATCCTTTTTATAGGTATTTTATTGTATAATGAACTTCACTTAACGAGTTACATACGACAGCTATTGAATTTTTAAAATCGGTTCAGTAGTTTTTGAGAAAACATCGACAAAAGTTATATTTATTCTCGTTGCTTCAAAATAATTGAATCTCATTTGAAACAATTTTTTATTATATTCGTATCCACTAAATTGATTTTTTGAGTTATCATATACAGTAAAACTCCAATTATCCGAATTAATGGGGACCGGGACCCATTCGGATAATCAAATATTCGGATAATCGGAGTTTTTTTTAAAAATTGCCATTGGAAAGAAAAAAAGTTACGTTTTGATATTGCACTATTTTTTCATTGAATTAAATGAAAGAAACATGACATTTTCACATGTTTTAAATATAAATAAAATGTACTTATGTACAAGTTTAGAAATAAAAATCATTGTTTTGTAAACATCTCCGTCAAATCAAAACAAACAATGCGCCTACACTGGCTTTGCTGGTGGAAGAATAATAGCGCACTTAGACTTTTTTTGGACAATTTTTTCTCTGAAAGTGATTCGGATAATCGGCGATTCGGATAATCGGCGATTCGGATAGTCGGAGTTCGGATAGTCGGAGTTCGGATAGTCGGAGTTCGGATAGTCGGAGTTCGGATAGTCGGAGTTCGGATAGTCGGAGTTCGGATAGTCGGAGTTCGGATAGTCGGAGTTCGAATAATTGGAATTCTACTGTATAGATATTTTAGAATGGCCCATCAATGATAATAATATATTCTAATGACAACAAATTTTCCGAAAGTCGTTTCACAAATGAGCGAAATTTCCAGAAGGTCAAGTATTTCAATTGCCTACTTATATCAATGCAAGGAATTTTAACCTAAATTGGCAACCTGTCTCAAGGATGTACTTCTAATGCTAGCAGACTGATATACGATTCAAACGATTCATCTAATTGATATGCAGTACTTTTATAAACAATATTTGAAACTAAATTAATAATATGTAAATGTTTAAATATATATTTACATATGTATATATATATATATATATATATATATATCAATATTCGACATATTAAATGGGGATACGTATGAGGAAATTTATCATTTCCACGGCTTAAGAGGGATAATCATTTTGCCGCACCCTTGGGCAAGGAAAACTTGAAGAAAAACTATTCTCAATTACCTGGGACAAGTTTGAAAACTACAACCCAACATAGAGATAAAAAATAACCATACCTATATAAGTACAAATTTTATTACTTTTGAAAATATTGCAATATTCTTAATATAGGGTTAATACATAGTAGTGATTTATATTTTATTATAATTGTGAATAATTTTCACACAGGGTTAATATTGTTATTTAAATTGCTATGTTATTAATAAAAAAATATATTGATTTCTCATTGGTTAAGTCGCTTATTTGATTTAATTAGGGCAAAATGCCACTTACAATTAATTTACAATTTATTATAGGTAAAAATTGACAGCCCGGAAGCACACAGTTTCAAGTCATTATTTTTAATTTTAATAGGAGTTTGCAAAATAATAGCTAAGTTATTCAACCAATTCGAAATACTAACTTCATGGGCACTTTTTGTACAAAAATCACACTGTATATAACCTTGATCTGTTATTTCTTGAGAAATATTCATTAGCGGAGTTGGAATAACTATTATTTTAATTTTCCTTTTAAAATTGCGAAAAGCTTATTCATAAGTTAAATACCTAAACCGTATATCGTTATTGAAAGAACTATTTTAATTATTAAAATATGCTTTTAATCTCTTTCTCTTTACAGATTAACTTATGGTTGAAATAGAAACTAATAGTAATTTTAACTAGAAAGAAAAAAAAATAGTTGAAAATTAATTATAAATGATGTAATGTTTATAATCAGATTTTTTCAAATGGCATTTCAAAAAAGGTTTAAATAACATAGTTTGAGTAATTTACACAAGTTGATACAAATTTATTTTTATGAGATTAATTCTTAAAAAAAATAATGTATATTTTGATTGACCATAAATGTATGCAAAAATTTAAGGAAAAAATAAGATTAATAAATAGAAAGTTATTGAAATCTACTTATTCATTGATATTTAATCTTATTGTCAAATTCGTCAAAATAAAAAATTAATATGATTATTATTTATTTGATTAGAAATTTTAATATGTACTAGGGATTATTTTTACAAAATATACACATATATAAAACGGAACACAATTTTGTGTATAGACACTTGTATGTCACCATAAAATGTATCAGACTAATATTTAATTAACAAATTTAATTAAAATTTATTTTTTACGATATAAAAACTCTGTTTATTCACATACGTTTTTATTTACACTGCATTTTGTGTATATTCATCATGTATAGAGCTTGTGATCAATTTCAAATATAATTAATATTTTTCTCAACAATGAAGTTGTAATTTTGAATCATTTTCATAGCAACAGAAGTTAAATCTGTATTATTATACAAGTTTGATGAATGTGAGGGATTCCTAAACAATTTCAAATATCGACATCTGGTTCAGACTTATTGCGTCTGGTACGATCTTAATTAAAATTATTTTCGTAACACTTCATCAGGTCTTTTAATGAATTATTAAAGAAAATTAATACGATATAGTATAATATTTAGGTTCTTTTATATAAATTTACCTAGAAATATATATATATATATATATATATATATATATATTTGTGTTGGTTCTAGATTCATTCTTCCAGACAATAACGTCGCTAGATTGAAATTGTGACAGAGAACATTTTAATAACGAAGCAAATTTCGTCTGTATAATTAACTTTGAATGTAATGAATTTGCGAAGATTTCTATTTGTATTAAGAAACAACTATAAATATCTAGATTTAATAAATATTCAGTTTGTTTTAACAAGTAAATATTCCAACAACTTGTTTGACGTAAATTGAATAGTGAATAATAATTCTGCCCCAGTTTTATTAAAGCATCAGAAATGGAAAAGTATTTGTACTGTTAAAATATTTTGAAATCAAAGAATGTTTTAAATATAAAATTGTACTATGTAGAATTGCAACAACTCGATAATTTAATATACAATGCCAGCGAAATTCAAAACGTGCACTTTTTAGAAAATATCGTGAGTGAATATATGCACATATAAATTTATGACTGCACAATTTAATTTAATATTTGATTTGATATAATTTAATTTAATCTATCCAAATATAAATTGAACAGTAAACCATTTAATTCAATAATTTACATATATTCTCAAAATTAGTTACTCTTTTTCTCTTTGTAAAGACAATTTTTTTTGGCTATATATATCATGGTCTTATATAACTTACTGAAATATTACTATCTTACGACAAATAGTTTAATTTTAAAAATTTATTGAAGTTTGATAGAATCGGTAGTTTTTTGAAGTTTGTTAATATTAAAATTAGACGATTTACTTGGTATAACGATAGAGTACTTGGTCTTAATGAACATACTAAACCATCAAAGTCCTATTTGTGAAAATTTGCTTTCACAAAATACTCCGAGTTAACATGTTCGTTTGTTTTCAATTATATGTAATATATGTAATCCACTCGAAATTCTTTTAATTACTCATAAATTAATTTATTTTTTACTGAATAAGTCTATTATTTACACATATCAGGAAGTTCATGTAACTTGCCTCAAGGCAAAATACCAATACCAACTAGTTAACTTTGTTTTCATGATTTTTTTTTCAGTTTGGATGCCAGAGGCGGACTGTCGCTCGACAAAGCGAACCATTCCGCTCTCGGTAGCGATTTGGGTAGAAGGGTATATTTTTTAGTAGGTGAGGGCCCCAAACAGGGCCGGGCGAGGCTGCAAGTTAAGAATATTCAGCCAGAAGATGGCGGTGTCTTCAGATGCAGAGTCGATTTTACTGACTCTCCAACTAGAAATTTTAAGGTCAACTTGACATTAATAGGTAAGATATAAAATAAATATATAGATATTATTTTTTATAAAAAAATTAAAAAATAATGCTTTTACGAAATTTGTTTATACTGTTAATTATCTATGGGTTCATTTGCGTTAAATTGTTGAAATAAGTTTTTTAATATCAATGTTAAGTATATCAATATTTATTTTTTATCAGTGCCGCCCTCAGAGCCAAGAATTTTCGACGACCAGGGCCGCGAATTAAGCAGTGTCGCTGGCCCTTTCAAAGAGGGTTCCGATTTATTTCTGTCCTGCCAAGTCACAGGAGGTAAATATTTTATTTAATTATATACTTATTAAATCTATATATTTAATACAATACTTACATCTGCCCATCTGCCAATATTTTTGGACTATCACATTTAACACTTTAGTGCATTTAAGCTCTTAAGCCGAGCTTTTATGAGACTGTTCATGGTAAATACGAGTTTACTGTACGATTTTACTATAATTATTAAAACATATAAATTTTTATGTATTTAAAAATATATTGTCTTTATCGGCAAGTGTAAATATGTTTTGAATGTAAATTTAGGTATTTTTAATATATGACATTAAAGTTTAATAAAAGTACTCGGAGCATTAACTTTATTTTATATCATATATGAAATGCAAAAGTCATATCTGTTTTTATGACCTGCGTTGCTAGGATGATTCTGCAATAATGGAAATACATCATAAACCACTTATTTTGTACTTTGATATATATATATATATATATATATATATATATATATATGTGTGTGTGTGTGTGGAGGGAGGGGTGTTTGTATCAGTGTTTTCATTATTTTATTTCTTGCTGAAACCTCAAAGGTAAAGATCGTTAAGCAAAGATGAAATAGTTTTTGTTCCTTACGTTTGATGGGATTTTTTGCGGCTATTGATTTCTTCAAATGACTATATATATATATATATATATATATATATATATATATATACATATATATTAGGGTGGTCTCTGATATGGACATTTTCAAAATTCTTTGCTCCCAAGGGCTCAAATGCTTCCAAATTGAGAAAAAAAAAATTTAAAAGTTTGAGCTCTTAATATCAACATTTATATAGTCCGCAATTTAAATAAAAGTTTTGTGTATTTATTATTAACATATGTCATTAAAAAAATTCTTACCCGATCTGTGATAGCACTAATTTTTAACACTTATAATTTTGATGACTATTTACTAATGATAATTTGAGTGTCAACATTACCAATTAAATAAATATTTTGCTGCAAAATCAATCTTGTTACCATGATGCATAGATATTTTGTTAAACAACCCACATGTATTTAATTAGAGGTCAAGTGTCATAATATTTGAGTTTACAAATGTTATCACAGATGGCACAAAAATTTACTCAATGACATATGTTAATAATTAATATACGAAACTTTTAGTTGAATTCCGGAATATCTAAATGTTGACATTTAAAGCTAAAACTTTTAGAGGATTGTTTTTTTTTAATTTGAGGAAGCATTTGAGCTCTTGGGAGCAAAGAAAATTCGAAAATGTCCATATTAAGGACCACCCTAATATATATGGAACACCCATATATATATAACAACTACGATTTTCCAAATTAGTCAGCTTTGAGAAGCCCTCCTCTAAAAAATATGCACTAAAATGTATTATCAAAAGTGCATACAGATCAGTATTGCAAATTTGTAAAATACTTGATAGATTTATAATGAAAAAATTGAGTGAAAAATGAAAACATCAAAATAACAAGCTCAAATCAATTTTGGCACTTCAAGAAACTTTGCCAAAAAAAACATAGTTTGAAAGTGAGTTTGAAGCACCGAAATTTTCAATGTTTCTTCATAAGATTATAATATTCTAACGATTGGTTTTCATCATTAACTTTTATAATCTAGCAAAATTTCATCAAATTTGCACCTGATTTGCTTGTCGATGTTCACTTCAGACCTGTGATTTTTCTGACAAAATTTCTTGAAACAGTATTGCAATGTGGCGATATACTCGTATATATACTATTTTGAGTGCATCATGTTTAAGATATTATTTTTTATTTAGATAGATATTTCAGATGCCTATCCATTTGCTCTATAGAAGAATCTATTTGCTCATATTTGTTTTATAAATAATATGCTGTCATATAAAATACAAGAATATAAATTCAAATGCACTTTGAATCTGAAACTCGGATTCTCGAATATCCTGAAATCGACTATAAACCGCCCTTTATTTACCATTAAACATTTACCCCGAGCAAAGTAATAATTCTAAATATTCGACGAGAATGGGACATTTTCAATATTTTAAGCAAACTTTACTGAAGGCAACAAAATCAATAAAATTTATTTGTCGGACTACGTTCAAATGAACGCAATTATGATGAACGTGGAAATTATAGAAAGAGTTGAATCGCAACCTGAGGCTGAATCCTTGTAACGAAACTAATGAATTAAAATGAAATGCATTTTAATTCTCATTACTGCAGTTTGCGATGAAACTTTTTGAAATTTAATACTATATCGGAGTAAAATATATGAAGTTCTGAATAATATGGAAAAACTTATGAAAACGGTTCAAAATTATGTTGAAATACATGTGCAGTAATAGAAACAGTGTTATACATATCACGTATGATGTCGACCACTAAAAATAATGATTTTCTTTCATTTTATTGAACACCAAAAATTTCTTAAACAAACTATGTGTTAGTGGCGTTTTGCCTTAAGAAAAACTGCAGGAATCTCCTGATACATGTTGACTGACTTCATAAATAACTAGTGGAGTGCATGGCATTGTGACTTAAGGCAAATTGCTGGAACTTCCCGTACCATAATTAAAAATCTTGGTATGGAACCCCAAAAAATTTACACAAAATGTGTACACATTATTAAAATCTCTATAAAATATCTGATAATTTGATGTACATCTGTCCAATAAATATTTGGACATTTGGACCGCCAAATTTTTTCACTTATTTTATTGAGCGTTCATAACCGCTGGACCGGCCTTCCCAAAAATTTAATCAATTCTTCATCTTGTCAATACAAATAAAATGTTTTTTGAATTATTAAAATCGGACTCCGTTCTTAATATCGTATTATTCAAATCGGTTGATCGGTGTTCCCTAAATCGTCGACGAAAATTTGTATCCGCACACACACACACACATACATCCATTTTTTCTAAGGTAACCAAAATTCTCAAAAACCTGAAACATAAGGATATATACAAATTTTCATTTTTGAATTTTTGCAATTACTATAACTTACCCTACGGGAAGTTAATGAAATTGAGAATTAGCTCAATTTTCAACTCTCTAACTGCTAAAATAAAATCAGGTTCTCACTAAAATTGTAATCAAATTGTATGATATTAATTATAGTATTATATCAATTATAGTGCACAATATAACGCGATTGTATGTCCTAAGAGCCCATTATTCTATAATTTTATGAATTTTTATATTACAACTATTATCATAGAACTCTAATATTTTAGGATATTTGTGTGCCCTATGAAATTCTATTTCCATGGTAACTTTTATTAAAAATACCAACAAAAATTTTGCAAACCGTCAGTTATGCAAAAACTGAATACTACACTTTATATACACATATCTTTGCTCAATTGCACTAATCAGGACAAATTCCATGTGATATCTTACAAACGGTTTTCAAAATTTTCAAAATTGTATCTTTTGCGAAAAGGTGGACCAAAAATGCAGAATTATTTTTAATTCTAAAGAAACGGCTCAGCTGATCATCTTGCCATAGTAACTAACCCGAGTTATTATCGAGCTACCCAAAATCGATTCAGACATTTTTAAGAAAAGTACATGTGTTTTCCATAGTAGGTCTCAAACGATTCAGAAGGACTTGAAACATTGAAAAAATATAAAATTAGTAACTCGGATTTTCTGGCAAAAGCATAAACTTCTTAGGGAAGTTAGAATAGTGAATAAATTCGCCTTTGGCATTTCGTATAATAGGATTTTATGTATATTTATAATGTATACGTATGATAGGACCTTATGTATATTTGTTATATAAATGTTTTTCAAATTTCTGCACTCTTGACAATTCCATGAGCTATTGACTCATAAATTTGTATCATCAAATACAATTCCAGCAGAATAGCATACTGGAGATGACAAGTTTTGATTTAAGTGCAAGAAGCTTCGAAAAGCTTTTGAAGAATTGCTCAATTTCTACGTGACTTTCTTGATATGAGTTATTTCTCGTAAAATGTTGAAATACTCATAGGTAGTATTGGGAAAATAAAATTCAGTTACTCTGATAATAAAAATATATGGCCAAAAGATTATGTTATGGTATGATAATTATCTAATTAGCTGATTGTGGGTTTTTATTGATTAAGTAGATTTTTTGTATATATCACAAAGTTTGTGCAAATGACTTACACCTAGTTCTCATATATTGTTTAATTAACTATTTTTTCTTCTCAGGACTTCCCCGTCCAGAAATAACCTGGTGGAGGGATGGCATTTTATTGGACGGAGTTGTAGATACTGACAAAAATGCTGATACTGCTGTTAATCAGCTTTTATTGAGGTCTATTGGCCGTGATATGTACGGGTCCAAATTAGAATGCAGGGCTCAAGGGTCATATCTGATACCTCCGGTTGTCAGGATAATACATCTCCGAATCTACTGTAAGAATTCAGCTATTTTATTAAGATTTTTTAGAAATTATTTTATTGTAGTAAAACATTGAGTTTTACTTACTTGTAATTAATTAAAGTTGTAGCTATGCTCGCCACATTGTTTAATTTGAAAAATCTATTTTAAATGTAAGAGTCAGATTATGGAATAAATATTGTTTTTATTTGATCAACTATTTGTACTATAATATTACTTTATATTTGATATTATAGAAACTATACAGAAATATAATGCATTATGTGCAAGGTCAAAGTTTGCAATAGCAATAATTTGAAGAAATAATAAAGATAGTGCTTGATTGAAAAAAAAACTTCATACTATGATTTTAGCAAAATTGTACATAATTTATACCATGGACTTTGGAATAAAATTAAAAATCAATGCTATCCAAATAATATTACAAAATCTCTTGATACTACTATTATTCACATTAGCAACTCTGTTTTTAATTTTGTTAAAACCACTTGTTTTTTGGTATACTATTATTCATATTTTTATAAGATATTCTGTAATTATTTTATTTCAAATATTGTTAATATTTTTATTATTTTTTTTAGTAAAACCACTAAAAGTTAAAATTGTGTCTGGTGACGAACTACTGTCTGCCGGAACAACTCAACATATTCGTTGTGAAAGTTGGGGATCTGTTCCTCCTGCCAAGGTAATAATATTGTTGTTAGTAATATTTCAGTGTAATATTTAAAAATAAAATTCTAGTTTTTGTATATTTTTTCTGTTTTCTATTTATGAAAGAACTGTAGAAATGTATTAGAATTAAAATCAATAATTCCCTTTTTCCTCAGATAACTTGGCTTTTGAACAGTGAACCAGTACAAAGCACTTCTTCGACGATATCTCCATATGATAGTGTAACTCATACGACTCTAGGAAAAAATTCCACAACTTCAATTTTGAAATTAAACGTAGTTGCTCAAGACGGTGGCAAAAAGTTGACCTGCAGGGCTTCAAATCCTTGGTTCAATGGAGCAATTATAGAAGATACCAGGACCATAGTTGTCGCATGTAAATAACATTTACTAGTTTAGTTTAGATACAGGTCAATAAAAACTCAATTAATAGAATGTGATTCAATTTCTGGAGATACCCAAATCTTCGAATTTTTGTATATACATAGACATTTCATGTCCTAATTGTTACTTGTTTTAATAAATATTGTGTCATGGATAACAATAAGTTTAATTGATTAACTAGATGCGCCAATAGTAAGTCTGCAATTGACGGATAGCAAAGTAAGACAAGGAGAGTCCTTAGACCCAATGAGACCTCAACCATTGTTGGTAGAAGGTGGATATGCAGAATTACATTGTCAAACCCAAGCTCATCCACCTGTCCATACATATGTATGGTTTAAAGATGTAAGTCTTATTAGTACTATTGTTTAAATTAACTATATTTAAAGGTTTGTTCTGTAATCTGGATCATACTATCTTAGAACGGTGTACTTATTCCGGAAAAGGTTGGAATGTTTTCCGATAAATCCATTTTAAGGATTCCATCAGTTGGCAAAGAAACCGCCGGCGTTTACGTTTGTGGGGCTACAAATTCCGAAGGTGATGCTAGAAGTGCACCAGTTACAGTGAAAGTACAATGTAAGGACAATATCTGTTTTAATAAAAATATGGCAAGTTTTGGTTTATATTTGATTTTTATTTTTGTAGATTCTCCGCGTTGTAAAAGTGGATTTGAAGAAAAAAGCGTCGGTGCTTTGAGAAATGGTACTTTAACAGTTCGTTGTGAAATTGAAGCTGATCCGTTGGATGATTCAGTAAAATTCAGTTGGACTTATAATAACACTAAGGATGTGCTCCCGGTAAGTCTTAGAATATGGAAAAAAATCGATCAGTTTTGTAGAACTTAATATTACAATGTTCCAATATTACAAGATCGATTTTATTTTTTTAGGTTCCCAGTTCAAGAGTGTCTTCCTTAGGAGGAATTTCACAGCTTCAGTATACTCCTGTATCAAATAATGATTTTGGTACTTTGGCTTGCTGGGCTAGCAACAGGGCTGGACGTCAAAAAATTCCATGTCTTTTCCACGTTGTTCCAGCAAGTACGGAAAATTATTCATTCAAGTTGTGATATCATTACCTACTATAATAATATACCTACTTTTATAGAAGTGCCGCAACCTCCAGGAAATTGTATCTTATCCGAGCAAACTGGATCTTTGGATTTAACTTGCACTCCAGGATTTGACGGTGGTCTTCATCAGCATTTTCTGTTAGAAGTTATATCTGCTGCAAACACTGAAGGGATGTCAGCATCATCTTCCTCGTCGTTATCAACAGTTACTACTAGGAGACATCCAGCGGACGCCGATAATGAAATTTCAACGATGAATGATCAGGTGAACTTTCTGAATATAATTAATGGTATATTTCTAAATGTAAGCCAAAATTTTAAATATAAAATAAAAAAAACTGTTATTAATGTAGAGTGAAACGCCAGCATTATACCGGATGACTGAGACGGACCCACACTTCCGAGTACGTGGTCTTCTTCCAGGAAGAGATTACCAATTACTGGTCTGGGCAGTTAATGCACAGGGTCGAAGTGAACCACCTGTAATAATAGAAAGAGTGCGAGTTGCTTTGCCAATGAGCCACGTTGGGGCTCTTTCTGAAGGTCCTAGTGATGTTGGCCAAACTTTACCTGCCAACACTGGTCAGGCAACTAATGGTGCAGGAAATATTATCAGTGGCGGCGGTAAAGCATCACATAAATCGGTTGCAGTGGTGAGTTTGGCGTTAGACAAATTTTGAAAAACAAAGCTTGCAATTTCAATCGGCTGTAAAAATTAAAGTTATGGAATTAATATATGATATACAATTTTCTTATTTTTGTACAAATAACTTTTGTTCATATCCACATTTTACTTATTTTTTACTGACTATCGCTGATTTTTACAGATTCTAGGGGCCTTGATCAGTGCTGCTGGCCTTATACTATCTGCAATACTTTTTGCAACTATATTGGTTGTTTGCAAGAAACGAAATGTTGCCAACGAAGAAATTCGAATTCCTGAAGAGCAACTACAATCCAGTTCTAGGTAAAGTTTTACAGTCTAAAAATATTAAACAAATAGGATTATTATTTCATACTTGATGTTGCTTTAGGCCACGAACTGAAGGCCCGTCAATGTACAGCGGCGAAATGGAATCGTCCAGTGCCGAATTGGATTATCCTATACACAGAAAACCTGCAGAAATTACTATTACACCGCTCAGAAACAGCAGAGCTAGTAGACAATTACCCGATAGCATAGTTCGATTTTCACAACCTTCAATGAATGGTGAGATTCAATTAATTGATTAAGTACAATTAAACAAAAAAATTAAAATCTTACCAGTATTATCAAAATAAATCATAATTGTATAATAGGCTTAGCTGGAAATTAATCATGATCTTACAATTCCTACATATGAAAATATTAATATTATAGGCTATTAATATCAATATCTTTGACTTCAGAATTTTTGTTTCAGAACCTGATCTAATCCTAGCTCGAAGCGTTGATCCTGGTTTCGTTAGGACATGACCTTAAAAAAATTGTCTATCGGATTTTTGTTATATTCTTTAATAGTTTCAAATGCTTGAAATATGTGTATCAAAAACAAAAATTATATTTTTTAATTATTATTATTACTATGTAATAAAAAAAATTCCATACTTATAAATAAAATAATAAATGATTATATATAAATTAAATAAATATACGGTATTTGTAAAAATTACTTTTCTATAAATATTTTTCTTAGGTTAAGGCACATTATAGTATATAAGTGAGCTTTAGAACTTTAGCAAGAATTAAAATTAAAATCTGAATTATTTTCGATATACAAAAAAGTTTCTTTGAAATAAAAAATTTTGCAATATTTTTTCGATTTCTAATTATCCCTATCAATAGGAATCGAATGTTTTTTGAACCATTCAAATCGGTTGATCCGTGCGCCCGAAAACTTGAACGAAAAAATGCGGACACACAAAACACACACACATAATACATATATTCATTTTTTCTGAGGTATGCCAAAATGTTCAGAAACCTTCAGAACGTCGAGAAATGCAAAAATTTTCAATTTCGATTTTTGGACGATTACAATAACTTACCCTGCGGGTAGTTAAAAAAAACTTTTTGTTTAAATTCCTACACTAGAAGGAAGTAAGATGGGGTAAGATTTATATACCACATAAAAATAAATCGAACAAAACAATCGTGCAAAATTAAAATCGCATAAAACCATTTAATAAAATCACACAAAAACTGATTTTATTAACTTTCCGTAGGGTTATAGTAAT
Organism: Ctenocephalides felis; assembly: GCF_003426905.1. NCBI lineage: Eukaryota > Metazoa > Arthropoda > Insecta > Siphonaptera > Pulicidae > Ctenocephalides > Ctenocephalides felis. The sequence goes on from NW_020536999.1 coordinate 20,474,187, forward strand.
CGCAAAAAAAAATCGAAAATGAAAACTTTTGCCTATCTTTACATTTCAAAACACGGGAAGTTCCAGCAATTTTCCTTAAAGCACGATGCCATGCACTGCTAGTTGATTGTATTGGTCGTATTGATTGAAAAAAGTAAGGATCGCTAAAAAGGCGATCACGTGTATTACGAATAGAATTTTCAAATAGTGTGTTTCAAATTACAGAAATTTCGAGATCAAGGTAAGCCTCATCGTCAGTGTAATTTTAAAACTGTAAAAATTATATATTAACAGTTTATTCAATATTCTAATATAAATTATATTTAATTTTTAAAACAAAAACACATTCTCTTACAATGTAATACAGTACGCTATTACAAGTACTTCATATTTAATTCATATTTAGCAGTAACTTCATATTTAACATTTAATATTTGTTCCAAAATTCTATTAATACTTATATATATGTATATATATATATATATATATATATATAACCAAAATACTTTTAATTTTATTTTATAATTATATATAAAAACGCACAAATTAATAAGACGCAAATACAAATAAAAACATGGTTAATAGAAATAATGCTTCACAATCAAATCAAATATATAAATCAAACAGAACTAGATGCAAATATGTAATAATTTCGACCACCTCACCACGAAGGTTGAATTCAGACTGTTTGTGAGGTACAAACCTTTCGTATTGCACCCTCTATGGTTCTGAACCCGAAACTATTCAATTAGATAACAATTTTTGAATTTTAGCATCATCTGGTAACAATTCATAGTTTTGTCCCTTTCTGACCCCAATATAAAAGGTGCGTAATTTCCAACAAAAATCATTCTGCATTTTGAGCTCGCTTGGTGTACACTACAGTCAGTGGTAAGTCTTTTAAAAATATTTATGTATTATGTAATAGTTTCGTGCATTCAGTTTCAAATACGAAATACGTGTCATGGAATTTGTTTTGGTTGATTCGATTTGACTTGATCGTAAATAAATTGAAGTAAATATTCGTATATTTAATATTAAACGATTTACGTTACATTTTCTAATTCATTATATTTGTGCTGAAGAGTCGCCTTAGTGTTTATTGTTGTGAAAATATTTAATTTTTGCCTTTGAGTTAACATAAATAATTTAATGCAATCTTTAGATTATAAAATTTAAATATAATTAAATAATATTAAATTTTAATATAAATCTTATGTTTCAAATATTTACAATTGACTGCATTAGTTTTATTTTCTAATGTTCTTGTTTCAGATTTCACACAGTGTTTTGCACAGTGGCGGATTGCTTTGGGGATTTATTGTGCATGATTTTTTTATTCAATCACATTCACAATTTTTAATTATTTTTTATAATTTTTTTTAATTATAATTTTGAGTTATTTGCATCCACATTTTAATTTTTGAAGTAAAACTTCTTTAGGCGCGATATGGGTGTAAAAATTTTTAGGCGCGACACGGGTGTAAATCCGTACAAATGCAACGAAAATGCCAACGTGTAGTTGAACACTACGACGCCCTAAGCGCTGATGTCGCGAGTATCCACTCCCGTCATGTCATGCGTAAGTCGAGCGCTAAACCCGCTAAACCCTATATGAACTTGCATTAATTGAATCACGTTTTTTTTTACAAAAGAAGAGGTTGCTGTATTATGTCCTCATGGAATAAGACTTTTCTTAGAGAATAAATGTGCCATGGAATATAATAAATTTATATTGAATCTCGTTGAAGACAAAATAATATCTACTGCCACGGATATTTATGTAGGTTGCCATGCGACAGATCAACAATCATACATTCGTCAGCAGTTTCAAAAAAATCGGTTATTGATACCGGGGCTTTGCCGTATGAAATAATTTTAGTTCTGAATAAATTTTACATAATAACAACTAATATTGATGTAAGTGATGGCTTAGCTAATGGTTGTGTGGGAAAATTAGTGTACATAGAACGTGGCGATAATGATGAACTTCTACGTTTATGGTTTGAATTTCCCGGTAAGATAGGTAACAAAATTAGGAAGAAAGCTTCACATCATATTCAAACTCTTAATATCAGTAGGACAGCTGTGCCGATGCTCAGGAGATCTTATTATTATTGATGTTATATGATTATTAAAAGATGATTTTTAAAATTCAAATATGATGTTTTTTTTATTTTTATCTTAATTGCCTACTCATACAATATTAAAAGTTTTACTTCAATCGCGTGTGATCCTTACGCGCACTCTTTTTTTTTTTTTTTTTGTTCGTGCGAAGACTTATTCGTAATTTTAATATTGTTTGAAACGATTTCCGCGTTTAAATGTGTTCCCGTCGCCTACCCCCCACGGCAGGTTCAAGTAATTCGCGTTTCGTTAATAAATTAATTAGATATATTTTTTCATTCGGTGTATGGATTCTTGCGATGTTTTTCCCAGAAGCAACGCAACCCCATACACTTTAATTTATAATTAGTAATATGTGTACCTATAATGTACAATGTTTAATTTTTTGGAATTATTTTATTAGTAGCATCGATGTAAATAACTCGTCTAAAAATTTAAAAACTTTGGTAAATAAATTACTTGTTTGTATTTTGACTGATTTTTCTGCTGTAATGCAATGAACATATTTTAATTAAAAAATTTAAATTTGTTGTGATTGCACAATAAGTCTCCTAACCGGAGAAACGTTAAAGACGTACTGTTTGAAGTTAAAAAAAAGGTATGATGATACAAAACCCTAAATTATGTAAAAAAAATAATAAAATTAACATTTATTTTAGAGCCTCAACTAAAGGTACCAGGAGTTTGAATACTACAACGAGCAGGAGAGCATGTGTACCGATATGATGTACCACAGCACTGGAATGAATACGGGCAGGCTACCAAATAGTATTTGTAAGTCTTTGTCTATTTCATTTGTTTCAAGTCACTTTTCATTTCAGTGTTACAGGAGTTAATTTCTCACCGCGACGGCAAGCACCAGGACTGCCAGATGACCGCCAGGAGATCGTGGTGGATTGAAAGGGTTGAGGGTACCCTTTTTGGGGTGCAATGAATGCTATTTGGTACATTTTAGCATTGCATTTGCCAATATACAGGGTTGACCTTAGCGCCCCAATCTGACTTTTAGTAAAAACCGGTAATTATCTGTAGAGTGCGTAACTACACGAATGAAATAGCATCTATACTTATTAACTTATTTAATATTACCTAATTGTGTTCGTCGTAGGTGCGAAGATATGACAGTATTTTTGTAGCCATGTCTTAAGTCTAAATTCTGATATACTATTGTTTTGGTTGATCACGAAGCTTGAAATTATAGATGTGTATGATACGGCGTGATGGCAAAGGGAATCGCTTACAATCGGAGAACTCTCACTTTTTCTGGATTGTGTTCTTCGCCCATGGAACAACACACGCACCATTATACACTAACTGCCAGGAGGCTTGCGTCCTACTGACTCGATTGACTACCTCAAAAGACTGATACTTAAAAAATGATTGCGACTTTGTAACGACAGCATGCAATCTTTCCAAAGTGTTGCACAACCTTTAGTGCAAACTACATCCGTCACCCGCCTATATGGTTCCTGTCGTATGAGGTCCAGAGTCGCAAGTGTTTGCGTTCTATAAAGCCATCGTACATCATTTCCAGGGAGTTGCACAACCCTTAGTGCAAACTAAATCACCTCCTGCCTATAAGGTTCCTATAGTATGAGGTCCGGAGTCGCGATCGTTTTTTAATATTAGTCCTCTTAGGTGGTCAATCCAGTACGTAGCACACAGGCCACCCTCACTTAGTTAGTGCATAGTGATGGTATGTTGTACCAGGAAAAAGGAACACGATCTCGAAAAATCCGAGTTTTTCGATTTTAAGCTTTCCTCTTCGTAATTACGCCGCTCTATACATTTTTAATTGTTTCTAGCTTTATAATTATACCCAATCATTAGTACATTCGAATTTAGGCTTCAGGCATCACTATACATGAGTGCAGTCAAGCTCTCGGATCTATAAACATAACTCGGTAACAATAAATAATTTGATAAGTAGATTCTGTTTTAGTCGTGTAGTTAGTTAAAATCTCCACTGAAAACTGCAGGTTTTGTTGAATCGAATTAGGGCGCTAAGTTAAACCCTTCATATTGGGGAGTGAGATGCTAAACATACCAAATAGCAATTATTATACTCTAACAAGAGTACCCTTAACCCTTTCAGTTCACCTCCATATGGATATGTACAGGTTTTCTCGTATTCATAAGTTAATATTAAGAAATTAGTCCTTAGTTAGATATAAGTATATAATATTTTTATTTGTTACCGGGGCCCCGTTTGTATGTTCGTCCCTATTTTTAGGGGCACTTGTGTTTTTTTGTTTCTCATTTCAGATATCTTTCCAAAAAATTGCTTACCAAGCATACGGGTACTACCAAAAAACCTCTACCGAATAGAAAGATATGTGCAAGCGAGTACCAACCACAACCCATAGAAGAAAATTGGTCAGACTAATCGATGTACCAAGACACTAAAATTATTGGCATACTGCTAAGTAATATGTATAAATCATTTTTCTTTATATTTTTTAAACCACTTTTTATTTCAGGATTACATAATTAATTTCTTTTCGCACCACAAAGCACCAGCACTTCCAAATAACTGCCAGGAGGATATGCATATGTAGAGGTTTTTATCGTATTATTGTTAATTAGACCTTAGTTATAACCATATATATTCTTTTATTAATATAACCGGGGCCCCGTTTGTAAGTTCGTCCCTATTAGGGGCACTTGTGTTTTTTTTTTCATTTCAGATGTCTTTCCAAGAAAACATTGTATTGTAGGTCTTACCAAGATATACACGAACCACCAAAAGACCACTACCGAATTAAAGGATATATGCAGGTGGGTATCAAGAATAACTTCTACGACCCATACGAATAAATGTGATAAAATTCTATGTTTACCTCTTTTTAGGTCTTACACGAGATTTGAAATAGAAAATGGTATACTCAAAATCAACTAGCACCACTACACGCCTACAACCCCTACAACTGAATTGGAAGATATGACATATTAATCAAAAGGGAAATTAACTGTGAGATAAGACTTTTTATTATTATTGTATAGTTATAATATTATATTATTGTATTATAGTAATATTTAGTTAATATCAGGTTAGGGGGCGTTTTGACATTAAAATCTTTGGTCGTACTTTTTTTGGGGTTGTTTGCGTGCTTTTATTCAGAGCTCAAAAGGGTGGCGTCGTGAAAGAACCTTTCTTACATTTTTCGCGCTTTTCTTCACATTAATCAATTAATAATTACAAATCACAAAATGATTTGTCCTTAAACTTCATAGGCTGGGAACCTATGAAGTTTTTTTTTCCAAGTGTTTACATGGTGGATCTGGGGGGTACATCATGTAAATGCTCTTTTTTTTATAAATTTACAATCACCGCTAAAATATTAAAGTACACATTTTATATTCATTTTTTTCTTCTTCGCCACGAGAGGTTCTTTCATTTTTAAAAACCGAAATTTTTAGGTACATTTAGCTCATTTCGCGGGGGTTCTATTCGCGTTATATTCGGGTCAGTTAGGTATAATTAGTTTATAAGTTAGTTTAAGTGGATTAGGGCTGCACAAATCGATACTTAGTAGTATTTACACTATATCCATTTCCATCTGAAATGTTAGAAACGTAAATATGAATAGAAGTATCTATTTCTGTGGCGACACCACATTAAAAAAAACGCGCCGAGCAACTTCACCTCATGGGTGGTGCGGAAGCAAGTTGCATCTTAATTAAGTACATATAGTTATAAAAATTAAAATATTTACATAATTATGTTAATTAATATACATAAATGTATCAATATATGTGTACATATCACTGATAATTACAAAGTAATATCGATATATCTTAAAATAAAAAATTTCAAAATAATCTTTGCTTTTTAATATGTCGTTAAAGTTTTTTTAATTTTTTTTTTGGCATTTTATAAAGAATTATTATATACTTTCAGAAAGAATATCATCAATAATTATTAATTTTGAATTTGTTGAAAAAATACTATATAAATACTACTAGGCGAAGAGATATGATGGTTTTTGATAAAATATATTTGATCAAAAATCATGCATCTCTTAGCATTGTAGTATCTATAGTTTTGTTTCAGCATCTAATTCAAATCAACAACTATTATTCTTTTTAAAAGCATCTAATAATTATTATTCTTTTGAAAAAAAAAACCTGAGTGTGAAAGATAATTCATAATTTCATTAATATATTTGTTATTATTTTTAAAGCCAGCCTAATAAATAAAACTAATGGGGCGCATGGTATCGTACCTTAAGACAAATTGCTGGAACTTCCCGTACCAATTTTTTTTTTAAGATTAACATTTTTGAGAAAAAAATTACTTTGAATTTTTGACCAAAATTTACTTTTTTTTAAGAAATGTTTTTGGATGATTTTTTAAACTAAAACATCTGGTGTAAACGTCTCCGTAAAATTGTAAAATATTATTACATACAACGGTCAGGAAAATTTTGTTAATCCCATAAATAGGGAACGATCTTGCCCAGGTTCGACGGCTCATGTAATTAGGTTATAAAATAAGATTGTAAAATGTATTCCGTCGGGCCTGGAATTCAAAAAAATAGTTAGTCTAGCGTTAGCAGTCAAAGGAGAAGGAAGTTTGTAAAATAGTATAAAATAAAATTAAGTTGAATATAAGAGAAGTTTCATTTTCTAAAACAATCATCGTGGGGATTTTGCATTTCGTCGATTAATACAAATTACAGTCCACTATCGAAGCATCATCAACGACGTCATGTAAATCGCTCCAGTTTTCTTTATTTTGAAATATTTGGAAAATTATGAACTTTTTTTTCAAAGCAATCGTACTGCTTTAACTGCATAAAGACGGTTAGAACTATTCTACGTAGAATAGTGTATATATGTAAATTATAATTTACCAATATACTATTCTAGGGTCAATAATAATTCTTATTAAATGCGTTTACAAATATTTTGTTATTTAAATTTAAATGAAACTTTTTTGAAACAATTTTCAGTTTGATATGTTAAAAACAATCAATATATTTATAAATTGTACATACATTAAATACATTATAATTAATCTATTGATGCGAGAAAGTCGACAAAAAAAATAAAATTTACCTTAGATCGCGTTTGGATGAATTCAGCAGCATCGCTGTTTCTGTTTATTAATAAATCCTTTTTTATTCATGTCTTCAAGTAACTTAAATAAATTTCATATCTGACAATAAGCAATATAATATTTAAATATTAAAATCTATTAAAATTTATTCCTTTTTTCTTTTAAAAAAATATTTAATTTGTTTTCAACTATATAATATTGACCAGTAAAACATTAAATTCAGAGATCAATTATTTATTATATACATATATTAATATTTTATACAATTTAAATTAAATAAGTCACATTTCATCATTATGAAGATCATTATCTATTAATGCTTGCCTTTCATGTATTTTCAGATGACTACGCAACACATGTGATTGTGTGAAACCTTTTCCACAGATTTCGCATTTATATTTACGTTCCCCTGTATGAACAACCATATGTTGCTTGACATGTTTAGAAGTTAAAAATCGTTTACCACATTCTGTACAAGAATAATTGCGAATACCAGAATGTTTAAGCTTATGTTTAACTAGCTCACCACTAGATTTAAAAGCCATCTCACAATCTTCACAAGCAAAAGGTTTTCACCTGTATGAAACCTTATATGAATGCGAAGCTTATTGGCATCAGGAAAACCTTTAGAGCATATCTCACAAATATGTTTGTCATAAACAGTATGATGTGTCCTTATATGACTAAATCTTGATGCCCAAGTAACAAATTTTTTATCACAGTGTTGACAAGCATATTTTAACACACCAATATGAGTGCTTTTATGAACATTAAGATTAGTAGCTGACTTATATGTCTTATTGCATATAGTGCATTTATAAGGACGCAAGTTTGTATGCGTTGTAAAATGTTCTCTCAAGGCACTATTAGATTTGCTGACATGTCCACACTGTGGACATAAATGCAAGTTATGGATCTTTGCATGTTTTTTATATTCAGCTTTGTTAGGAAAGAACAACTGGCACTTTCGACAAGCAGGTTTACGAGGTGATGTTTCTGATTTTTCTGAACCAGACCGTAATTGAGAATTTTTACTGTGATATTTATTCCAATGAACTTTATATTTGTTCTATTGGTGAAAAACATTTGGCACTTGTGACACCTGGGCTGTCGAAAAGAATTTTGTGAAGAAGAGTCAGGAATGTCTACAAAACTATTCAAATCTGGTGAACATTGAAGAAAGTTTATGCGATCATTTAATCTTGAATTTTGTTGTGAATTATCAAGACGATCTTGCAACATTGGGCTCGTTTGGTCTTCAGACTTTTCTATTTCTGTTTCAGAATTTTGTGGAAAAACTAGTTCCTGGCATTCATAATTATGATCTTGATCTTTCTCTGCAAATGATTCATTCTCAGCGGTTGGTTCATCTATGGCTTCAATTTTTTTTGAATGATTTGAATTTGTTTGTACTTGCCTTCGATGATTTTTTTGCCAATGCTTTTTATATTCTGCTCTATCAGAAAATGATAATTGACATTGATGACATTGTGGTTTATGGGATGATTTTGGAATGCATGAACCAAGTTCTGCAGAAATAATATTGAAACTATTTAAATCTACTGAGCTTGAAAACTTTATATAATCATCAATATCCTCGTTGTCATCAGTATTTGAGGAAATAGGTACCTGTTCATTTTTATATTCTGTTTCATCATCATTATCTTGAACCAAATCAAACTTTAAATAAGATTCTTCTTCATTTATTGTAGAAACTCGGTTTCATTAATATTATAATTTAAATCATTTACATCGTCGCTTAATAAATCTGTACTTTCAGTTAAACTATCCAATTGCTCGATTGATTGCCTACATTTCATCCAGAAGCTATAAGATTCAATTAGTTCACTGAAACAACCATTACAAATATGTTTCGGGTAAGGGTCGTCATAAGATACATCAAGGGCTGTGCAAGAGAGAAACATATTCAATAAATCATTCTGTTGTTGTGAAGAACATAATTCTTCTGCTGGAAATAACGATTGCATTTCTTCATCTTGAGTTAAACAAGCACGACATGTGTTGTTTCCCAAAACAAAAACCGAAAAATTTCGATGAAGGTCTGATGAGTAGTATTCTAGTTCAAAGGGTAGGCTGTCTGTCATAATGCTACTACTATCCATTAATTCACATTTATTAAAACTAACAGATAAATTAACGTAGCAAAACTTATTGTAAATTGATTAAACTATGTTTATAAACACTCTCTTTAACCTAAAATTCGAAATGTCAAATTTGTATACGCAGCTAACTTCTCCTAAGATGACAGAGGGATGACAATTTTTCAAAGTTGGCAGCGATTGCCATCATTTGATATTTTTATCTAAATATTGTGATTAAGTCAATTCTTACACATTTCGGCAAATTCATGCAACATGCCTTAAGGCTAATTACCACTTTCAACTATAGTTTATTAAAAAGAT
>NW_020536999.1:20484777-20541744 GCF_003426905.1 Ctenocephalides felis
ATATTTAAAAATAAAATTCTAGTTTTTGTATATTTTTTCTGTTTCTATTTATGAAAGAACTGTAGAAATGTCTTAGAATTAAAATCAATAATTCCCTTTTTCCTCAGATAACGGCTTTTGAACAGTGACCAGTACAAAGCACTTCTTCGACGATATCTCCATATGATAGTGTAACTCATACGACTCTAGAAAAAATTCCACAACTTCAATTGAAATTAACGTAGTTGCTCAAGACGGTGGCAAAAAGTTGACCTGCAGGGCTTCAAATCCTTGGTTCAATGGAGCAATTATAGAAGATACCAGGACCATAGTTGTCGCATGTAAATAACATTTACTAGTTAGTTAGATACAGGTCAATAAAAACTCAATTAATAGAATGTGATTCAATTTCTGGAGATACCCAATCTTCGAATTTTTTGTATATACATAGACATTTCATGTCCTAATTGTTACTTGTTTTAATAAATATTGTGTCATGGATAACAATAAGTTTAATTGATTAACTAGATGCGCCAATAGTAAGTCTGCAATTGACGGATAGCAAAGTAAGACAAGGAGAGTCCTTAGACCCAATGAGACCTCAACCATTGTTGGTAGAAGGTGGATATGCAGAATTACATTGTCAAACCCAAGCTCATCCACCTGTCCATACATATGTATGGTTTAAAGATGTAAGTCTTATTAGTACTATTGTTTAAATTAACTATATTTAAAGTTTGTTCTGTAATCTGGATCATACTATCTTAGAACGGTGTACTTATTCCGGAAAAGGTTGGAATGTTTTCCGATAAATCCATTTTAAGGATTCCATCAGTTGGCAAAGAAACCGCCGGCGTTTACGTTTGTGGGGCTACAAATTCGAAGGTGATGCTAGAAGTGCACCAGTTACAGTGAAAGTACAATGTAAGGACAATATCTGTTTTAATAAAAAATATGGCAAGTTTTGGTTTATATTTGATTTTTATTTTTGTAGATTCTCCGCGTTGTAAAAGTGGATTTGAAGAAAAAAGCGTCGGTGCTTTGAGAAATGGTACTTTAACAGTTCGTTGTGAAATTGAAGCTGATCCGTTGGATGATTCAGTAAAATTCAGTTGGACTTATAATAACACTAAGGATGTGCTCCCGGTAAGTCTTAGAATATGGAAAAAAATCGATCAGTTTTGTAGAACTTAATATTACAATGTTCCAATATTACAAGATCGATTTATTTTTTAGGTTCCCAGTTCAAGAGTGTCTTCCTTAGGAGGAATTTACAGCTTCAGTATACTCCTGTATCAAATAATGATTTTGGTACTTTGGCTTGGGCTAGCAACAGGGCTGGACGTCAAAAAATTCCATGTCTTTTCCACGTTGTTCCAGCAAGTACGGAAAATTATTCATTCAAGTTGTGATATCATTACCTACTATAATAATACCTACTTTTATAGAAGTGCCGCAACCTCCAGGAAATTGTATCTTATCCGAGCAAACTGGATCTTTGGATTAACTTGCACTCCAGGATTTGACGGTGGTCTTCATCAGCATTTTCTGTTAGAAGTTATATCTGCTGCAAACATGAAGGGATGTCAGCATCATCTTCCTCGTCGTTATCAACAGTTACTACTAGGAGACATCCAGCGGACGCCGATAATGAAATTTCAACGATGAATGATCAGGTGAACTTTCTGAATATAATTAATGGTATATTCTAAATGTAAGCCAAAATTTTAAATATAAAATAAAAAAAACTGTTATTAATGTAGAGTGAAACGCCAGCATTATACCGGATGACTGAGACGGACCCACACTTCCGAGTACGTGGTCTTCTTCCAGGAAGAGATTACCAATTACTGGTCTGGGGCAGTTAATGCACAGGGTCGAAGTGAACCACCTGTAATAATAGAAAGAGTGCGAGTTGCTTTGCCAATGAGCCACGTTGGGGCTCTTTCTGAAGGTCCTAGTGATGTTGGCCAAACTTTACCTGCCAACACTGGTCAGGCAACTAATGGTGCAGGAAATATTATCAGTGGCGGCGGTTAAAGCATCACATAAATCGGTTGCAGTGGTGAGTTTGGCGTTAGACAAATTTTGAAAAACAAAGCTTGCAATTTCAATCGGCTGTAAAAAATAAAGTTATGGAATTAATATATGATATACAATTTTCTTATTTTTGTACAAATAACTTTTGTTCATATCCCAATTTACTTATTTTTACTGACTATCGCTGATTTTTACAGATTCTAGGGGCCTTGATCAGTGCTGCTGGCCTTATACTATCTGCAATACTTTTTGCAACTATATTGGTGTTTGCAAGAAACGAAATGTTGCCAACGAAGAAATTCGAATTCCTGAAGAGCAACTACAATCCAGTTCTAGGTAAAGTTTTACAGTCTAAAAATATTAAACAAATAGGATTATTATTTCATACTTGATGTTGCTTTAGGCCACGAACTGAAGGCCCGTCAATGTACAGCGGCGAAATGGAATCGTCCAGTGCCGAATTGGATATCCTATACACAAAAACCTGCAGAAATTACTATTACACCGCTCAGAAACAGCAGAGCTAGTAGACAATTACCCGATAGCATAGTTCGATTTCACAACCTTCAATGAATGGTGAGATTCAATTAATTGATTAAGTACAATTAAACAAAAAAATTAAAATCTTACCAGTATTATCAAAATAAATCATAATTGTATAATAGGCTTAGCTGGAAATTAATCATGATCTTACAATTCCTACATATGAAAATATTAATATTATAGGCTATTAATATCAATATCTTTGACTTCAGAATTTTGTTTCAGAACCTGATCTAATCCTAGCTCGAAGCGTTGATCCTGGTTTCGTTAGGACATGACCTTAAAAAAATTGTCTATCGGATTTTGTTATATTCTTTAATAGTTTCAAATGCTTGAAATATGTGTATCAAAAACAAAAATTATATTTTTAATTATTATTATTACTATGTAATAAAAAAAAAATTCCATACTTATAAATAAAATAATAAATGATTATATAAATTAAATAAATAATATACGGTATTTGTAAAAATTACTTTTCTATAAATATTTTCTTAGGTTAAGGCACATTATAGTATATAAGTGAGCTTTAGAACTTTAGCAAGAATTAAAATTAAAATCTGAATTATTTTCGATATACAAAAAAGTTTCTTTGAAATAAAAAATTTTGCAATATTTTTTCGATTTCTAATTATCCCTATCAATAGGAATCGAATGTTTTTTGAACCATTCAAATCGGTTGATCCGTGCGCCCGAAAACTTGAACGAAAAAATGCGGACACACAAAACACACACACATAATACATATATTCATTTTTTCTGAGGTATGCCAAAATGTTCAGAAACTTCAGAACGTCGAGAAATGCAAAAATTTTCAATTTCGATTTTTGGACGATTACAATAACTTACCCTGCGGGTAGTTAAAAAAAACTTTTTGTTTAAATTCCTACACTAGAAGGAAGTAAGATGGGGTAAGATTTATATACCACATAAAAATAAATCGAACAAAACAATCGTGCAAAATTAAAATCGCATAAAACCATTTAATAAAATCACACAAAAACTGATTTTATTAACTTTCCGTAGGGTTATAGTAATCGCAAAAAAAAATCGAAAATGAAAACTTTTGCCTATCTTACATTTCAAAACACGGGAAGTTCCAGCAATTTTCCTTAAAGCACGATGCCATGCACTGCTAGTTGATTGTATTGGTCGTATTGATTGAAAAAAGTAAGGATCGCTAAAAAGGCGATCACGTGTATTACGAATAGAATTTTCAAATAGTGTGTTTCAAATTACAGAAATTTCGAGATCAAGGTAAGCCTCATCGTCAGTGTAATTTAAAACTGTAAAAATATATATTAACAGTTTATTCAATATTCTAATATAATTATATTTAATTTTTAAAACAAAAACACATTCTCTTACAATGTAATACAGTACGCTATTACAAGTACTTCATATTTAATTCATATTTAGCAGTAACTTCATATTTAACATTTAATATTTGTTCCAAAATTCTATTAATACTTATATATATGTATATATATATATATATATATATATATATAACCAAAATACTTTTAATTTATTTTATAATTATATATAAAAACGCACAAATTAATAAGACGCAAATACAAATAAAAACATGGTTAATAGAAATAATGCTTCACAATCAAATCAAATATATAAATCAAACAGAACTAGATGCAAATATGTAATAATTTCGACCACCTCACCACGAAGGTTGAATCAGACTGTTTGTGAGGTACAAACCTTTCGTATTGCACCCTCTATGGTTCTGAACCCGAAACTATTCAATTAGATAACAATTTTGAATTTTAGCATCATCTGGTAACAATTCATAGTTTTGTCCCTTTCTGACCCCAATATAAAAGGTGCGTAATTTCCAACAAAATCATTCTGCATTTTGAGCTCGCTTGGTGTACACTACAGTCAGTGGTAAGTCTTTTAAAAATATTTATGTATTATGTAATAGTTTCGTGCATTCAGTTTCAAATACGAAATACGTGTCATGGAATTGTTTTGGTTGATTCGATTTGACTTGATCGTAAATAAATTGAAGTAAATATTCGTATATTTAATATTAAACGATTTACGTTACATTTTCTAATTCATTATATTTGTGCTGAAGAGTCGCCTTAGTGTTTATTGTTGTGAAAATATTTAATTTTTGCCTTTGAGTTAACATAAATAATTTAATGCAATCTTTAGATTATAAAATTTAAATATAATTAAATAATATTAAATTTTAATATAAATCTTATGTTTCAAATATTTACAATTGACTGCATTAGTTTTATTTTCTAATGTTCTTGTTTCAGATTTCACACAGTGTTTTGCACAGTGGCGGATTGCTTTGGGGATTTATTGTGCATGATTTTTTTATTCAATCACATTCACAATTTTTAATTATTTTTTAATTTTTTTTTAATTATAATTTTGAGTTATTTGCATCCACATTTTAATTTTTGAAGTAAAACTTCTTTAGGCGCGATATGGGTGTAAAAATTTTTAGGCGCGACACGGGTGTAAATCCGTACAAATGCAACGAAAATGCCAACGTGTAGTTGAACACTACGACGCCCTAAGCGCTGATGTCGCGAGTATCCACTCCCGTCATGTCATGCGTAAGTCGAGCGCTAAACCGCTAAACCCTATATGAACTTGCATTAATTGAATCACGTTTTTTTTACAAAAGAAGAGGTTGCTGTATTATGTCCTCATGGAATAAGACTTTTCTTAGAGAATAAATGTGCCATGGAATATAATAAATTTATATTGAATCTCGTTGAAGACAAAATAATATCTACTGCCACGGATATTTATGTAGGTTGCCATGCGACAGATCAACAATCATACATTCGTCAGCAGTTTCAAAAAAATCGGTTATTGATACCGGGGCTTTGCGTATGAAATTTTTAGTTCTGAATAAATTTTACATAATAACAACTAATATTGATGTAAGTGATGGCTTAGCTAATGGTTGTGTGGGAAATTAGTGTACATAGAACGTGGCGATAATGATGAACTTCTACGTTTATGGTTTGAATTTCCCGGTAAGATAGGTAACAAAATTAGGAAGAAAGCTTCACATCATATTCAAACTCTTAATATCAGTAGGACAGCTGTGCCGATGCTCAGGAGATCTTATTATTATTGATGTTATATGATTATTAAAAGATGATTTTTAAAATTCAAATATGATGTTTTTTTTATTTTTATCTTAATTGCCTACTCATACAATATTAAAAGTTTTACTTCAATCGCGTGTGATCCTTACGCGCACTCTTTTTTTTTTTTTTTTTGTTCGTGCGAAGACTTATTCGTAATTTTAATATTGTTTGAAACGATTTCCGCGTTTAAATGTGTTCCCGTCGCCTACCCCCCACGGCAGGTTCAAGTAATTCGCGTTTCGTTAATAAATTAATTAGATATATTTTTTCATTCGGTGTATGGATTCTTGCGATGTTTTTCCCAGAAGCAACGCAACCCCATACACTTTAATTTATAATTAGTAATATGTGTACCTATAATGTACAATGTTTAATTTTTTGGAATTATTTTATTAGTAGCATCGATGTAAATAACTCGTCTAAAAATTTAAAAACTTTGGTAAATAAATTACTTGTTTGTATTTTGACTGATTTTTCTGCTGTAATGCAATGAACATATTTTAATTAAAAAATTTAAATTTGTTGTGATTGCACAATAAGTCTCCTAACCGGAGAAACGTTAAAGACGTACTGTTTGAAGTTAAAAAAAAGGTATGATGATACAAAACCCTAAATTATGTAAAAAAAATAATAAAATTAACATTTATTTTAGAGCCTCAACTAAAGGTACCAGGAGTTTGAATACTACAACGAGCAGGAGAGCATGTGTACCGATATGATGTACCACAGCACTGGAATGAATACGGGCAGGCTACCAAATAGTATTTGTAAGTCTTTGTCTATTTCATTTGTTTCAAGTCACTTTTCATTTCAGTGTTACAGGAGTTAATTTCTCACCGCGACGGCAAGCACCAGGACTGCCAGATGACCGCCAGGAGATCGTGGTGGATTGAAAGGGTTGAGGGTACCCTTTTTGGGGTGCAATGAATGCTATTTGGTACATTTTAGCATTGCATTTGCCAATATACAGGGTTGACCTTAGCGCCCCAATCTGACTTTTAGTAAAAACCGGTAATTATCTGTAGAGTGCGTAACTACACGAATGAAATAGCATCTATACTTATTAACTTATTTAATATTACCTAATTGTGTTCGTCGTAGGTGCGAAGATATGACAGTATTTTTGTAGCCATGTCTTAAGTCTAAATTCTGATATACTATTGTTTTGGTTGATCACGAAGCTTGAAATTATAGATGTGTATGATACGGCGTGATGGCAAAGGGAATCGCTTACAATCGGAGAACTCTCACTTTTTCTGGATTGTGTTCTTCGCCCATGGAACAACACACGCACCATTATACACTAACTGCCAGGAGGCTTGCGTCCTACTGACTCGATTGACTACCTCAAAAGACTGATACTTAAAAAATGATTGCGACTTTGTAACGACAGCATGCAATCTTTCCAAAGTGTTGCACAACCTTTAGTGCAAACTACATCCGTCACCCGCCTATATGGTTCCTGTCGTATGAGGTCCAGAGTCGCAAGTGTTTGCGTTCTATAAAGCCATCGTACATCATTTCCAGGGAGTTGCACAACCCTTAGTGCAAACTAAATCACCTCCTGCCTATAAGGTTCCTATAGTATGAGGTCCGGAGTCGCGATCGTTTTTTAATATTAGTCCTCTTAGGTGGTCAATCCAGTACGTAGCACACAGGCCACCCTCACTTAGTTAGTGCATAGTGATGGTATGTTGTACCAGGAAAAAGGAACACGATCTCGAAAAATCCGAGTTTTTCGATTTTAAGCTTTCCTCTTCGTAATTACGCCGCTCTATACATTTTTAATTGTTTCTAGCTTTATAATTATACCCAATCATTAGTACATTCGAATTTAGGCTTCAGGCATCACTATACATGAGTGCAGTCAAGCTCTCGGATCTATAAACATAACTCGGTAACAATAAATAATTTGATAAGTAGATTCTGTTTTAGTCGTGTAGTTAGTTAAAATCTCCACTGAAAACTGCAGGTTTTGTTGAATCGAATTAGGGCGCTAAGTTAAACCCTTCATATTGGGGAGTGAGATGCTAAACATACCAAATAGCAATTATTATACTCTAACAAGAGTACCCTTAACCCTTTCAGTTCACCTCCATATGGATATGTACAGGTTTTCTCGTATTCATAAGTTAATATTAAGAAATTAGTCCTTAGTTAGATATAAGTATATAATATTTTTATTTGTTACCGGGGCCCCGTTTGTATGTTCGTCCCTATTTTTAGGGGCACTTGTGTGTTTTTTTGTTTCTCATTTCAGATATCTTTCCAAAAAATTGCTTACCAAGCATACGGGTACTACCAAAAAACCTCTACCGAATAGAAAGATATGTGCAAGCGAGTACCAACCACAACCCATAGAAGAAAATTGGTCAGACTAATCGATGTACCAAGACACTAAAATTATTGGCATACTGCTAAGTAATATGTATAAATCATTTTTCTTTATATTTTTTAAACCACTTTTTATTTCAGGATTACATAATTAATTTCTTTTCGCACCACAAAGCACCAGCACTTCCAAATAACTGCCAGGAGGATATGCATATGTAGAGGTTTTTATCGTATTATTGTTAATTAGACCTTAGTTATAACCATATATATTCTTTTATTAATATAACCGGGGCCCCGTTTGTAAGTTCGTCCCTATTAGGGGCACTTGTGTTTTTTTTTTCATTTCAGATGTCTTTCCAAGAAAACATTGTATTGTAGGTCTTACCAAGATATACACGAACCACCAAAAGACCACTACCGAATTAAAGGATATATGCAGGTGGGTATCAAGAATAACTTCTACGACCCATACGAATAAATGTGATAAAATTCTATGTTTACCTCTTTTTAGGTCTTACACGAGATTTGAAATAGAAAATGGTATACTCAAAATCAACTAGCACCACTACACGCCTACAACCCCTACAACTGAATTGGAAGATATGACATATTAATCAAAAGGGAAATTAACTGTGAGATAAGACTTTTTATTATTATTGTATAGTTATAATATTATATTATTGTATTATAGTAATATTTAGTTAATATCAGGTTAGGGGGCGTTTTGACATTAAAATCTTTGGTCGTACTTTTTTGGGGTTGTTTGCGTGCTTTTATTCAGAGCTCAAAAGGGTGGCGTCGTGAAAGAACCTTTCTTACATTTTTCGCGCTTTTCTTCACATTAATCAATTAATAATTACAAATCACAAAATGATTTGTCCTTAAACTTCATAGGCTGGGAACCTATGAAGTTTTTTTTTCCAAGTGTTTACATGGTGGATCTGGGGGGTACATCATGTAAATGCTCTTTTTTTTATAAATTTACAATCACCGCTAAAATATTAAAGTACACATTTTATATTCATTTTTTTCTTCTTCGCCACGAGAGGTTCTTTCATTTTTAAAAACCGAAATTTTTAGGTACATTTAGCTCATTTCGCGGGGGTTCTATTCGCGTTATATTCGGGTCAGTTAGGTATAATTAGTTTATAAGTTAGTTTAAGTGGATTAGGGCTGCACAAATCGATACTTAGTAGTATTTACACTATATCCATTTCCATCTGAAATGTTAGAAACGTAAATATGAATAGAAGTATCTATTTCTGTGGCGACACCACATTAAAAAAAACGCGCCGAGCAACTTCACCTCATGGGTGGTGCGGAAGCAAGTTGCATCTTAATTAAGTACATATAGTTATAAAAATTAAAATATTTACATAATTATGTTAATTAATATACATAAATGTATCAATATATGTGTACATATCACTGATAATTACAAAGTAATATCGATATATCTTAAAATAAAAAATTTCAAAATAATCTTTGCTTTTTAATATGTCGTTAAAGTTATTTTTAATTTTTTTTTTTGGCATTTTATAAAGAATTATTATATACTTTCAGAAAGAATATCATCAATAATTATTAATTTTGAATTTGTTGAAAAAATACTATATAAATACTACTAGGCGAAGAGATATGATGGTTTTTGATAAAATATATTTGATCAAAAATCATGCATCTCTTAGCATTGTAGTATCTATAGTTTTGTTTCAGCATCTAATTCAAAATCAACAACTATTATTCTTTTTAAAAGCATCTAATAATTATTATTCTTTTGAAAAAAAAAACCTGAGTGTGAAAGATAATTCATAATTTCATTAATATATTTGTTATTATTTTTAAAGCCAGCCTAATAAATAAAACTAATGGGGCGCATGGTATCGTACCTTAAGACAAATTGCTGGAACTTCCCGTACCAATTTTTTTTTTAAGATTAACATTTTTGAGAAAAAAATTACTTTGAATTTTTGACCAAAATTTACTTTTTTTTAAGAAATGTTTTTGGATGATTTTTTAAACTAAAACATCTGGTGTAAACGTCTCCGTAAAATTGTAAAATATTATTACATACAACGGTCAGGAAAATTTTGTTAATCCCATAAATAGGGAACGATCTTGCCCAGGTTCGACGGCTCATGTAATTAGGTTATAAAATAAGATTGTAAAATGTATTCCGTCGGGCCTGGAATTCAAAAAATAGTTAGTCTAGCGTTAGCAGTCAAAGGAGAAGGAAGTTTGTAAAATAGTATAAAATAAAATTAAGTTGAATATAAGAGAAGTTTCATTTTCTAAAACAATCATCGTGGGGATTTTGCATTTCGTCGATTAATACAAATTACAGTCCACTATCGAAGCATCATCAACGACGTCATGTAAATCGCTCCAGTTTTCTTTATTTTGAAATATTTGGAAAATTATGAACTTTTTTTTCAAAGCAATCGTACTGCTTTAACTGCATAAAGACGGTTAGAACTATTCTACGTAGAATAGTGTATATATGTAAATTATAATTTACCAATATACTATTCTAGGGTCAATAATAATTCTTATTAAATGCGTTTACAAATATTTTGTTATTTAAATTTAAATGAAACTTTTTTGAAACAATTTTCAGTTTGATATGTTAAAAACAATCAATATATTTATAAATTGTACATACATTAAATACATTATAATTAATCTATTGATGCGAGAAAGTCGACAAAAAAAATAAAATTTACCTTAGATCGCGTTTGGATGAATTCAGCAGCATCGCTGTTTCTGTTTATTAATAAATCCTTTTTTATTCATGTCTTCAAGTAACTTAAATAAATTTCATATCTGACAATAAGCAATATAATATTTAAATATTAAAATCTATTAAAATTTATTCCTTTTTTCTTTTAAAAAAATATTTAATTTGTTTTCAACTATATAATATTGACCAGTAAAACATTAAATTCAGAGATCAATTATTTATTATATACATATATTAATATTTTATACAATTTAAATTAAATAAGTCACATTTCATCATTATGAAGATCATTATCTATTAATGCTTGCCTTTCATGTATTTTCAGATGACTACGCAACACATGTGATTGTGTGAAACCTTTTCCACAGATTTCGCATTTATATTTACGTTCCCCTGTATGAACAACCATATGTTGCTTGACATGTTTAGAAGTTAAAAATCGTTTACCACATTCTGTACAAGAATAATTGCGAATACCAGAATGTTTAAGCTTATGTTTAACTAGCTCACCACTAGATTTAAAAGCCATCTCACAATCTTCACAAGCAAAAGGTTTTTCACCTGTATGAAACCTTATATGAATGCGAAGCTTATTGGCATCAGGAAAACCTTTAGAGCATATCTCACAAATATGTTTGTCATAAACAGTATGATGTGTCCTTATATGACTAAATCTTGATGCCCAAGTAACAAATTTTTTATCACAGTGTTGACAAGCATATTTTAACACACCAATATGAGTGCTTTTATGAACATTAAGATTAGTAGCTGACTTATATGTCTTATTGCATATAGTGCATTTATAAGGACGCAAGTTTGTATGCGTTGTAAAATGTTCTCTCAAGGCACTATTAGATTTGCTGACATGTCCACACTGTGGACATAAATGCAAGTTATGGATCTTTGCATGTTTTTTATATTCAGCTTTGTTAGGAAAGAACAACTGGCACTTTCGACAAGCAGGTTTACGAGGTGATGTTTCTGATTTTTCTGAACCAGACCGTAATTGAGAATTTTTACTGTGATATTTATTCCAATGAACTTTATATTTTGTTCTATTGGTGAAAAACATTTGGCACTTGTGACACCTGGGCTGTCGAAAAGAATTTTGTGAAGAAGAGTCAGGAATGTCTACAAAACTATTCAAATCTGGTGAACATTGAAGAAAGTTTATGCGATCATTTAATCTTGAATTTTGTTGTGAATTATCAAGACGATCTTGCAACATTGGGCTCGTTTGGTCTTCAGACTTTTCTATTTCTGTTTCAGAATTTTGTGGAAAAACTAGTTCCTGGCATTCATAATTATGATCTTGATCTTTCTCTGCAAATGATTCATTCTCAGCGGTTGGTTCATCTATGGCTTCAATTTTTTTTGAATGATTTGAATTTGTTTGTACTTGCCTTCGATGATTTTTTTGCCAATGCTTTTTATATTCTGCTCTATCAGAAAATGATAATTGACATTGATGACATTGTGGTTTATGGGATGATTTTGGAATGCATGAACCAAGTTCTGCAGAAATAATATTGAAACTATTTAAATCTACTGAGCTTGAAAACTTTATATAATCATCAATATCCTCGTTGTCATCAGTATTTGAGGAAATAGGTACCTGTTCATTTTTATATTCTGTTTCATCATCATTATCTTGAACCAAATCAAACTTTAAATAAGATTCTTCTTCATTTATTGTAGAAAACTCGGTTTCATTAATATTATAATTTAAATCATTTACATCGTCGCTTAATAAATCTGTACTTTCAGTTAAACTATCCAATTGCTCGATTGATTGCCTACATTTCATCCAGAAGCTATAAGATTCAATTAGTTCACTGAAACAACCATTACAAATATGTTTCGGGTAAGGGTCGTCATAAGATACATCAAGGGCTGTGCAAGAGAGAAACATATTCAATAAATCATTCTGTTGTTGTGAAGAACATAATTCTTCTGCTGGAAATAACGATTGCATTTCTTCATCTTGAGTTAAACAAGCACGACATGTGTTGTTTCCCAAAACAAAAACCGAAAAATTTCGATGAAGGTCTGATGAGTAGTATTCTAGTTCAAAGGGTAGGCTGTCTGTCATAATGCTACTACTATCCATTAATTCACATTTATTAAAACTAACAGATAAAATTAACGTAGCAAAACTTATTGTAAATTGATTAAACTATGTTTATAAACACTCTCTTTAACCTAAAATTCGAAATGTCAAATTTGTATACGCAGCTAACTTCTCCTAAGATGACAGAGGGATGACAATTTTTCAAAGTTGGCAGCGATTGCCATCATTTGATATTTTTATCTAAATATTGTGATTAAGTCAATTCTTACACATTTCGGCAAATTCATGCAACATGCCTTAAGGCTAATTACCACTTTCAACTATAGTTTATTAAAAAGATTCTTTGCACATATCGGGTTGTTTATACAACTTGCCTTAACGCAAAATTCCACTGACACCTATTTTATTTATTTGAATGACGCGCGCGTATCTAATAACAAAGTATCAATGACAGCACAAATGTCAATCTCGTATGAAATAAGAAATATTGCAAGTGCGCGCAATTTAATAAACATAACTTTAATTTAACATGTAATGTCGTAACTTTTATAAATAATTATGTGTTTAGCTTTATTTCGTAATCTTCACTTACGTTCGAGTATCAACATATTTGAAACTAATCGAGTTTTAACAAAGTATATTCACTAGGCACTATCAAAGTCGTAATGTATGAAAATTAATATTTGGTATTATTTACAGGTTTATAGGTACTACAAGTACTGCATTAGATGTACATAAAACTCCATTATATAAAAATGAGAAAGCGAAGAAGATTAACCGCTATTTGTTCTCGAAATACTTCGATTATGTGAAACAATATGAACAGGTTATGTTAATCATATAATATTTTTTCAATTGCACTAAAACAATACTTTGTAATTATATATATATATATATATATATATATATATATATATAATTTGGGCTCCAAACTTCTAAAAAAGTAAAAAATCATGTAATATGAATGATTGGGAGAATTCCTCAATACTTTTATTATATCTGCTTTGAATGAAATCAAAATAAATAATCTTATTTATGTCACTTATGTGCATTTACATCAGCATTGTGTGCTTAATTTTATTATGTATTGCAGGTAGTGGAAAAACGATTTCCAGGAGCTGTAAAAGCATATCGTTTCTTTATGCTTGGTGTCAAAGATTTTTATGCAGACATGAAAGAATATTTGAGGGTACCATATAATATATTAAATTGATACGATATATAAAATTAAAATTAGTACATAATAATGCTTTGCTTTGCAGATAGTACTTAATATCACAGGATCTGAAAAAACTATAGCTGATTTATCTCGTAAAGAATTAGAAACTTATTTTTTCATGCCGAGAGAAATGTGGAAGGCAGCTCCTGTTCTTTTGCTGTCAGCCTTACCTTTTGCTTTATATATAGTTCTTCCTGTGGCGTAAGTAGACTGAAATTACAATTATAATATTGTACATTTATATATATATATATATATATATATATATATATATATATATATATATATGCATATATATATAAACATATTGCCGGTAAATTTTTGATAAAAAATTATTTACATGATATATGAAATATGGTAAAAAAAACATATTAAAAGATATGTACAAATCAAATTAACGCTACATTGAAAATAACAAAACTTGTTGAACAATATTTTGGTTGGAAATATTTATCATAAGAGTAATGTTCAAACTTCAAAGCTTTTTTATTCTTTTTAGAAAAATATTTTGTTTTAAAAGATTTTTTTTTTAATTCTTAAGTCTGTAGTAAGTGTACTTCCTATTTTCTCAGTTATTACTTTCCTGGTTACTTATTAACACATCATTTTTGGACAAATGAGCAAAAGTTGAAATTCCGTGCTGAAAAATTAAAAAAGCGTTTGAAACACAATCGACCCGTGTTTAGATCTCTGCAGGCAGAGTTAAATAAGATCCATGCCTCTGCATCATATAATGAGTGGAAAGGCGTATTAGGAATGTTAGGTCAGTTCTAAATTAAAGTCGACTGAAATAATTTTTTTTTCTATATATTTGCATTAATTTGATTAGGAAGTGGGGTGCATCCTTCACCTAAAGATGTCTTAATATGTGCAGATATTTTTATGAGTGGACCCTATAATATAAATAAAATTAATGTAAATCATGTGGTAAGTATTCACTTTGTGGTTACCAATATATTTTCAATACTTTCTTCTTTATATGCAATCACAAAAACTGTGTTTTTTTACAAATAATAAAAATAAACTGCATACTTTGAATTCAGAGTCATCTTCTTAGTGCTCATAACTTGAAGTCTCTACTCTTTCGTCGTTCACGCCTGATAGATCATGCCTGGCTTATAATCTTAATGGATAGAGCAATTATACGTGAAGGAGGTTTAGCAAAATTATCTGACGAGGAACTCAGAATGTGTTGCTTTATTAGAGGATTGGAAGCTTCACAATTATCGAGACAAGCCATGACGGAATGGCTTGGACAGTGGCTTATGGTTTCTAGTCATTTATCAAATAAAACAAGTGCCAGTATTATTTTGCATGCACCAATACTTTTAGGTTATAATCATCCAGCAAATTGGGCAGCTTTATATGAACAAACTAAATGAAATTATGAAGTGCTGTGTTTATGTAATATTCTATAGTTTTTTTGTGATAAAACAATTGTTAAACAATAAAATATCAATATCATAATTATTTATGGATACATTAAAAAAAATTATTGAAAAAAAAATGCATATTTTCTTAGACGTTTTATTTCTTAAAACAATAAAGACCTTTTAAAGACCCTCAAAAATTTCTTCTTAATACTTATACTTTCAAATCTTACTTGCCATAGCATAAAATATAGCACATGCTGAACTTCAACAGTTATATACTAGAATTAAATAAATAGTTAAGTACAGATAGAAAACGTGTCCCTTATTTCTCAAAAATTTTACGATGAAGAGTGATACAAATTGAATAAGTTATTATATATTTATATATATTTTTGTTAGAATATCTCTAGTTCACAAATTGAGATAGAAAAAAGTATAAATATAAATTTTTGTTCACCTTATAGCAAATTGAAATATAATCGATGCAAAATAACAAATCTCACAATATTTGTAATTTATTTAATTTTCAACCGTGCAATAATTATTTAAACTTATCCTAACACGTGAAGAGAAATAAACTAACTAAGTACTTCAACTAATTATTTTACTTTAGTATTTGTTACACTTATGAAGAATATCTTTATCAATGTCACAAATGGGGTCAAGGTGTTGATATAAAAATCCGGTTTTATAATCTTTTGTGATTAATAAACTAAATGCAATGAATGCACATATAAATTTAAAATCTTTTTTTTTCAAATGATAGCGTATTAATTTGTTTGTGGAAAATATATGATTTTATTTGGAAGTACGATGTGATAAGAAAAAATGTATAAAATACGGAGTTCGTTTTAGTTCAAGCATACTGCAAATTGTGCAGTCCAACAGATCCGACTAGAAGCGAATCATGAGGGCCCTGAGCATTGTTGTGTTGTCCGCCTTAGTTGCCGTGGCTTGCGGTTTCTTCGTGCCAACCACCCATGGCAAATACAAGGTGGTCGACAAGGAGACCTTGGTCAAGCAAAAGGCCATCTTCGAAGTATTGCACCATGTGTTCCAAAAGGATCACTACGACGAACACTACAATGTAGGACAAAGCTACACATTCGAAGGCAACTACGACCATTACACCAACGCCACCGCCGTCAAGGAATTCGTTCACTTGTACAAACACGGACTTCTCCCCAAGGGAGCCGTCTTCAACGTGTACAACACCGTACACCGCCAAGAAGTCGTCGCCCTCTTCAACGTATTCTACTATGCCAAGGACTTCGAGACCTTCTACAAGACCATGGTCTGGGCTCGTGACCACGTCAACGCCGAACAATTCGTTTACGCTTTGACCGCAGCCGTGTTCCACCGCCACGATTTGCAAGGAATCGAATTGCCCGCTCCTTACGAAATCTACCCTCACCACTTCGTCAACTACGAAGTAATCACCAAAGCCTATCAACACAAAATGGAGAAGACCCACACAAACGTCGTGATCCCCGCCAACTACTCCGGATGGTACGTCCAAACTAGCGAAGAACAAGAATTGACTTACTTCACCGAAGATGTCGGCTTGAACTCCTTCTACTATTACTTCCACATGGACTACCCCTTCTGGATGGGAGGAGAACATTTCACCTTAAACAAGGACCGTCGCGGAGAATTGTACTTCTTCACCATCCAACAATTGTTGGCCCGTTACTACTTGGAACGCGTATCTCACCAATTCGGAGAAATCCCCGAATTATCTCACGACTACGTCTCCGAGACCTCTTACTACCCCACCATGCACCACTTCAACGGATTGGACTTCCCAGTACGTCACGAAGGACACATCTACAACTACTCTGAATACTACCACGAGTACGTACAACACGCCCACGACTACGAACGCCGCATCCGTGATGTTATCGACTACGGATTTGTTGTATTGCCCGACGGCAGCCACTTCGATTTGACTAAACCCGAGGCCATCAACGTACTCGGCAACTTGATCAACAGCAACCCCGACAGTTACAACACCCGCTTCTACAAGAGCTTCATCGGCGTATTGAAGGTCATCCTCGGAAACTCCTTCGACACCGTCGACTACTACCACCAATACCCCAGCGCTTTGGAATGCTTCAACACCGCTATGCGCGACCCTGCTTTCTACCAAATGTACAAGAAGGTTGTCAAATACTACTACCAATTCAAATCTCACTTGCCCAGCTACACCCACGAAGAACTCGACTTCCAAGGTGTCAAGATTGAAGGTGTTGAATTCGACAAATTGGTTACCTACTTCGACAAATACGTTTACGACATCAGCAACGCTTTGGTTTACTCCGAAGAAGAATTCGCCAACAAGGAAGTGTACCATCCCGTTAAGGTCAGCCAAGAACGTTTGAACCACAAACCATTCACCTACAAGATGAACGTCGTCTCCGACAAAGAAACCGATGCCGTCGTCCGTGTATTCATTGGACCCAAATACGACGAACACCACAACGAATTCAGCTTCGAAGAGAACCGCGAAAACTTCTTCCAAGTCGATGTATTCAAATACCATTTGAAATCCGGCAAGAACGTCGTCGAACGCAAATCCGAAGACTATACTTTCTTCGTCAAGGACCGCACATCTCACTACACCCTCTACAAGCAAGTCATGGGAGCTTTGAGCGGCCAAGGAGAATTCCACTTCGACAACACCGAAGCTCACTGCGGTTTCCCCGAAAGACTGATGATCCCCAGAGGTACCAAGGGCGGTATCGAATACCAATTCTTCTTCGTCGTATCTCCCTACCACGCTCCTGCCACCACCCAATACCAAGGATTCGACCCTGTTGTCTCCTGCGGAGTTGGCTCCGGTGCCCGTTACGTCGACAGCTTGCCCTTGGGATATCCCTTCGACCGCGAACTTGACGTCACCGTTTTCCCCACACCTAACATGTACTACAAGGATGTCACCATCTACCACAAGGAAACCTACTAAGGAAACGCCTAGTTCTTTCTTGAACTTCTCGATCAATTTCCATAGCATATAACAACATGTAAATTTCTTTTTAATAACAAATATATTAATTTATAAAAAAAACTTTAATATTTTATTCATTTGTTAATTTCAGTAAAACTTTATTAAGTTTCTATATTATTTAAGAACTACTCATGCTTTAGTTTATAAAATCAATCATAGAAGAGATATACTTAATATCAAAAACCTTATATATTTTATTTTTTAAATGTAACTAATTTGTTTTTTCGATATATGAAGGCATATATATATATATATATATATATATATATATATATATATATATATATATGAGTGAGTTCTTGAAGGCGATACATCAAACAAAGAAAAGGCAAAAATTTATAAAATAATCTTTAATTCCAAACGTTTCGACATTCAATTTAATGTCATCATCAGTGGATCTAAAAACAGTATAAAAATTAATATAACTAGGTAATTATAAAATATATGGATTGGTGTAGAAACTGTAAATATAGGAGAAAAATTAACAGAACAGCAACGCTTAACAACAAACAGAATATAAAAGATAGAAAAGGTAATAGAAACTAGATATTAAATAGATAAAAAAGAAAAAAGAATATATATATATATATATATATATATATATATATGTGTGGAAGTAGTATGTATATGAAAGTATTAACACAACTTGTATAAAAATATATAAAATTTATTGATTATAAAAATTAATGATATAAAAATATGACAAGTCCAATTGTTTTTTTCACAATCACTAGCCTGCTTGATTTCCCCACACGCTCCCTTCCCAGTGTTGACCTCACAGTTTAAAAAAATACAGAGAAACACGTTATAAATAAATGGTGGGAAAACAAATTATAGCAGTGTTGTGATACTGGTCAATTATAAAAAAATGACAGTTTCGTCGGCAGATTTACCGTATGGTAGATAATTCAACCTTCCATCATCTTCAAACTCTGCATATAGTTTTGAATATAAGTCATGTAGTGAACTTCCTGAACCTCGATGTCTTGGTGAACTTCGAAGATTCAGCCTCGATCTACTGTATTAATTTTTTTTCTACAATATTTTGGGTAAACAGTTGGCGCTCTGTAAGAATATGAATTTTCACAATGATTAAAATAATCTTGTCGACTTCAGTAGTCCTTGATATCATACATCGGATTCTCGAATCGGATGTGATTCGAAGGAGAGCGTATTAAAGAGTCATCATTTTGACCAGATGCAGTTCCAAAGTTTAATGCATCAAAAGACGATTTGTTGAGTTAACGGACAAGAAGAGGTTGAATTGCATTCCAATGAAAAGTCTAGACTCCGAATTATTTTTTGTGTCAGCAATAAACACTGCGGTCTGGGTATACTAAATGGGTATACCAACGAAAGTCCGGTATCAGATAGTAAGTGCTTTAACTACGATGAACCGAGGACTGGACGTACCTTATAAGTAGTCACTGAAGACCAGTGATTATAATGCTGCATCAAAATCTATATTTTTTAAATCCTCAAAAAAAAACTCCTTCTTTGTTATCATCTCATCACGTCGTGGGTCACCAATGTGGAAATAGTTATGGATATGAAAGTATTAACTCCACTTGTATAAAAATAAAATTTATTGATTATGAAAATTAACGATTTAAAAATATGACAAGTCCAATTGTCTTTTTCACAATCACTAGCCTGCTTGATTTCCCCACACACACACACATATATATATATATATATATATATATATATATATACATATATATATAGATATATATGTACATACATATATACACATACATATACACAAATATATACATACATACATATATACAAACATAAATATAAATGCACATATATGCCTACACATTCACATGAATACATACATGATATGTGCACAAAGGCAAATACATATCCATATATTATATGTACTCAACGTATACGTGTACACATATACTTATATATATATATATATATATATATATATATATATATATATAGAACATACATATATACACATATACATATACACAAATATATACACATATACATATACATATATATATATATACACATATATATGTATACATACATATATATATACATATAAATACATATACATACACATATATATATACATACATATACACACACATATATATATATATATATATATATACATGTACATCCCTACGTACATATATACACACAAAAAAAAAATAAAAAGAAAATAAAAAAGATAAAATGAAACTTACATTGAACATGGTATTTTATATCTAAAAATGTGTACACAGAATTTTGCACTAACATTGATACAACTAACCAGTCGATAATCATAAATTTGTTTAATAAGAAAAATAATGAGAGTTTTGTTTTGCAAAACTGTGGAAAAAATTTAAGTATTTTTGCACAGACAGGGGGCTACCTAATATCCCGAAGCAATAAACTGAATTGCAAAGTTAAAAAAATTTATTTAAAGTATATAAGTGAGCTTTAGAACTTAATTAGAGAAGAAGCAAGAATTAAAATTAAAACCTGAATTATTTTCGATATACAAAAAGCAATTTTTTTTTCAAAAGCAATTGTTTCATCAACACAAGCAGAAAGTTTTTTGAATTATTCAACTCAGATGCTTAATTTTCTCAAAGACCGCCATTTTTTGTACATTTATCTCCGTACCTTTGAAACGGCCTTTGCTAAAAACTAATCAATCACTTATTCCCATCATTACCAACTGAATGTTTTTTTTTTAGATCATTCAAATCGGATGCTTCGTTCTCTCAAAAGCTCGATGTAAGGCTTTGTGAGGTGTGGTTAATAAAAAATATTGAATAGATTCAACTATTTTCTATTATAGGCCAAATACATATGGGATTATATAGTATATATTTTATAGTATATTTTAAAACGCAACATAATTGCTTCAATATTTTGGTCTGGTTTTCATAATCTGGTACGATATATTAGTTGCTTTTTCACAATTATAATTTATTAAGATTGGGACTAAAATGGACTAGTATTCTAAGACTCTTGTGCGATAATATTTGTAATTGTTTTGTTTTCTATTCATATGCTTTTCTCTGTTATATTATTCGCTATTCATATGTAATACTATTAACATCAACATGAGCAACACAATATATTACATAAATATTTAAATATCATTAACATTTTAGACTCATTATTCGTAAGAAGTAAGAAAATAGAATGAAGTGAATATACTATATTCAAGAATAGAATAATATTTAACCAGGCAATTTAGAAAATGAAGATTATATAAAATATTAATGATGTTATATATAACAAAAAATACATATGAATAGCGAATAATCCAACAGACCAAATCATATGAATAGAAAGTAAAACAATTACAAAGTTTATCGCAAAAGAGTCTAAGAATATTAGTCGATTTTAGTCCCAATCATGATATGTTTATATTTAGTCATATATCATTTAATATTCACCAAGTAGAATATATGTTCATGATATTTATGTCATATATTGTGATGCCAATGCTAGAAACCCTAATATTGGCAAAACAAATATTGGTCAGACCAAAATTAGCAATAACAATATTTTTCAATATGGGTCAATGTTGTTCAATATGTATCAATATTTGTCAATATTTGTCAATATAAGTCAATATTGGTCAATATGGCCCAATATGGATCAATATCGGTTAATATTGGTCAGTACGTGTCAATATTGGTCAATATCGGTCAATATGGGAAAATATGGGTCAGTATTGGTCAATATGGGTCAATATTTGTCAATATTAGTCAATATGGGCCAATATGGGTCAATATGGGTCAATATTGGTCAATATTGCCTACATACATCGAAAAAACAAATTAGTAACATTTAAAAAATAAAATATATAAGGTTTTTGATATTAAGTATATCTCTTCTATGATTGATTTTATAAACTAAAGCATGAGTAGTTCTTAAATAATATAGAAACTTAATAAAGTTTTACTGAAATTAACAAATGAATAAAATATTAAAGTTTTTTTTATAAATTAATATATTTGTTATTAAAAAGAAATTTACATGTTGTTATATGCTATGGAAATTGATCGAGAAGTTCAAGAAAGAACTAGGCGTTTCCTTAGTAGGTTTCCTTGTGGTAGATGGTGACATCCTTGTAGTACATGTTAGGTGTGGGGAAAACGGTGACGTCAAGTTCGCGGTCGAAGGGATATCCCAAGGGCAAGCTGTCGACGTAACGGGCACCGGAGCCAACTCCGCAGGAGACAACAGGGTCGAATCCTTGGTATTGGGTGGTGGCAGGAGCGTGGTAGGGAGATACGACGAAGAAGAATTGGTATTCGATACCGCCCTTGGTACCTCTGGGGATCATCAGTCTTTCGGGGAAACCGCAGTGAGCTTCGGTGTTGTCGAAGTGGAATTCTCCTTGGCCGCTCAAAGCTCCCATGACTTGCTTGTAGAGGGTGTAGTGAGATGTGCGGTCCTTGACGAAGAAAGTATAGTCTTCGGATTTGCGTTCGACGACGTTCTTGCCGGATTTCAAATGGTATTTGAATACATCGACTTGGAAGAAGTTTTCGCGGTTCTCTTCGAAGCTGAATTCGTTGTGGTGTTCGTCGTATTTGGGTCCAATGAATACACGGACGACGGCATCGGTTTCTTTGTCGGAGACGACGTTCATCTTGTAGGTGAATGGTTTGTGGTTCAAACGTTCTTGGCTGACCTTAACGGGATGGTACACTTCCTTGTTGGCGAATTCTTCTTCGGAGTAAACCAAAGCGTTGCTGATGTCGTAAACGTATTTGTCGAAGTAGGTAACCAATTTGTCGAATTCAACACCTTCAATCTTGACACCTTGGAAGTCGAGTTCTTCGTGGGTGTAGCTGGGCAAGTGAGATTTGAATTGGTAGTAGTATTTGACAACCTTCTTGTACATTTGGTAGAAAGCAGGGTCGCGCATAGCGGTGTGGAAGCATTCCAAAGCGCTGGGGTATTGGTGGTAGTAGTCGACGGTGTCGAAGGAGTTTCCGAGGATGACCTTCAATACGCCGATGAAGCTCTTGTAGAAGCGGGTGTTGTAACTGTCGGGGTTGCTGTTGATCAAGTTGCCGAGTACGTTGATGGCCTCGGGTTTAGTCAAATCGAAGTGGCTGCCGTCGGGCAATACAACAAATCCGTAGTCGATAACATCACGGATGCGGCGTTCGTAGTCGTGGGCGTGTTGTACGTACTCGTGGTAGTATTCAGAGTAGTTGTAGATGTGTCCTTCGTGACGTACTGGGAAGTCCAATCCGTTGAAGTGGTGCATGGTGGGGTAGTAAGAGGTCTCGGAGACGTAGTCGTGAGATAATTCGGGGATTTCTCCGAATTGGTGAGATACGCGTTCCAAGTAGTAACGGGCCAACAATTGTTGGATGGTGAAGAAGTACAATTCTCCGCGACGGTCCTTGTTTAAGGTGAAATGTTCTCCTCCCATCCAGAAGGGGTAGTCCATGTGGAAGTAATAGTAGAAGGAGTTCAAGCCGACATCTTCGGTGAAGTAAGTCAATTCTTGTTCTTCGCTAGTTTGGACGTACCATCCGGAGTAGTTGGCGGGGATCACGACGTTTTTGTGGGTCTTCTCCATTTTGTGTTGATAGGCTTTGGTGATTACTTCGTAGTTGACGAAGTGGTGAGGGTAGATTTCGTAAGGAGCGGGCAATTCGATTCCTTGCAAATCGTGGCGGTGGAACACGGCTGCGGTCAAAGCGTAAACGAATTGTTCGGCGTTGACGTGGTCACGAGCCCAGACCATGGTCTTGTAGAAGGTCTCGAAGTCCTTGGCATAGTAGAATACGTTGAAGAGGGCGACGACTTCTTGGCGGTGTACGGTGTTGTACACGTTGCAGACGGCTCCCTTGGGGAGAAGTCCGTGTTTGTACAAGTGAACGAATTCCTTGACGGCGGTGGCGTTGGTGTAATGGTCGTAGTTGCCTTCGAATGTGTAGCTTTGTCCTACATTGTAGTGTTCGTCGTAGTGATCCTTTTGGAACACATGGTGCAATACTTCGAAGATGGCCTTTTGCTTGACCAAGGTCTCCTTGTCGACCACCTTGTATTTGCCATGGGTGGTTGGCACGAAGAAACCGCAAGCCACGGCAACTAAGGCGGACAACACAACAATGCTCAGGGCCCTCATGATTCGCTTCTAGTCGGATCTGTTGGACTGCACAATTTGCAGTATGCTTGAACTAAAACAAATTCTGTCTTTTATACTTAATATTTTATCTCAAAATATAGATAATTATATCTATTAATGTTTTGAAACGCTATCTGCAACGATTTTATTAATTGCGAAATTCGTCGGATTATCGAATAATTGGCAACTTGTATTTTTAATTGCATTGCAGTTTATCTGAGCTATCATTTAAAAACATTAAAGTCTATAAAAGATAAACATATGTGGAATATAAGATTTTTACATAATTTTTAGTATTTGTATCAATACGAATTCAAAATGATTTAACGCATTCAGAATGATTTTGGACTCATATCAAACGCTGCTTATGAGTAATATTATTTAAACTTTTACCGGCATAATTTCTGATACATTAAACTGACTTATTTAAAAATATATGTGGAACAAGAAATTTCTATTAACTTATAGGTTTACAACATGGTTAACCTAGTTAAATTCGACTTTAATATTAATTAATATAGAATCAATTACTAATTTAAATAAATCAATTGTACTTAAAATATAAAACTAATAGTTAGCATTATCGGTCATAATAAGTCGTGTATAAACTTTACATAATTTTTAATTTAATCGACATTGAAGAAAAAATATTGTATTAATTTACTATCAATATTTTAATCTTAATTATGTCTATGAAGTGCTATTCTTATATTTTTCAAAACAGTTCCGATTTTATACGATCTTTCCTATTATTCAACGAGTTTATCAAATTAAAGCTCATTAAAAGTAATATTGTAAGTTGTTTTGAAAGATTTCCAATATGTCTTCGAATTTATGAGCAGTATATTCTAATTTAGAATTATTCAAAAAGTTGGAAGTGGTTTATAACATTTACAGACTTTTTATTAGTTTTCCTTGTATCTTGAAAACATTATAAAATTATGTTATAAATTTATATATCTTTGATTAGAAATTTATATTTCTCTTGTTCTTTACTCTGTTTTTTGGCAAAGAATCTAACGACTTTTTTTATAAATTATTTATTAATACATATATAAATTTTTGTGTATTATTTTTCCTAATAATATTAAAACTTTTATTATCCAATTGTACCCCAATTCTTTAATTGTTTTCACTTACAACCATTATCATATTTACTTTCAATAAATAAGAACTATTATCAAATCATAAAATTTTCAGGCTTGAAATTGATTTGATAAATTATTTAGACTTATATGTATCATAATTTTAAATTGTGTCGTCACTGACCTCTACCAATTTTTTTTATAGTTTTATCGTCATATTTTTTGTAAACATTGTTTATGTCACGCATAGTGAATTTATGCTGTTTTTATTAGGAATTTAAAACAGTATTGAAAAGATTGATATAAATCAACTAGGTGATTGTAACATATGCATAATAATTAAACTAGTAGTGTATGGCTTCGTGCCTTAAGGCAAATTGCTGAAACTTGCCGTACCGTAGCGAAATGTTTGAGGAATATTTAATGTTAATTATAAATTAACATTAAAATTGAAAGAATTAAAATTAAAATCAGATTTATTTTTGATGTACAAAAAAAATTTTTTTTCGAAAAACAAATTTAAAATTTTGAAAATCTTTTCGGATGATTCAAACCGGATGCTTAGTTTTTTCAAAAAGAGCCATTTTTGCACATTTAGCTCCGTATTTTCAATATGGCTGGACCCACCTTTACCAAAGATTAATCGCCACTTCTCTAAATCATTACAAATTGAGTGTTTTTGGTTCATTCAAATCGGATATACTCCTTTCTCTCAAAAACTGTATTTTTATTTTCTGCACTCTTTGCTCCGAATCTCCTTAACGGCTGGACCTGTCTTTGCCAAATACTAATCAGCACTATTTCCATATCAATAGGAATCGAATGTTTTTTTAACCATTCAAATTGGTTGATCCGTGCCTTCGAAGACGTAGACAAAAAATATATAAATTGCACTATTTCACAATTCACAAAACATTTAATATTCCTCGAATATCTCATTACAGTACGGGATGTTCAAGCAATTTGCCTCAAGTCACGATGCCACACACCACTAGTTCAATAATTTGTTGTATTCCTGTAACAAATTGCTTTTTTATTTATGCACAAATCTTGATAATAGGGTGCGGTTGCCTAAGTCGTACCACATAAGTAATGTGTTTAATGCAGTTAAATTGAAATAATCTTTGGCGTTTATTGAAACCACATTTAGTTGCCTTCTAATGAACTATTACTGAAGTTTTGATTGTTATAAAGATAGGTATTGTACGTTTTTAAAAAAAGTGCTTTCTATTTTCTATCATATTTTCTTATTTATAGTTACCCAGTCGCAATTTGTTATCAAAGTAAGCACTTTAAATAAAGTAATAATCTCAATATCAAGCCTATGTGTGCTGAGAAAGGAAATGGAGCATGAAGATTCAGCCCAGGGGCATAGCTTCCTTTGTATCAGCCGTATCAAAAATACGGGGCTCCCGAAGAAGGGGGCGCCCAACGAGCGCAAGCAGAACGAAAAACAACCATTTTTCAAAAAAAATAATATATTTGACGTAGTTTGCATTTCCTTTTGTTATTGAGAGATATTGAACTTCAACTTGTAAGCTACGCTTTAAGAGAATTTATTTCTGCTGCAAAATATTTAAAAATGAAAATTCATTGAATTAGTTTGCTAAAGAAGTCCAAATATTTTGCAAAAAAGATGGATTGCAATAACTATTTTAAAGAATAAATGGCAAAAGATAATAAAGCGTTAGTTATCACAAGATAAGAAAATTTTAGACCCAAAATCTTATTTTAATATATACTATTGCTGTTTGAATATATTAATTTCACAAACCAATAAAGATTTCAAAACCATTGCGACTAGTAACTTTCGTCTTTTTGAAATCTAGAAATAATAAACGTTTACGGAAAACTATCAACTGAATACTGTAAAGATATCTCATATGATCATGACCAATTGATGCTTATAGAAATAGGTTTGAATACGGAAATCTAAGAAATTTATTTCATAAAGGTGCAATGATAGTTGCAATAGGCTGGCATCCAATTTTTCCAATGTAATAACAGTATGCATTTTATTCTTGACCCTTCCAGATACAATCGCAACTGCTAAAAGAAATTTTTCATAATTACAACTAATTAAAAATTACGTAAAAACTTTTAGGACAGACCTGTTTAGAACAACACTATTGTTCCTAGAAACAGAAACTTTAGAAAATCTAAAGATCACTTAATATTTTTTTTTATTTATTTCTTTTTAATTACAATCTGTCACACTTGAGACATTGAGTAATTGTTTTGACATTTTCTTATTATATGAATGGATGGCAACCCAGTAGTTGTCCAGTCCAGGTTTGATTAATTTTCTATACTCGAAGTATTTGTTGACTTTTTATAGATGCAACTATACCCACAAGAGGCGATTTTCACTTGAGGCTATATTTGAGATCTATAACCTCAAGTGGAAATTTGACATCAAAGTTGCCTGATGTCGGGCTACGGCGGTACCGGGAATCGATCCAGCGAACCTGGAACTAGTTGGTGACTTAATAATTTAGCTTTTCGAAAAAAGGCAAGGAGAGTGAATATATATCTGGAATCTGAAAAATTCAGAAAATTAAAGAATATTCGATAGATAAATAATTAGATTGATAAATAAATATTCTTTGCGCATTTTTATATTTTGTACAAAAAAATCTTTTTAAGACCCCCCCCCCCCCAAACAAATTTTAATACGGGGCCCCGACAAGGTGCGCTTCGCCTCTGATTCAGCCGTTGTATCTTCATGAACCGACCTGCCGTTTTCAACTTTGAATGAAAATATTGGATTGTATTTTCCATAAATAATTCATAAAACAGTTATCTCAACTATTTAAGAACGAGCGCCGCATATATGCGTTTTACACAAATCATCAACCTGACCAAAGAGCATATATATGTGTTTCATTTAAATACAAGTCGATGGCCGAGGAACTCAATGATAATAAACCAAACAGAATAGTTTACAAACATATAAACATTTTATTTATCCTGTGCAAAATCTGTATATATATATATATGTATATATATAAAATATATGTCCAGTATTTGAGAAGTACCAAAATTTGAATTGAAGTGCCAAAAATATGCGTTGGCAATTTTAAATGACTGTTGCGGCAGTTTACTACAAACCGTCCGCGAAGGGTTAAAATGGTAAGAGTGTGGAAATTTGCACAGGAACGACTTAAGCTACATGATTTGCGAAGTAAAAATAAGTATGTACGTTTTTTTGCTCTTATGTTCAAAAAAATAGTATATAAAATAACTTACTGATTGCGAGTTTGTAAGGTCTGCAGTGTGTGAGTGAAAGGAGTCGATAACATTAGGAAACCGGATGGTTTACCTAATCCAGAGCATGCCACATAATCGTGTGAGATTTACATCTAAATTTATAAATTTATTATTTTGAAGTAGATGTATGTTTTTTTTAAAAAAAAAACATTAAATTTGATTTGGTCTAAAAACAACTAGTTTCTTTGATATTTATTATTTGTATTTGCTTATTATTGGCAATGAGGTCAAACAGCTATAAATTACATTGTAAAATGATAATGATATTTATAATGGTAAAAATTATTGCAATTAAATTCTGAAAATAGTAAAAGTTCTTAATTAAATAAGGACATTGTCTGCATTTTTAAATAATATATTTGTTACGATTGAGTTATGAAGCTTAGGAGATAATCAGGCGTTTCCTTAGTAGGTTTCCTTGTGGTAGATGGTGACATCCTTGTAGTACATGTTAGGTGTGGGGAAAACGGTGACGTCGAGTTCGCGGTCGAAGGGATATCCCAAGGGCAAGCTGTCGACGTAACGGGCACCGGAGCCAACTCCGCAGGAGACAACAGGGTCGAATCCTTGGTATTGGGTGGTGGCAGGAGCGTGGTAGGGAGATACGACGAAGAAGAATTGGTATTCGATACCGCCCTTGGTACCTCTGGGGATCATCAGTCTTTCGGGGAAACCGCAGTGAGCTTCGGTGTTGTCGAAGTGGAATTCTCCTTGGCCGCTCAAAGCTCCCATGACTTGCT
This sequence comes from Ctenocephalides felis, assembly GCF_003426905.1. Classification (NCBI taxonomy): domain Eukaryota; kingdom Metazoa; phylum Arthropoda; class Insecta; order Siphonaptera; family Pulicidae; genus Ctenocephalides; species Ctenocephalides felis. The sequence continues at coordinate 20,514,440 of NW_020536999.1, forward strand.
TGTAGAGGGTGTAGTGAGATGTGCGGTCCTTGACGAAGAAAGTATAGTCTTCGGATTTGCGTTCGACGACGTTCTTGCCGGATTTCAAATGGTATTTGAATACATCGACTTGGAAGAAGTTTTCGCGGTTCTCTTCGAAGCTGAATTCGTTGTGGTGCTCGTCGTATTTGGGTCCAATGAATACACGGACGACGGCATCGGTTTCTTTGTCGGAGACGACGTTCATCTTGTAGGTGAATGGTTTGTGGTTCAAACGTTCTTGGCTGACCTTAACGGGATGGTACACTTCCTTGTTGGCGAATTCTTCTTCGGAGTAAACCAAAGCGTTGCTGATGTCGTAAACGTATTTGTCGAAGTAAGTAACCAATTTGTCGAATTCAACACCTTCAATCTTGACACCTTGGAAGTCGAGTTCTTCGTGGGTGTAGCTGGGCAAGTGAGATTTGAATTGGTAGTAGTATTTGACAACCTTCTTGTACATTTGGTAGAAAGCAGGGTCGCGCATAGCGGTGTGGAAGCATTCCAAAGCGCTGGGGTATTGGTGGTAGTAGTCGACGGTGTCGAAGGAGTTTCCGAGGATGACCTTCAATACGCCGATGAAGCTCTTGTAGAAGCGGGTGTTGTAACTGTCGGGGTTGCTGTTGATCAAGTTGCCGAGTACGTTGATGGCCTCGGGTTTAGTCAAATCGAAGTGGCTGCCGTCGGGCAATACAACAAATCCGTAGTCGATAACATCACGGATGCGGCGTTCGTAGTCGTGGGCGTGTTGTACGTACTCGTGGTAGTATTCAGAGTAGTTGTAGATGTGTCCTTCGTGACGTACTGGGAAGTCCAATCCGTTGAAGTGGTGCATGGTGGGGTAGTAAGAGGTCTCGGAGACGTAGTCGTGAGATAATTCGGGGATTTCTCCGAATTGGTGAGATACGCGTTCCAAGTAGTAACGGGCCAACAATTGTTGGATGGTGAAGAAGTACAATTCTCCGCGACGGTCCTTGTTTAAGGTGAAATGTTCTCCTCCCATCCAGAAGGGGTAGTCCATGTGGAAGTAATAGTAGAAGGAGTTCAAGCCGACATCTTCGGTGAAGTAAGTCAATTCTTGTTCTTCGCTAGTTTGGACGTACCATCCGGAGTAGTTGGCGGGGATCACGACGTTTGTGTGGGTCTTCTCCATTTTGTGTTGATAGGCTTTGGTGATTACTTCGTAGTTGACGAAGTGGTGAGGGTAGATTTCGTAAGGAGCGGGCAATTCGATTCCTTGCAAATCGTGGCGGTGGAACACGGCTGCGGTCAAAGCGTAAACGAATTGTTCGGCGTTGACGTGGTCACGAGCCCAGACCATGGTCTTGTAGAAGGTCTCGAAGTCCTTGGCATAGTAGAATACGTTGAAGAGGGCGACGACTTCTTGGCGGTGTACGGTGTTGTACACGTTGAAGACGGCTCCCTTGGGGAGAAGTCCGTGTTTGTACAAGTGAACGAATTCCTTGACGGCGGTGGCGTTGGTGTAATGGTCGTAGTTGCCTTCGAATGTGTAGCTTTGTCCTACATTGTAGTGTTCGTCGTAGTGATCCTTTTGGAACACATGGTGCAATACTTCGAAGATGGCCTTTTGCTTGACCAAGGTCTCCTTGTCGACCACCTTGTATTTGCCATGGGTGGTTGGCACGAAGAAACCGCAAGCCACGGCAACTAAGGCGGACAACACAACAATGCTCAGGGCCCTCATGATTCGCTTCTAGTCGGATCTGTTGGACTGCACAATTTGCAGTATGCTCAAAACAGCATGAAACAGGTGCTTATATACATATAATTTTACACATTATCTGTTTTCCAATGCAATTAAATTTTATCTTTATGCATTTAATCAAGACAGTTTTAATACAATTTTGTAAATTTATATAGTAATTAGCCTTGCATAATTAAAATTTGATAACAATAAATATTTATATAAAATACTATTTTTTATTCAAAAGCCAGATATATATATATATATATATATATATATATATATATATAAATTATTTTTATAAACAAAATCTTTTGGTCGATAGTCTTTAAGTTAAAGGTTATCAATTTTCATATTTTGTATAACACAGTGACAAAAGATAGCAGATACTTGTGCAATAGTCAATACAATAATTTTTGTGATGGAAAAACGTTGAACATAAACATGTTAAATAATTCTGAAAATCCATGAAAAAACAATACAAGTAAATAAAACAAATGCTTCTTATTAAAAATATATTTATTCTGTCTTTATTAAAGTGGTATATAAGATGGCAATATTCCAAGTGCTGGTCTTTTATTTGTATGTACTTCATCATTATCATTGATACTTACGTCTGAATTGTCACTAAGTGTATTACCATGTTCTAGAATATCTTTAACAGTATTTGTATCGGAATTGTCATAGTAACGATTTGTCAAATCTTTTTCTTCCTTTATTTTATCATCAGTTTTGACAGATTCTCGTTTATTTACTTGCTTTTTATATAATCTCGCCTTAGATGTATTTTTTCTAGCTGCATGCGGATAAGGGCATTTTGATCTAGGGCATTTGTTGGTTTTGGCAAAGTCAGGGCAAAGAAAGACATGGCGATATTTGCACTGTAAAGCAATAGATTTCTTGATTAAAATCCCATTCAAAAATTATTTGGTGAAATATGTTACATTTTATTTTAAAAAATTATAGTTTCTTCAGACTTATCATTGATATTTACAAACCAATGAATTCATAATCTATAATTTTTTTTATCTTATCCAAGCTAATTAACACTTTAGACCAAACAAAATTATCAAGAGCAATAAAACTAATAAAATACATGCTATTATAGATAACCAATGCAAATTATATACATACGGAATAAAATTTTAATACATAACGTTATTTATCTTTTTAAATAATTTGCAAGAGGCAATTTATTTAATGATTGAAGGAAAGGTAACATACAATATAGTATCAACACAAACCTTTTCTGCCTTCTCGCAATAACCACGTAGAAATATTTTACAAACAGAAACATTGGCATTATGCTTTATATGAGGATATATGCAATTATCTCTACCGCATACACCAGCTAAATAATGCAAGCATATTGGCATCTTTGCGGCACTTGTATCATGAGATAGTAAACAATTTGATTTGGAACATTTGCCTGCCAGATAACTGAAAAAAAAAGGTTTGCTCATTGCTTTGTAAAACTTTGAATATAAATAATTCATGTACATACTCCTTGCATATATCGATTTGTCGTTTGTCATGAACTTTAAAACAACGCCCTTGTTCACTCCTTTTACAAACACCATACTTACGAAAAACTTGGCAAGGAATATTAGTAATTCTAAGAGCTTCCCTAAATTATTAAATATAAATTATAGTAATGTAATATAGTATATTATAGAAAAATCCTTCAGATTTGTTTCATTTTTGTTAATATTATTAATTGAATACCTCTTAATAATTGAAGTAGAAGACTTTCTTGACTTTGAATTAATTACTTTATAAGCAGATCTATTTTTAATAACAGAATGATTTTCTTCATGATCACCATTAACTGCAGAATGACATAAAAAATACATTAATTTGTGTTTGAAGAATATTTTAACATACTTCTGCATACCATTGGTTTTGGAATATCTATTCAACTTTGTAAATCTTTTAACAGTAGTCCTATTAATTATGCAGTTGAAAAGTTTTCCTGAAGGCATTTGATAAACTTTTCGATATTTTGTCACTTTGTTGACATCCAAAGATTTTTCAGAAGATCTATATATTATAAAATTCATTTAATTATATTTATTTACTTAAAAAATCAAATTTTTTAACAAATAACAAACCTGTTCAGGTGCCTTATAGCATATTTTGTCTTCGACAATATAACACTTGTTTCAGGTTTTTCTAATCTTCTATCCAATTTATATTTTGTAGTCTTTCTTCTCATTGAACATAACGTTGGTTTGAACGGGCTTGTCTTTAGTAATACCACAGGATTTTTCTTGGGGGATTTTTTATTTAACCGTAATTTAAATGGATTTGTATTTAAAATTTTATTGGAATTAACATTTTGTAAAGGTGCACGTATTAATTTGGTTTTCGACTTACTAATTAAAGTCATTGGCTGTATTTCAACTTTTTTAACATCCTTTATGAGCTTATTACAAGTGTTTTTAACAAGTTTACGGTTCGACAAGAAAGAATATTTTGATGCACTATTTTCAGTACCTCCAATTTTAGGCGCTATATTTTGTACTTTAGTGTTTAAAACAATAGGCTTTTGTACTGGAGCTATTGACACTTTAGCATTTATATCTGACACATTTTTAATTTCATTTGAAAAAAGTGCATCAAAATGTTTTGGATTAATATGAACTTTGATGTTTGGAGCAATAGGTTTATTAAAATTTGGATTAACATGTGCACCTTTAAATAAAGGATTGACATGAATGTTTGAGAATGATGGGTTGACATGAATATTCGCAAATTTTGGATTGATATGGATATTTCTATTAACATTTTCTACAGCATGATTTGTGTATTTTGGGTTGATAAAAATTTTCTTGGATTGATTTGTTGTTTTACTGATACCGTCATCTGTCATGGTTAGATCTGTGAAAATATTAATCACCTGTATATATAACAGATTAGTTTTATAAACAATAATATATTGACTTACATGTTATGTTCCAAGCTTAGTTTTGTATGATGATATCTAATAAATAAAAAAACTTTCAAACAATAAGTATATAATTAAAAACAAGAGAAGGTCTATTGTATTTCTCAAAAACTGATTGTGACATTGACATTTCACAAGAAACAGTGTAGGCAATCTATCAATTTGTACAAGTTAGCCAACCGGAAAGATAAAAGCGGTAAATTTAACTACAGGAGTTCTTAAAATATGTTAATTATTGTAATTACTAACTTTAAGAGGCATTTTGCTTCAAGGCAAGTTGCATGAATATTTCAACACGTGTAAATGTGAACTAGTGGTGTATGGCATCGTTTTTAAGGCAAATTGCTGAAACTTGTCGCATCGCAACGAAATGTTCGAGGAATATTGAATGTTTTCAAATAGATTATTATAAATATTGCAACATTGTCGAATATTTATAATTGCAAAGTTAAAATTATTTACATATATCAATTCATTTCATTCTAGCTAGAATCAAAATTAAAAACTGAATTATTTAAGCTATTATTTTTTTTAAATTAAAAAAAAAAATTACAAAATTTTATTTTCTCCGAAAACAATCGTTTCGTATCTCTTTGCTTCGTATCTCTGAAACGGTTGGACCGACCCTTCCCAAAAACTAATCAGCACTAATCTTCATCAACAGGAATCGACTGCTTTTTCAATCATTCAATTTGGTTGAGCGGTACTCCACTAAAAATTGAATCCACAAATACATACATACACATACACACATGCACACATCCATTTTTGACGTCTTGTAGTAGGGTAAGTTATAGTAATTGCAAAAAAATCGAAAATGAAAATTTTTATATATCTTTACTTTTCAGAGGTTTTTGAACATATGGCACACCTTAGAAAAAAATTTTGTATGTGTGTATGCGTGTGTGTGCGTGTGTGCATGTGTACATGTGTGTGTATGTGTGTGTGCGAATACAAATTTTCGTCGACGATTTCAGGAACACGGTTCAACCGATTCCAATTATTCAAAAAACATTCGATTGCTCTTGACAAGGAGACGTGCTGATTGGTATTTGGCATAGGCAGGTCTAGCTGTTTCGAAGATATGGGGCAAAAAGTGTCACAAACCGTAACTCAGTTTTTAAGAGAACGGAGTGTCCAATTTTAATAATTCAAAGAACATTTTACTTGTATTGACAAGATGAACAACTGATTTTCATGTGAAAAAAGTAAAAAAAAAATGCCATTTGGCGGTCGAAAATGCTCATTAGATATATGCACATAAAATTATTATATATTTTATAGAGACTTTAACAATAAGTATAAATTTTGTTTACATTTCCTATGGGTTTCAAGACGAATTATCTTCGATATTTCGTCTCTATGCAGTTACGATTGCTTCGAAAAAAAGTTCAGAACTTCAAAAATATTTCAAAATAAAAGAAAACATTTTTATTCAAAAAGCCTTTTTCCAAAAAAAAATATTTTTTTTCAAAAATTTATAGTTTATCAAAAATCTAATTTTTTCAAAGTAATTTTTTTTAAAACCTTTATCTTTTAAAAAAAAATTTTTTTGGTGCAGGAAGTTCCTGCAATTTGCCTTAAGGCACGATGCCATGCGCCCCACTAGTTTTTCTAGGTATGCCAAAATGTTAAGAAACCCTGAAACGTGGAAATATGCAAAAAAAATTCAATTTCGATTTTTGGCCCATTACTATACCTTACCCTACGGGAAGTTAATTAATAACAAAAAATTATATCCAATCTATGTAAGAATGAAAATGCTGTATCATAATGATTCGTAATTTTCATTAATGCCTGAATTGAAATTGTTGACCTTGTTTCGAGTACAAGTACATACAAATGCAGATGCACGCTTTTGAAATTGGAACGACAATCTCAAACGAGCAGATAAATGCTCGTGTTCAGTTGATATTTCTCTTTCAAAGTGTCGATAACAGTCCAATAATCTTTTTAATTAAAAACATTCCACGTATAGTGAAAACAAAAACATGATTTTAATATCTAATCAATCGATATAAAAAATTTGAAATAGTGCTACAATATGTGTTCAATAGAATTTGAGGAATGCTTTATATAAATATTTACCTGAAATATTAAAAAATATTTATCTGGTGAATTAAATGGAGTGCAGCAATGATGGGGAATAAGAAATTACTCATCTGTTTTTTATAAAAATATACAAGCAAGGGTAATTCTAATAAAAAATTATTTTAATTGTGTACCCATCATGACTTCAAATTTAATTTATTATAGAAATATTTATATTAGGAATTTTCACTCATTTTTTAAATATAGTTAAATATGGTTTGTATGAACATAATACTGAATCCTGTATAATCTAATTTTATTACAACTAAAAATGAATAATTAACTTCCCGTAGGGTAAGTTATAGTAATCGCAAAAAAATCGAAAATGAAAATTTTTATATATCTTTACGTTTCAGAGGTTTTTGAATATTTTGGCACACTTTAGAAAAAATGGATGTGTGTATGTGTGCGCGTGTGTATGTGTGTTCAGATACAAATTTTCGGTGACGATTTCGGGAACACGGATGAAGCGATTTGAATAATTCAAAAAACATTCGATTTGTGTTGATAAGGAGACGTGCTGATTAGTTTTTGGCGAAGGCAAGTCTAGCCGTTCCGAAGATATGGGGCAAAAAGTGCCAAAAACGGTAACTCAGTTTTTAAGAGAACGGAGCGTCCGATTTAAATAATTCAAAATACAGTTTACTTGTATAAACAAGATGAAGAACTGATCAAATTTTCATGAAGGCACGTCTAGCGGTTTCGGAGATCTAGTAAAAAAAGTAAAAAAAAAATGCCATCTGGCGGTCAAAAATGATCATTAGACATATGCACATCAAATTATCAGATATTTTATAGAGATTTTAACAATAAGTATAAATTTTGTTTACATTCCTATGGGTTTCGTACCAATATAAATAAAATATAGTACTAAATAAAGGATAGTACTAAATAAAATGATATCCGTATTATGATGATTTAATATAAAACTAGTGGTGTATGGCATCGTGCCTTAAGGCAAATTGCTGGAACTTACCGTACCTTAACGAAATGTTCGAGGAATATTAAATGTTTTCAAATAGATTATTATAAAAATTGTAACATTGTCTAATATTCATAAGAATTATATATTATATAACTTTAGTCAGAATTAAAATTAATATCTGAATTATTTGAAATATTTTTTTTTCCAAAAGCAATTATTATGTTGAAACAAGCAGAAAGTTCTTTGAAGAATTTAAATCGGTCGCTTAGTTCTCTCAAAAACTCAATGTCTATTTTCTGCACTCTTTGCTCCGTATCTCCGAAACGGCTGGACCTGTCTTTGGCAAAGACAGGTCCTAATCTACTAATCAGAACATCTCTCTATCAATAGGAATCGATTAATTTTTGAACATTCAAATCGGTTGATCCGTGTGCCCGAAAACGTGGACGAACAATTGTATTCATACATACATACACACACATCCATTTTTGTTTAGGTATGCCAAAATGTTCAGAAACCTTCAAAACGTGAAGAAATGTAAAAAAATTTATTTTCGATTTTTGGGCGATTACAATAACTTACCCTACGGAAAGTTAATGAATAAAATTTGTGAATAATTAAAATAATACTAGAAAAACAATAAAGTAGAATAAAAACAATAAGTGATAAATAATAATAAATATAACAAAATTACAATATTATAAATAATAAGATAATAATATAATAATAATAATAATAAAAATAATAATAATAATAATGATAATATTGGGAATTTTTCGTTTTAGCCTGGTTGTTCGTCAATTCTTCTCTAAAACACAAAGTAAAATATTTATTTGTATCTCAAAGGTGCCCCTAACCGTATTGAGTTCAGTTAGAATTTTTATATGGATTTTGACCATATTTGTACGCATTATTCGATTTTTTTAAATAAGTTAACGAATTATTAAACATATTTAATCATTCATAATCATTTCATAATTGAACTTGACCTCAACCCACAGAACGCAACTTACGTCTGCATACTTTCATACATTTCCATCGATAACTTTTGTTATTAATTGATAATAAACAAAAAATTTGTCAAAAACAATTTCATAATAATAGACCTCAAACTTTTATTATTTATGAATAAAAAATAGTAATATGATACCAAAGCAGGTTTACGCCGTTGTGTTCTCAAATATTCGCGCAGATGTAACTTTCTCTTTACATTTTCCTTTTCGGAATGTCTCAGTAGTTTGAAATAATAAATTGCGAACGTTTGTGCTAAAGTAAATACAATATTAAGTATAATACAATAAAGAATACAGTAAATTATATTCAATTTAATTGTAATAATCAAAACATTGCAATTTAAATTCATTAAATATTTGATTTCTATGAAATATTCTTATAAATTATAAAATACTGTATTTCAACATTTTGTTCTGGAACTTCTTTTTTGCATATTTTTGCTTGTATTTCTGTTCATGAGCGAAATTTTTAATGCAAGTGTTAGTACAGTATATTGGACGTTTGCCAAACAGACATTTCTAATAATAATTTTTTGTTATTTTGTGATAAAAAAATATACAGGTAACAGCTGTTAGGGGTTATTCCATTGTAGAAATTCGACAAAATCGTTATTTTGTTCTTCGAAATTTTTAAAGCTTAAACATTCATTCAATATGTGTTATTGAATGAATTCTACTTGAAATTTTTGGAGAATCATTTTTATAGACTTCCTCCAGTGTATACTAGCGTCAACCCCAAATTTCGGTTTTTACTATTATTATTTTTTGAGAATCTTCACTTCAACAACTGCTAACTTTTAAAACTACTTTGTTGAATCATTCAAATCGGATGCTTAGTTCTCTCGCAAATTGCTATTTTTGCACATTTTTTTTACCGGACCTGCCTTTGCCAAAAGCTAATCGTCACTTCTCCTCGTCATTATAAATTGAATGTTTTTTGGATCATTCAAATCGGATGCTCCGTTCTCTCAAAAACTCGATTTCTATTTTCCGCACTCTTTGCTCCGTATCTCCGCAACGGCTAGACCTGCCTTTGCCAAAAACTATTCAGCACGTCTCCCTATCAATGGGAATCGAATGTTTTTTAAACCATTTAAGTCGGTTGATACGTGCGCCCGAAAACGTGAACGAAAGAATGCGGACACACAAAACACACACACACACACATATACGATTTAATTTCCTTGCGTTCTGGGGTGTCTTTTGTATCATTTTATTGATTTTTTTAACCTTTGTGCTATATAAAATATAGTCCTAAGCATAACCTATATTAAGTATTTTAATAAGCTTAAAAAGTCAAATATAAAATTTTAAACCAATAAATTAATTATGATAAAATATTAAAGTTGTTCCAGATTGTAAAAGAAAAGTAAAATACATATATGATTTCATTTTTTTTTCAATTCAAAAAGATATATTTCAATATATAAAATGATTAAAATATATACTGCATAAAGGTGGATTGGTACACATAAGTTGCCTGCTTCTGGGTATTATACTTCAATATAATATATATTTATATATGTGGCTTTATTTATAATATAAAGTAGTTCTTGAAGCAGTATTAGCTAGGAATTTATATAAATAATAAATTTTCAATATGTCAGGTGAGTTGATTATGCTTTATGTTTACAAAATCACGTTTAAATCATTTTATTTATATTTTTTTCAATAATTATCAGCCTGGAAAGCCGAAGATCAACTTAACGCTATACTAATCGAAGCTGCGAGTATCCCATGTGACGATTGTCCTGTCGAAGATTTGAATTTAGAATTCCCGCCGTATTACGATGAAAAACTATTTAAACGGTAACAATGGAACAGATAAAATGATGCATTATATTATAATTCCTTCAATTATTCGTTTCTTTACTCAGTGGTCAAGATTACTACCAGCAAAATATTTTTGCTATGCACACCGGTATGTTTTCTGGACTAATTGGAGTTCTGGCGGTGCCTTCTATTCTAAGAGTATTAATTTTCACGGAACGTTCAGGAACTGCATGTTTGGCATATAGGAGATATTTTCAAACTATTTTGCATACTGCTTTGTGGTTTGATGATACACTCAACCCTAATTCCAAGTAAGATTTATGCAAGTTGCAAATTTGTTGTATAACTAGTTGAGCATGGCATCGTGCCATAAGGAAAACTGCTGGAACTTTCCGTTCCGAAAAGGGGCCGTTCAAGTATTACGTAAGCACTATAGGGGGGCGGGGGGTTATTGATTTGCTTATTTTGGGTTGACATGCGGTGCAGGGGAGTCTGGATGATGATTACGTCATAGGTAGTATTTTAATTTTTTTACCGAATGGCAACCTTACATTGTCTTTGCCAGTACCAAAAATTTAAAATAAGTTTATTATATTCGTAATATTATAATAATTTTGTTACTCTATGTTGAATACCATATCAGTAAAATCTCTATATACTAAACCTATTTTCTTATTTTTAAAATTATAATTATAACCTAATAATTACAATATTTAAAAAAACAATACATTAATTGCAAAATATTTACGTAAGCATGGGGGTAGGGGGTAAGAGCTGTGCTTACTTTTGCTGACAAGGGGGATGGGGGGAGGGGGTAAATTATTGTAATAAATCTGCTTACGTAATACTTGAACGATCCTAAATTACAATTATTAAAAAAACTTTACAATTTTTTCAAGATTTGATAAAATAGGTTTTTTAGAATTTTGTAATTTCTGAAGAAAGATGCCTTTTTTAATTCAAAATATTTGAAAATTTCTGTAAATTTTGAACTTTTATTTAAAGTAATCGCGCTGCATCAGCGGCGTAGAGACAAAATGTCTAAGCGCGTAAGCACCGCATCGTAGTTTAACAGACGAACATTGGTACGGAACCCACAGAAATGTAAACAAAAGTTCTTATTATTGAAATCCTTATAAAATATCTTATAATTTGATGCGCATATGTCTAATGATCATTTTTGTCCGACGAATGTATTTTTTTCCTTTTTTTATTGGATCTCTGAAACCGCTAGACCTGCCTTCCCAAAAACTTAACTAGTTGGTATTGGTATCTAGCTTTGAGGCAAGTTACATGAACTTCCCGATATGTGTAAATAATCGACTCAATCAATAATAAACAAATTAATTTATGAGTGATTAGAAGTATTCCGAGTGAATTTATTACACATAATTGAAAACGAACGAACACGTTAACTCGGAGTATTTTCTAGAAGCAAATTTTCGATTTTTATATTTGAACCAGTTTCCGTAGGACTTTAATAATTTATTAATACCAAGTACTCTAACGTTATACCAAGTAAATCGTCTAATTTTAATTTTAACAAACGTCAACAAAACTAATCCTTTCAGCAAACGTCGATAAAAAGTCTAATTTTGACAAATGCCAAAAAACGATACAAAATTTTTGCAAATTTTGACGAATTTTTAAAGCTAAACGAGTTGTCGTAGGGCGCTAATATTTTAGTATGATATAGAAGACTATGATATATACCGTCAAAAAAAAAAAAAAGAAAATCGTCGAATTTTTTTTTGAAACTTTATTACAAGAAAACGGCCCGGCCGATCTTTACCAAAAACTAATTAGCACGATTCCCAACCAATATCTTTCGAACGGTTTTTGAATTTTCAAAATCGATTTAGAATCGCGAGCTGAAACGTGGACGAAAATCTTTTTACTTTTCTGCTATTTACAAAGAAACGGCTTGGATGATCGTCGCGCAAAGTTGATAAAAGCTAGTCCTTAACGAGATACATCGAATGGCTTTTAAATTTTTGAAATCGGTCCAGCCGTTTTTGAGAAAACGTCGATTTACGGCAAAAAATCTGTGCGTGCACACGCACACACACACACACACATACTTTTTCCAAATTTTGTTTCATTCGATTCAGAATGGCTTGAAACGTCGAGAAAACATAAAATTAGCGAATCGGATTTTTTGATGAAAACATAAACTTCTCCTTCGGGAAGTTAATAAGTACATTATTACCATGTCAATATAAATGATTGTTTTTTAAATCATTCAAATCGGACGCTCCGTTCTTTCAAATTGCCATTCTTAGCACTTTTTACCCCGTATCTTCAAAACGGATAGACCTGCTTTTGCCAAAACTAATCAGCACGTCTCCCCACCAACAGCAATCGAATGTTTTCTGAATTATTCAAACCGCTTGATCCGTGTTCTCAATATCGTGTGCGAAAATTTGTATTCAAACATACATACGTGCACACACATGTGCATTCATTTTTACTAAGGTATGCAAAAATATTCAGAAGGTCCTGAGACGTTAAGATATATAAAAAATTGCATTGCGATTATTATAACATACCCTAATGAAAGTTAATGAGAAACCTTGCTGAGAAGTTCATTAAATAGAGTAATAGAGTAAAATGCTACATACAACTATTTATTTTAATCTGACATAGGCTCATAATATTCTAATTAACTTGAAATTTGAGAATATAGTTTGTTTTTTTTTTTCTTTTCGAAAGTTGCAAATGTTCCATAGCCAATGGAACGGTTTGCTAGAGGACGACATTGACACGATTTTTTTGGTTATCATTTTTTCTCTCAACAGGTCTTGGAAGTCCTTGCTTATGATACGGAAAAGGCATTTGCTAACCGGAAAATCAGCTTATAAGCACGGTGCCGGACTAATAAGTCAAAAAGACATGGCCTTAACACAATTTGGATTCATGGGTTTTATTTTGATACGACCACATTTGCTAGGAATAAAACATGATAATTTAAAAGATCGACAAGCTCTGGTGCATGTATGGCGATGTTTAGGATACATACTGGGGATAAAAGAAAAGTAAAATAATAAAATTAAATATTTTTTTTATGCAAGAGTATAAATTATATCCACTAATATTTCAGATACAATATATGTCGAGAATCGTTCGAAGAAACTTTAGAACTTTGCGAACTGCTGCTTCAAAAAGTCTACAAACCCAATTTGACCCATTGCAGCAAGGATTTTGTAAAAATGACTAAAATCCTAGTCCAAGGATTGCAAGGACAAGCCCCATTATTAGAATATCATGCATATATGTTCTTCACAAAACGATTGGCTGATGTTGAAAGTTATAAATATTTAGAATCTGATTATCCGCCAAATGAAAATAAAGAAATGGAACAAGCATATAAGAAATTAGGATGGTATTCCCGATTCTCTCTATTTTTGATAGTAGGAATTCATTCATATTTGCTTTCTATACCGTTATTTAGGTGGTATTATAATTTAGAGAAACGATTCCATATGATAATAGACAGATATATTCCTTATTTAGCTATTTATAAATTTGGATGGAAGAATGCATTTGTAGATATAAGAGTAGACACATATAAAGATAAGTGACCAAGTAATATTTATTATTGTTAACGCAAATATAATATTCTTTTTCAATGTTTATCATTGTTCATATAAGTGTGAACGAATTGTCTATCGACGTTGATATATATGTGTATATATATATATATATATATATATATATATATATATATATATATGAACCGCTCAGTCATCGACTAACTCCATTTTTTGAAAAAACTGAGATATTAGTGCGAAAGTACTCAGTGTAATCATAACTGTTAGTGATAATAATGACTTTTCGGAATAATTAAAATTAACACTGTGAAACATAATTTTTTTTTGACCTCTGAATAATAACTCATTTATTTCAGAAGACATTTTGATTAACTCCATTTTGTAGTGCATATGTTCCGGCTGGACCGGTTTTCGAGTTTCATGAATCACAAATAAGAATTTGATAAAAACATAAACCCTAAGATTGTTTGGCAAAAAACTGTAGAGTCTCAAGGATGTTACAAACTTACATACTAAAATTCGTGTACCCGGCAAAACAGAAATATTAAAACTGTCTTAAGTTTATTGAAACTTGTTTAAAATACGGAAATAAGAGCTAAGTCAATTGAAATGAAATTTCTGGTCAGTGGAAATAGCTATTTACCTATTGACTCTAGATTATTGAGTCACGTGCAAAAAAAATCGAGACATTTTTTCACTAGATAATTGGTACAATATAATAAAAACATGTAAAAGGAAAGCGCCATTTTAGCTAATCCAAATATTCCACGGAGATTTTTTATCAACAAAGCCATTAGAACAATCACTAACAGAAAAGTAACCATTACAGAGTGTCCAGTAAATTTATAAAGTTAGAAATCTTATATAAGCCAATCTTATATAATTTAAATGTGTCAATAATGAAGATACATATTTTAAAGCTATTAATATAAGAAAGTCTGTACCAGGTTGACCAAAATGTTTGAATAATATACAATAGTCATTATTATATTATAAAGCTAGAACTTTGAAAAAGGAAAAATTGAGAGACATAAAGGATTTGCTAAAATTCATTCCCCCCACTACGAAAAATTGACAGAAATTATTCTAATCATAATAGAACAGCTGATAGAGAAAATATTATTTATAGAATTACTGATTAATCACAAATAATATATTACAACAGTTAACATTTATTTTTATGAAAATGCTTTAACACAAATATATAAGAATTAGGTTTATTATTTTTTTTCAGTTGACAACTTGATTAACTCCACAAGTCATATCAAATCTTTAACTTGAATTATAATTATTTACTCACTATTTACTGTAATTAACCTTATATACCATCACATATAAGCTATATATGTATTTATACGTTCTACATTATATTTTCCAACTTATATTATTACAGGAATTTTTAAAAGCAATGTGCATTACTTCATCGCTTTTCTCCACTTTCTGTTTAGGAGTTAGTCGATGTGTGCACTGAACGGCTCATATATCTTGATAGTCGAGTCTCATCATTACAGTCGAGCCTTTTGCTTGTGTGTTTCATGCGTCATAAAATTACATTTTAAAATGTTTTTAATTTCGTAGTTATTCATTTTTTTTCGAAAAAATGTCCTTTTCTAATATGTTATAAGTTTAATTTTATTAAATATTTTTTTTGAGTGTTTTTGTCCTGTGTTGCTGAATGATGACACGCATCTGGTGTCGAAACGTATAAATAAAAGTTTTTAATACTTTATACTTTTTTTTATTTCGATGAATCGGCTGCTAGTTACTTTGAATATATATATATATATATATATATATATATATATATTCTTATGTATGAAAATGGAGCTCTCTTTCACATGTCCAAGTAAAACTCGAAAACAACTAAACCGATTTGGCCAGTCTTAGTCTTGAAAAATTTGTGCCAATCCAGAGAAAGTCCAAAAGGTGAGAAATTATTTTAAAATCGCGTAGAAACTTTACATTTTTAATTTGAAAATTTTGTAGAAGCGTAATTTAAATAAAAAAATGGACGGTGGCAATTTCGTGAAATGTCAAACGCTTTTGATAGGATGTTTTACGCGAATATTATTTAATTATGATAAATTTGTAGTAAGTAGTTTTGTTTGTAGTTTTATTTATATACAAAAACGTTAGTAAACGGGCCGCAAGTAATAGAGACAAGCAATAGAGACTCAAAATATAAACTTTTATATTTATTAAACAAATAAGAATAGGGATTCAAAAGGTCCAACATCGATGTGTCAAAAATCAGTAAAACCAAAATTTTTTTGACCAAAAATTTTTTTTCCAAAATTTTTCGGACTAAAATTTTTTTGACCAAATTTTTTTTGACCAAATTTTTTTTCCCAAAATGTTTTGAAACAATTTTTTTGTACAAAATTTTTTTTTTGGCGGCATTGATGCATACCGCACCAAGGGTGGCTATGAAATAACGACCTAACAGCTTTTATTGCACTTGGTACTATCCTGAGTGTCGACTCAGCTTTTTGTTGGGTTTCATTTTGTTCAAATGAGCAATCAATTCTGATTAGGTCGTCTCATCTGGACTTTTTTGGATCCTGAACATCGGGAAGTAATGGTATGGTTGCTTCGACTTTGGTCGACCGTCGATCTCAGAGTTCAAAGTTTGAACCGACTATATACAAGTTTTTATTGATTTTATGTGATTTTTTCCATTTACAAACGGTGTACAAAATTTTTTTGACCAAAATTTTTTTTCCAAATATTTTTTGACCAAGATTTTTGTCCAAAATTTTTTTTGGCGGCATTGATGCATACCGCACGCTTCGAAATACTGCAAGGGTGGCTATGAAATAACGACCTTCTAATAATCCGACTTTTAATACTCTCTTAATTTAATATTTAACTTATTGCTAGAAGGCTTCCTGAATCTTATTTTATTAATGTATTAATGAACGTAAACAAATGTTTTAAATTATTATCACAACAAAAAAATATTAATTTTGGCTTATATATTTATTTATTTATTTATTTATTTATTTATTTATTTATTTATTTATTTAAATGTATAGCCTACAGATTTCTCCAAGAGGACTCAAAAATACAGTTATTTTACATAATGAATAACAATTAAAATATATACAAAATTACAATATATAGTTTGTAACATAAAATGCTTAAGATAAAATTACATATAATGCAGAATGTAACAATATTATTTTAAACAGAATAAGATAAAATAATGAGATATTTGAAAAGAAAATAAAAAGGTTAACTTGTGCAGATGGAGATTATTTGAATAGATGAAGTGTTGTGAATATCTATTTCATTATTAATTAAGTTAAAGTTAGAGGACATAAGTAGAATAGGCGAATTTAAGAGAGAATTATATTCAGGAGTAGGATAACTGAAAAATAATTGCGAACGCGTATATAGCCTTGGAACATTAAAGGATAATTGATTAAGAATAAGAGAATTATTGCAAAGTTTAAATAAGAACATAATTGTACAGATAAATCGACGTGAGGCAAGGGAAGGAATACCGAATTCTTTTAGTAAAGTGTTGTGGTCAAAGTTCAGGGTAAATTTTATATGTTTTATAATAAAGATATTTCAGAAGTTTTTGCTGAATCTTCTCTATCGCATCAGAGTTGTTGATTTGATGATATATATATATATATATATATATATATATATATATATATATTGGCTTATAGAATAAAAAAGCGACTCTACTGACGAGCTGAAATAGGAGATAGTAAATATAAATGGAATGCTACTGACGAGCAAATTAATGCCTCAAGATCCTTCCAATTTTCCTTTCTTCAAATTTTTTTTCCCAAAATTTTTTTGACCAAAATTTTTTTGACCAAAAGCTATTTAATCAAAAAATTTTTTGACCATAATTTTTTTGACCAAAAATTTTTTTTCTATAAATATTTTTGACCAAATTTTTTTTTTCCAAAATTTTTTGGACCTAAATTTTTTTGACCAAAATTTTTTTCCCAAATTTTTTTTGACCAAAATTTTTTTGACCAAAAATTTTTTTCCAAAAATTTTTTGACCAAAATTTTTTTTTCTTAAAATTTTTTGGTCCAAAATTTTTTTGACCAAAATTTTTTTTCCAAAAAGATTTATTTGACCAAAATTTTTTTGACCAAAAGCTTTTTAACCAAAAATTTTTTTGAGCATAATTTTTTTGACCAAAATTTTTTGGGCCAAAATTTTTTAAATCAAAACTTTTTTGACCAAAAATTTTTTTGACCAAAATTTTTTTGACCAAAATTTTTTTTGACCGAAATTTTTATTCCCAAAATTTTTTTGACCAAAATTTTTTGGGCCAAAATTTTTTTGACCAAAATTTTTTTCCCCAAAATTTTTTTGAACAAAATTTTTTTTCAAAATTTTTTTGACCAAAATTTTTTTTTCAAAATTTTTTGGACCAAAATTTTTTTTGACCAAAATTTTTTTGACCAAAATTTTTTTTTTCAAAATTTTTTTTGACCAAATTTTTTTTCCCAAAATTTTTTTTCCCAAATTTTTTTTTCCCAAATTTTTTTTTCCCAAAATTTTTTTGACCAAAATTATTTGGGCCAAAATTTTTTTGACCAAAATTTCTTTCCCCAAAATTTTTTTGAACAAAATTTTTTTTTCAAAAATTTTTTTGACCAAAATTTTTTTGACCAAATTTTTTTTGACCAAATTTTTTGGACCAAATTTTTTTTTGACCAAAATTTTTTTGACCGAAATTTTTTTTTTCAAAATTTTTTTGACCGAAATTTTTTTTGACCGAATTTTTTTTTCCCAAAATTTTTTTCCAAAATTTTTTGGGCCAAAATTTTTTGGACCAAAATTTTTTTGACCAAAATTTTTTTTTTCAAAATTTTTTTGACCAAATTTTTTTTTTCAAAATTTTTTTGAATTTTTTGAACTGATTTTATGTGATTTTTTCCATATACAACGGTTACATGGCAACGGTTACATCAAGATCCTTTAGAGCAGATCTCCATTGATCTTCTGATCTTGATTTTTGTGATTGCGGAAAATTATTGTAAAGACTTGAAACGTCGGGAAATTGAATCTTAAAAATCTTTTTCACTTTCATTATTATCTGATTGACAACTTGTCAGAGGAAAGTCAGATCGGCTGCCAGGGTGAAAGTTGAATTTCATATGTATTGATATTTTTGTTTTCAATATTCATTTATATTAAGTTGTCAATGACTTAGTAATTGATCTTTTTTCATCGGAGCCGTCCTTAATTGTAATTAAAAACGTCAAATTCTATAATATTTATCTTAATTTATCATAACTATTATTTATATATTTCAAGTAGTATTTGAATAATATCGAAATTGCGCATAAAATAAATGGCACAACATTAAAAGTAGAATCATTCCAACAATCGATGTATAAATTTATATATCATAAAAAAATGAAATACAAAAACTGACACCGCTTCCGGATTCGAACTCGAAACCCAACGCAACAACTACCGCCTATGCTACCGAACGATTTAACGATCTCGACCACCATCTCCTCTTGCAGTTGTCAATTATATAATGTCAAATTTTATAACAATTTCAGCATTAGACATGTCGAGATGGCGCCAAATGGCATATGGCGCACGCTTCGAAATACTGCGAGTTCGACTACGAAACATCGACCCAACATTGGTTTCGCAAATTTTTTTGGGCAAATTTTTTTTGATAAAATTTTTTTGACCAAATTTTTTTGGGCCAAAATTTTTTTTGGCCAAAATTTTTTTTGGCCAAAATTTTTTGGATCAAAAGTTTTTTGACCAAAATTTTTTTGATTAAAAATTTTTGGGCCAATTTTTTTGGGTCAAAAATTTTTTGACCAAAATTTTTTGGGCCGAAATTTTTTGGGTCAAAATTTTTTTTGTGTCAAAATTTTTTTGACCAAGATTTTTTTAGGTCAAAATTTTTTGGGTCCAAGATTTTTTTAGGTCAAAATTTTTTTGACCAAAATTTTTTTGGGTCAAAATTTTTTAGGCCAAAATTTTTTTGACCAAGATTTTTTTAGGTCAAAATTTTTTGGGTCAAAATTTTTTGGGTCAAAATTTTTTTGACCAAGATTTTTTTGGGTCAAAATTTTTTTGACCAAGATCTTTTTGGGTCAAATTTTTTTTGGATCAATTGGGTTTAATATTGGTCAATATCGGTCCAATATTGGTCAATATCGGTCCAATATTGGTCAATATCGGTCTAATATTGGTCAATATCGGTTAATATTGGTCAATATCGGTCCAATATTGGTCAATATCGGTCCAATATGGTCCAATATTGGTCCAATATTGGTCAATATCGGTCCAATATTGGTCAATATCGGTCCAATATTGGTCAATATCGGTCCAATATTGGTCAATATCGGTCCAATATTGGTCAATATCGGTCCAATATTCGGTCCAATATTGGTCAATATCGGTCCAATATTGGTCAATTTTTTTGGTCAAATTTTTTTGGACAAAATTCTTTTTGCCCGAATTTTTTGACCAAAATTTTTTGGACCAGATTTTTTTTTGACCAAAATTTTTTTGACCAAAATTTTTTTTTACCGAAAATTTTTTTCCCCAAATTTTTTTTGACCAAAATTTTTTTTTTCAAAATTTTTTTGACCAAAATTTTTTTTGACCGAAATTTTTTTTCCCAAAATTTTTTTTGACCGACATTTTTTTCCTAAAATTTTTTTTGACCAAAATTTTTTTGACCAAATTTTTTTTCTTTCAAAATTTTTTTTGACCGAAATTTTTTTGGGCCAAAATTTTTGGACCAAAAATTTTTTCCCAAATTTTTTGACCAAAATTTTTTTGACAATTTTTTTTTTCGAATATTGGTCAATATCGGTCCAATATTGGTCAATATCGGTCCAATATTGGTCAATTTTTTTGGTCAAATTTTTTTGGTCAAATTTTTTGGGCCAAAATTTTTTTGACCAAAAATTATTTTGACCAAAAATTTTTTGGTCCAAAATTTTTTTTGACCAAAATTTTGTTGACCAAAATTTTTTTCCCAAAAATATTTTCACCAAAATTTTTTTCCAAAAATTTTTTGGACCAAAATTTTTTTTCCCAAAGATTTTCTTCCCAAATTTTTTGACCAAAATTTTTTTGACATTTTTTTTTCCGAATATTGGTCAATATCGGTCTAATATTGGTCAATATCGGTCCAATATTGATCGATATCTCGATCCAATGTTGGTCAATATCGGTCCAATATTGGTCAATTTTTTGGTCAAATTTTTTTGGTCAAATTTTTTTGGACAAAAATTTTTTTGACCGAATTTTTTGACCAAAATTTTTTTGACCAATATTTTTTTTTTCAAAATTTTTTTGACCAAAATTTTTTGGACCAGATTTTTTTTTGACCAAAATTTTTTTGACCAAAATTTTTTTTGACCGAATTTTTTTTTTCAAAATTTTTTTGGACCAAAATTATTTTGACCAAATTTTTTTTTTTCAAAATTTTTTTGACCAAAATTTTTTTGACCAAAATTTTTTTTCCCAAAATTTTTTTTCCCAAAATTTTTTTTTTCCAAATTTTTTTTGTGTCAAAATTTTTTTGACCAAAATTTTTTTTGATCAAAAATTATTATCTAGTCGTACCTAATTATTTATTTGAAATAGAGATACAATAATAATATTAATTAATATATAACAATTGCTACACTTTTCTATTAAAGAAACGCATGGGTAAATTTCACTGTGAACACGGTGAACCTGCCGTTTGTTATTGAATATGGCACGAGACGGCGCCAAACATGAATGCATCATGCGGCATTGATGCATACAGCGCACGCTTCGGAATACTGCAAGGTCGATTATGAAATAACGACCTAATAGCTATTTCATTGCACTTGGTACTCGAGTACCGAGTGTCAGCTCAACTCTTTGTGTTGGGTTTCGTTTTGTTCAAATGAGCGATCAATTCATTCAATGTGATTGGGTCGTCTCATCTGGACTTTTATTTCGATTCGTCTTTGGTCGACCGAGTCTCTCTATATAGTCCGACTAGCGATCGCGACAGATTTCAAAGTCGTGGTCGTCGTCGTTCTTCCGAGTTGGATTGATTTTTGACATATAATATTACTAAAAACTTGTCAAATAAATCAACATTTTTCCTTCAATATTTTGTTATTTTGTTTCATTTCTAACTCTCTCGTTGATAAGTTATATATTTTTTTTTCACAACTCGTAACGCACGCTGTGCAGTACTGCCTGCACAGTTGATAAATGAATTCCTTTTTACGGGTCGCGTACGCATCGCCGTTTGGGTCAAAATTTTTTATGTCAAAATTTTTTTGGGTCAAAATTTTTTGGGTAAAAATTTTTTGGGGTCAAAATTTTTTTGGGTCAAAATTTTTTTGACAAAAATTTTTTTGTGTCAAAATTTTTTTGTATCAAATTTTTTTGTGTCAAAATTTTTTTGGGTCAAAATTTTTTTGGGTCAAAATTTTTTTGGGTCAAAATTTTTTTTGGGTCAAAATTTTTTTGGGTCAAAATTTTTTTGGGTCAAAATTTTTTTGGGTCAAAATTTTTTTGGGTCAAAATTTTTTTGGGTCAAAATTTTTTGGGTCAAAATTTTTTTGTCAAAATTTTTTGGGTCAAAATTTTTTGTGTCAAAATTTTTTTGTGTCAAAATTTTTTTGTGTCAAAATTTTTTTGTGTCAAATTTTTTTTGTTTTTTTTGGGTCAAAATTTTTTTGGGTCAAAATTTTTTTGGGTCAAAATTTTTTTTGGGTCAAAATTTTTTTGGGTCAAAATTTTTTTGGGTCAAAATTTTTTGGGTCAAAATTTTTTTGTGTCAAAATTTTTTTGTGTCAAAATTTTTTTGTCAAAATTTTTTGGGTCAAAATTTTTTTGGGTCAAAATTTTTTTGGGTCAAAATTTTTTGTGTCAAAATTTTTTTGTGTCAAAATTTTTTTGGGTCAAAATTTTTTGGGTCAAAATTTTTTGGGTCAAAATTTTTTGGGTCAAAATTTTTTTGGGTCAAAATTTTTTGACCAAGATTTTTTTGGGTCAGAATTTTTTTGACCAAGATTTTTTTGGGTCAAAATTTTTTGGGTCAAAATTTTTTTGGGTCAATATCGGTTTAATATTGGTCAATATCGGTCCAATATTGGTCAATATCGGTCCAATATTGGTCAATATCGGTCTAATATTGGTCAATATCGGTTTAATATTGGTCAATATCGGTCCAATATTGGTCAATATCGGTCCAATATTGGTCAATATCGGTCCAATATTGGTCAATATTGGTTTAATATTGGTCAATATCGGTCCAATATCGGTCCAATATTGGTCAATATCGGTCCAATATTGGTCAATATCGGTCCAATATTGGTCAATTTTTTTGGTCAATTTTTTTTGGACAAAATTTTTTTTGACCGAATTTTTTGACCAAAATTTTTTGGACCAGATTTTTTTTTGACCAAAATTTTTTTTGACCGAAAATTTTTTTCCCCTAATTTTTTTTGACAAAATTTTTTTTTTCAAAATTTTTTTGACCAAGATTTTTTTAGGTCAAAATTTTTTGGGTCAAAATTTTTTTGACCAAAATTTTTTTGGGTCAAAATTTTTTAGGCCAAAAATTTTTTGGGTCAAAATTTTTTTGGGTCAAAATTTTTTGGGTCAAAATTTTTTTGGGTCAAAATTTTTTTGACCAAGATTTTTTTGGGTCAAATTTTTTTGACCAAGATTTTTTTGGGTCAAAATTTTTTTGACCAAGATTTTTTTGGGTCAAAATTTTTTGGGTCAATATTCGGTCGGTCCAATATTGGTCAATATCGGTCCAATATTGGTCAATATCGGTCCAATATTGGTCAATATTGGTCAATATCGGTTTAATATTGGTCAATATCGGTCTAATATTGGTCAATATCGGTCCAATATTGGTCAATATCGGTCCAATATTGGTCAATATCGGTCCAATATTGGTCAATTTTTTTGGTCAAATTTTTTGGACAAAATTTTTTTTGACCGAATTTTTTGACCAAAATTTTTTGGACCAGATTTTTTTTGACCAAAATTTTTTTGACCAAAATTTTTTTTTTTTTTTTTTTATTTTATTTTTATTCTGCAATCTATAAAAATAATTATATTTAGCAGAGAATGCTGACAAGTGTTTACAATTGGTTGTTTACAAATTAGCACATACGCCCAGTGGTGTATCTACTATAGTTAATATATAAAAAAGAAAAAACTAAAGACAAGTATAGAGAAAAAAAAATATAAATATAAAAATAAACTATAATAAATCTCGAGGTATTTTCCTTTTGAGCCTGGTCGGCTGGCCTTCCTGGTATAAGTTGCATGCTAGTTGGTTTGGATGTGCGTCAATTCTATTCTTATAATTACAGGCAAACATTGATATATGTTCTTGAATTGTAGGTATACCCGTGTCTTTGTGGAGAATCCATGTTGGCGTGTAGTGAGGAGCGTTTAATATTTGCCGCAGGAATTTGTTTTGTGCTCGTTGTATTATGTTTAAATTGCTCTTTTTAGCAGTACCCCAAAGTTGTAATCCGTAGGTCCACACAGGTTGATCACAGCCTTATATATAAGTAATTTGTTGTAAGTTGATAATTCTGATTTTCTGTTTAAGAGCCAATAATAATTTTGAAGATTAGATCTATTTGTTGTTTTTTGTTCTTTATGTGTACTTTCCAGTTGAGTTTCCTATCTAAGTGAATGCCGAGATACTTTATTGATCTTTGGACGGAATAATTTCATCGTTGAGTACAACTGCTGGGCAAGTTGGGTGCGAAGCGTGAAAGTTATATGGACTGATTTTGTGCTATTACTTCTATCCTCCACAACGAAAACCATTTCTCAGCTAAGCTGAGATGGTGCTGATGAAGGCTGTTGGAAGCTGCAGTCGGATCTTGTTTGTGGCGATGATGCACGTATCATC
This sequence comes from Ctenocephalides felis, assembly GCF_003426905.1. Classification (NCBI taxonomy): domain Eukaryota; kingdom Metazoa; phylum Arthropoda; class Insecta; order Siphonaptera; family Pulicidae; genus Ctenocephalides; species Ctenocephalides felis. Next base: position 20,539,357 of record NW_020536999.1, read on the forward strand.
AGCAAATGTGGTGGCTAAACTCGTGTCAGTTGAAGTTGGAAAATCAGCTGTAAAAATTAAAAATAGTGTTGGGGCGAGGACACTCCCTTGAGGCACTCCAGAATTAATTTCGGTAATATTTGAGCAAGTTCACAGAATAATAAACGTAATTAACAATGCGCTGCATAATAAAGAGTACTGTTCTGCGGCTTTTTTGGATCTCAAGCAGGCATTTGACAAAGTATGGCATACCGGATTAATGTATAAAGTTAAAAGATGTTTACCAGATTCTTTATTCCTATTAATAAAATCCTATTTACAAAATAGAAACTTTTTTGTCAGCATCGCCGATACGGACTCAAATATTACCAAAATTTTTTTTGACCGAAAATTTTTTTCCCCAAATTTTTTTTGACCAAAATTTTTTTTTTCAAAATTTTTTTGACCAAAATTTTTTTTGACCGAATTTTTTTTTCCCAAAATTTTTTTTGACCGAAATTTTTTTGGGCCAAAATTTTTTGGACCAAAAATTTTTTTCCCAAATTTTTTGACCAAAATTTTTTTGACAATTTTTTTTTTCGAATATTGGTCAATATCGGTCCAATCTTGGTCAATATCGGTCCAATGTTGGTCAATATTGGTCAATATCGGTCCAATATTTTCAATTTTTTTGGTCAAATTTTTTGGGCCAAAATTTTTTTGACCAAAAATTATTTTGACCAAAAATTTTTTGGTCCAAAATTTTTTTTGACCAAAATTTTGTTGACCAAAATTTTTTTTGACCAAAATTTTGTTGACCAAAATTTTTTTCCAAAATTTTTTTGGACCAACATTTTTTTTCCCAAAAATTTTTTTCCCAAATTTTTTGACCAAAATTTTTTTGACATTTTTTTTTCCGAATATTGGTCAATATCGGTCTAATATTGGTCAATATCGGTCCAATATTGGTCGATATCGATCCAATGTTGGTCAATATCGGTCCAATATTGGTCAATTTTTTTGGCCAAATTTTTTTGGACAAAAATTTTTTTGACCGAATTTTTTTGACCAAAATTTTTTTGACCAAAAATTTTTTTTTTCAAAATTTTTTTGACCAAAATTTTTTGGACCAGATTTTTTTTTGACCAAAATTTTTCTGACCAAAATTTTTTGACCAAAATTTTTTGACCAAAATTTTTTTGACCAAAATTTTTTTGACCAAAATTTTTTTTGACCGAATTTTTTTTTCAAAATTTTTTTGGACCAAAATTATTTTGACCAAATTTTTTTTTTCAAAATTTTTTTGACCAAAATTTTTTGACCAAAATTTTTTTGACCAAAATTTTTTTTTCCCAAAATTTTTTTTTTCAACATTTTTTTTCCCAAATTACCTTTTTTCCAAATTTTTTTTGTGTCAAAATTTTTTTGACCTAATTATTTATTTGAAATAGAGATACAATAATAATATTAATTAATATATAACAATTGCTACACTTTTCTATTAAAGAAACGCATGGGTAAATTTCACTGTGAACACGGTGAACCTGCCGTTTGTTATTGAATATGGCACGAGACGGCGCCAAACATGAATGCATCATGCGGCATTGATGCATACAGCGCACGCTTCGGAATACTGCAAGGTCGATTATGAAATAACGACCTAATAGCCTTTCATTGCACTTGGTACTCGAGTACCGAGTGTCAGCTCAACTCTTTGTGTTGGGTTTCGTTTTGTTCAAATGAGCGATCAATTCATTCAATGTGATTGGGTCGTCTCATCTGGACTTTTATTTCGATTCGTCTTTGGTCGACCGAGTCTCTCTATATAGTCCGACTAGCGATCGCGACAGATTTCAAAGTCGTGGTCGTCGTCGTTCTTCCGAGTTGGATTGATTTTTGACATATAATATTAGTAAAAACACTTGTCAAATAAATCAACATTTTTCCTTCAATATTTTGTTATTTGTGTTTCATTTCTAACTCTCGTTGATAAGTTATATATTTTTTTTCACAACTCGTAACGCACGCTGTGCAGTACTGCCTGCACAGTTGATAAATGAATTCCTTGTTACGGGTCGCGTACGCATCGCCGTTTGGGTCAAAATTTTTTTGTCAAAATTTTTTGGGTCAAAATTTTTTGGGTAAAAATTTTTTGGGGTCAAAATTTTTTGGGTCAAAATTTTTTTGACAAAAATTTTTTGTGTCAAAATTTTTTTGTATCAAATTTTTTTTGTGTCAAAATTTTTTTGGGTCAAAATTTTTTTGGGTCAAAATTTTTTTGGGTCAAAATCTTTTTGGGTCAACATTTTTTTGGGTCAAAATTTTTTGGGTCAAAATTTTTTGTGTCAAAATTTTTTTTGGGTCAAAATTTTTTTGGGTCAAAATTTTTTGGGTCAAAATTTTTTGTGTCAAAATTTTTTTGGGTCAAAA
>NW_020536999.1:20541844-20558280 GCF_003426905.1 Ctenocephalides felis
CACATGATCTTCAAGATATAAATAATTATATATAAATTTCTAACTAGTAACAATATAAATAAATGTATTATATTAAATTTCTAACTAAAAACAACACATAGTAAATAAATAACATAAAAAATTGAGTGCATAATAGCATTAAAAATATAATTAGGTTTTTAATTACAATTTATGTAACAAAATTTTTATTTTTGGAATTCAGTAAAAAAAATTCCGTCCACGTTGCGGCCCACAATTTTTAATATTTTTAAAAATTCAAAAACTGTTCAAAAGATATTGTTTTTGGGAATCGTATTGATTAGCTTTCGGTCCAGACTTTCTTCGTAATCGTCGAAACTTTTTTTACGATTTCATGAAATTTGGTATTACGATAGATTTCATAGTCTTAGAGATTTTTATAGAATTATAAAAAATCTTCAAAGCATAAAATTTCGCCGTGAGGTTGAGCGATTTTAATCAGAGTCTATGCCGAATCATATGTACGTTCTATAGTGCTTTGCAGGTAGCTACAAATGCTACTGATTGCAGTTGACATTCACACTTAAAAATCCATTTAAAACAAGAACTAGATGACACGAATTGTGTTAAACGGATTAATTTAATTTATGCAATTAAAGATATTATAACAGTTGGTTTTATCTAAATAGCTGAATATCAATTGTTATCGATTATGTATACGTTAATGCAACTTGCCTTAAGACAAAATGCCACTTGCAACTAGTTTTATAACAGATGTCTAGATATATATCTAGTTCACATTGTTATTTCTGGCTATCTGTATATTTCACGCGATACATTTGTTTAAACAAATGAATCGACGTTTTAATGTTCAAAACAAATGATTCACGTTTTCGTATTGTTCCAGAAGCATATCGGTTTATGATTAAATTTTTTGTTATATTCAATAATTCCAAGAAAATTTTTATTAATCGGTTATTTAACAAATTGTGAAAGATGTTATCAAAACTTGTAATAAACTCTGTGAAAAAGTGAAAACTTAGTTATGTGTTCTGTGTGAACATTTTCCATCATGGGTCAACCAAAGAATACGAGAAACAGTGGCAGCGGAAACAATTCTGAAGAACAAAACCAGGATGTGAATAAAAGATTATCCTTCAAAGATTTCGCACACAGATTGGGGTCCTTACTTACTCTAAGAGTACGTATTATTAAAGAAATTATGTGAGAAATTATATTATTATTATGGTACTTACTTTTTGGTTATGTATATATTACATATATGGTTGTTGATAAATCGTAGTCAATTGTTTTTATATAATTGACATGCGAAAAGGTTACCATACGATTGGCCGAACAATCGTGGATTTCCATCTTGGATTCCGGATTTTCTAAAAGCAATTTTTGTTACGGGTTTAGTTTTTTTTTATCCCGGATCGTCCCGAATTTTTAAAATTTATTTATTTATTTTCTGCATAAAAATTGAATCATCTATTGGTCCAAATTGCTGGTACTTCTCTTACCTAATATTTAAGGAATTTCAAATGTTTTAAAATACATTATTATAAATACTGCTATCTTCATTATTCGTATTTTGTAGGCAAAATATAAGAGCTTACAAATTGATAATATAAATTCATAAACGACGACGTTTACTTATATTTTAATGAAAAGTTGCTCAACAAAACTTAATCAAGCGGAGTAAGAATGAAGGATCTTATCTCATATTTCTAAGAATTATATAAACTGAAATGCAACGTTAGTTATTTATTTCAAGTATTTAAGTGAGCTTAAGAATTTTAGCTACAATTAAATTTAAATCTGAAAAATATATGGTAACCCTACATCCACATATATTTTGAAGAAACAAGTCGTAGTCAATTGCTTTTATACATATCAAAGTTAATTATTTATAAACAATTATTAGAAAATCTAGTGCATGTCGATGCTCTAGCACAATTAAATTTGTAAAATAATTTGAAAATAAATTTTTGGTTGTTTTAATTTAAAGATAGATTGGAGCGCATTCCATAAATAACTATTTATATTTAATTTAAACTCAATACTTTATTATCCTACGATGATTTTATTAGAATAGATTATATGAGATTTTTCTATACATTCATTTGTTTTTATATTGCAAATATCATGACACACTAAAATCTAACTTGGAGCAAATTTGCTCTATACATTTTTGTCCATTATAAACTCGATGTAAAGAATATTAATTTTACTTTTTTTAAGTATTGAATTTTTGTTGCTTAAAAACGTTTTATATGTATTTCGTATATTAAATCACTTAAAATAAAACTGATAGAAAACAGAATGTAAAAAATGTGAAGATTAAAATCAAATAGCGAATTTATTTCGTTAAACTTTTAAAGAGAAACAGAGAACTGTATATTATATCGTTTAACATTTATGTATCTGTAGTTTTAATAAGGTTCTTTTTATTCACACTGTTAAATTATAAATTGACTATTTCGCTAACAAAAAAATTATAAAAAGTAGCAGCAGCTCGTTTTTAAATACTGAATAAAAAAAGAGCAGGAAGAAATTTTGGCAAATAGAATCAAATTATTTCAAATATGTTGCCTGGTCATATATTATCTATATATGATTATTTTATTATATTCACGGTTACAACAACGTAATAAAAAAGCGTATTCCAAACAATGCTCTATCATTCTATTTTAGTGTGAAATTTTGCATATAATTTTTTTTTTCATAAACTCGGTTTTTTAAGATGCTCTCCGTAATGTTACGACATTCCAGAATATCAGATATCAAGAGTTCTCGCATAATGAGAAAATGTAAATTTTAACGGTAGAATGCCGTTCAATATCATACGTTATCAATGTAAATTACATCGCCTATGGCTTATTTATATTTCTAATTGCGACCTGATCCAGATAGAAATTATTACTCTTTTGATATGTGTGCTCATCTCAATGATTATAATTGGTATTATACAGGTGTTGGAAAACTATTACAGAGAATATTCACACATTTGTTGTTTGAAATTGTACTCTTAAAGAAATCATAATTATAACATGAGTCTTTCCTTCATAAATTTCTTTTCATACAATTTTCTTCTAAATCCTGTAATTTTCTTTTAAATCGTGGAAAGAGTCAAATTGATTATACGGTGATATTTATATCACATGTAGGTCGTGTGTAAAAGATTTTCACATTTTTTTATACAGAAATGAAAGAAAATTGAAAAGTCATTCGCTGAGAGAAATGCATGTTTTTTTTTTTTTTGCTAAACTTGTTAATTGAAAGTTCCTATACGTCTAGTGTCGGTTGGAGAAAAATACAGTAAAAAAGTGCGTAAGATCAAAGTAAGTTTTGTTCAGTAATTTTTCTGTAGATTTTATCTTATTATTCGGTGTGTTAAAAATATGTTTGTAAAACAAAAAAACATTTTATTTTTTTGCTAGTTAAATTTACACTATGTTGTCTTCAAATATTATATTGCCTAATGGATCAAAATAGATAAGATATAATCATTACCTTGCTTCAAAATACTGGAGGCATTACTTGTTAATAAATAAAATTTTTATGTAACTAGAGAAAGGAACATTTTGCTATTGGCATGTGTTGTGCATTCATCTAAATACATTTGGATTTTTTTTTCGTTCTTTGTCCTTCGTAAGTGCATTCTTCTTTCTATTGGAATGCGTGTGATGCATCGATAATAGTGGGAGCGCCAGTGTTCATATTGTGCAACATTCTTAAAGGCAATAAAAAAAATCTATATATTTTTGAACAGCTAGCAGTGGGTACTTAATAGTTTTTGAGCTGTTGGGATGATACTTATGAACTTTGTGGTTTCTAACTTTATAATTGAGATATTTTTATTATTAGAATTTCTGTAATACTGATGCGTACCGGAGAAGTTCTATTTTCACTTTAACCATATTAGATCTAGCAATAAATTATTGAACCTAATTATTATTTATAAAAAACTAGTTAATTTTATATTATTATCATTGAAATAATGTTAATATTATAACGATTGGAAAAACAACTATTGAGTTGTTTTTTCAACATCTCACTATAGTATACAATGCCCCTTTACGGCTGACAATTGTAAATTCCACAACTTTGCTAAATGTCCGGAGAGTTGCAAATAAAAAACATTGAATTCAATCATTTTATTATATTTCAAGTTGTGTCTATAAAATATTCATATTTCTATTAAATTTTAATACTAATTTGTTAGATATCACTGTTTCTAAGCAACATTTTTTTGCAGTTTTGTAACTAAATATTTGATTACCATATAACTTGTCGTGAAAAATTCGGATATTGTAACTATGGTAATGAAAGCTTTTCAATTTCATGCAAACATAATGGCCTTTTTTTTAAATTGAGATTAAAGGAAAAGAAATTATAAAGGAAAGGCTTATGTTATAATTATGATTTCTTTGAGAGTACAATTTCAAAGAACGAATGTATGAATTATTTTTCTTTTACTTTATCTAATATTTCGGTAAAAGAACTGCCAAACTTTTACAAAAGTGGTTCCAGAATTTTAAAATGAGCAGAGGGAAAGAGCAATAAAATATTGCACTTTTCTTGAATAAAATTTATAAAATTTTATTTACTTTGATAAATTTGCAAAATTCTATCAAATAGTAATATTGATTAGTTAGTTTACTATTTATAAGTAATATTTTTTTACTGTACAACGAATAATTTGGTTAACAATCAATCTTATCGTGAAATCACTATTTTACTCAATTTCATGATAATAAGTATTTTTGGTGAAAAATTCTAGATTTTATAATTTAAGGTGTAAAATCTTGATTACTCAAGTCACTGCGATTCAGATTTTTTTGAGAAACTGACTAAAAAAAATTAATAGTTCTCTCACTAAAGTTTACTTTCTTTTATAACCTCACAATATACTGTGATGCTGATTTTTAAAAAACTGGCAGAAAAAATCTAAGATCATCGCACATTCATGTACAGTTTACTTTACTTAGTTCTTTTTAATTTTTATTCTATTTTTAGAGCTTATAAAGTATTTGAACACTTTTTTTAAATATTCTATTCTAATTTTTATATCGTACTCAATTGAAATTTTAAATTTTTGTAAAAATACATTGTTATCAGTTTTTTTTATAACAATCAGATTACAATAAAATCTATAAGTTAAAAGTTATGGTATTGAAAATCAAAATCAAGAAAGAAAAAAAATAGAATATTATCAGGTATATAATTTTTGGTATTGAAAATCAAAGTCAAGAAGAAAAAAAAAATAGAATAGTTATTAGGTAGGTATATAATTTTTTATCAAATTTTACCCAAGTCAGGAATGTTGCCAACACAGCCTATCTTACTACTTATTTTCAATATTTGTTATTTTTAATAATATAGTTTAGAATTTTTCTCCCAGATCCCCTTCGATGTATGGTACATCAGCATGCAATAACATATAACAACAGAGTCAGCCAGTACAATACCATTAGAAACTTTCTATCGTAAATTTGTGCAAAGTCACAATAGAGGAAAAGGTTTTTTTTTCATTATTGTTTAGTTCCTGTTTCCGTAACGCATTAAGTGTGTAGTCAAACAACGGCATTTTATGACTTCTTCATAAAAAACCCTAAAATTATTTGGTCACATTTGGATGAACTTGATAATTGATACTCTTTGTATATTCATGACGACCATACGGTTTTTGAGTGAGAGCATTTTTTTTGGGAAATAATTTTGTAAATTTGGATACAGACTGAAAAGGCATATGCATAAAAATTGTTCGGCTGTACTACATATGTTCAAGTTTATTAGCAATTGCGTACAATTGGTAGTAATTGCCATTGCTCTAATTATTTTATATCAGAAATGAATTGTTCTCCTCTTAAGAGCTTTTTTTATGAAGCACGTTTAGGCTTGTATCTACAAACATAAATTTTTAAATGTTTCTTCGAATTATTTTCTATAACAGAGTATTTTATACCAATGATGGTACACTTGGGAATGGCTCACAATAGTTATTTGATCTTGAAGTATTTCCTGGTAATACAGGAATGTGTATTTATATTCCGAGAGCACCTGAAGTATTTAATTAAATTCAAATTAATCTTTCGCTGGCATGTACACGAGTCCATACTCTTTATGGTTCGTGAGATTTGCTTTGTTGTGGTAAGATCACATGGGAGACGTTTGGAATACATATGAATGTGAAATTAACTGATAACTGAAGATTCTGTATTGTTTGTTCAATATTATAGTCCAGAAATTATAGTAAGTTCACCTCTGAATTCGAGATACCTAGCTGTAAGTCTGTAAATACTTATATATTGACACCCTAAAGTTGTCTCAAAATATACATATGGTAGGGTGTCAATATCATATGTAGTTTTGAGACAACTTTAGGGTGTCAATATATTATATAAGTGGACTATTATTCAAGCTAAGTTCCTTGGATATTTGAGAGAAACAAAATAAGGTACCTTGTTGACAAATTTTCCATCTTTCTAAGTCGTCATTTTGATCAGTGTTCTTATAATTAGTTGTTGCAGAAAAACTTTTGGTCTAAATGTTAGTTGTTTTTAAAATAATTTTGATCTGTTAAGAGTACATTTTGAAATGTATCCATATCCATATCCGTTGTAGATTTGAATATTTGATTTTCAAAAAGGGCGCTTTTTTGGTGCCGCTACACTTTCAGAAAATAATTTTGTGTTTCTTATTGTTACAAATGCAAATTTTTGCAAAATATTAGATCTATGCATAACATTATTTAATTAAAAATTAGAATTATTTATTTCTTGCTTATCATGTGACCCTAGCCTAATACAACTACAGTAATATCTCAAAATCTCAACGGTTTGCTAATAACTGACAAAACGTGTGTTAAATATGAAACTTGTAATACGGTTGTAATGTTAATTGCGAATATTTGTACGAGCTAATTAAGCTCTCATTATGTCTTTAATATAATAACAGATAGACAATTTACCCGCATGTATTTATGGAAATGATTATTTTTCGTGAGAGGAATTCGATTAAATTAGAAATTTATTGATTAAGAACGCCAATTTTATAATTTGTTGAAATGTTGAAGGTGCACTGTTACTTGTACTCTTAGTTTAATGTTTCAGGCGTTAATTGAAATAATATAAATTGTAATTAAAATTATTTATGCAGAAATCCATCTTCTCGTGATAATAAAACTTATTATTAAATGTATAATTAAATTTAGAAGGGTTTTTCATTCAATGTTTTGTAATTATACAACACAACGTCACTCTCATATATTATAATTTGTGCCTTATTCTTTATCCAGTGAGTTACCAGTACTTCATATTTTGAAAAATTGTGGTCCAAAAGTCACCAGTATCTTATTTGTATTCAAATCGCATGCGGAAAATAATAAGTTGATTAAAAAATTATCTTCGTGATAAGGATATAACCGATTTTCCAATGATACGGTGTTCCAAGGTTAGAGCTACACTAAACAAAGTTGTATTTCAACTATTTATCCAGTAGGGTTTCTTCAAGTCCTTATAGTAAGAGGAATGCAATCTCGGCCATGCTCGATATCAAGCAGTAGTGATATTAAGTTTCTACTTGAGTTTATATAGATTACGGATTAATTCTAAATATCACGACGTATCACAAAGGGGGAGGGGGGGGGTTCAAAAATTCCTGAAAAGTCGATCACGTGATTAATGAACGCCCCCTTAGGCAATCACAGGTCAATGACAAAGAAGTCTTACAAAAGTCTTTGTTAGAGGAATGCCTTTAAAAAGCCAAATAGTCGACCTCATACGACTTCTCAGTTTTGACTGGAAACACTATTTTTTAAGTATGAATATAAACATAGAATATAACATTCCAGATGAATTCACATAGATATCTATAAAGATGAAACTTGTTTACAGTATTAGATTTACTTTTAAATATTTTTTTAATTTTCAAAGGATTCCTTTAGAAAATTGGTCTTCCATGAGATTTTAATATGTTTTTTCCTCTTTATTTGATTATTACATACAATATTTGTGTACAACCGTTTACTTCCCATGTCATTTTGCGACATGAGAAGATGGTGCAACAATAGGGTTTCATTCATTATACAGCCTCTGATTAATTCATGCACTTAGCAAATTTTGTAATAACATAAATCTTATCACACACAGTTTCTTATAAATGGCATGGATGAATGTAGTGAGAGAGCTGGAATTAATTGTTTGAGAAAAATCATTAGTTTAAGTGTTAATTTCTATACTATTATTATTCCATCTGGTTCGGTAAGGATGAATTAGTAATTTCATATTACTTTGCCAACTTGTCTTACCACCCATTTTTTTAGGTATTCTATGTACCTTGTGACATTTAAATGAAATTCTTATTTGTATTATGCACAAATGTACAGAGTTAATTTGTGATATCCCTAAAAAATGCATAGGGTTTCCATACGATTTGGGTCCTAATAATTAGACTATGTTAAAATATAAAAATTAATATAGCATTGATGCAGCAATACCGGGTAAGGACTATTTTTACTTTGAAACATATTGCTATATATATTTGCAAGTGAAAATCAATGCTTTATATCTAAAATCTAAAACAAATAAATCATTAGTGGTGAATGGCATCATGCCTTAAGACAAATTGCTGGAACTTGCCGTACCGTAACGAAATATTCGAGGCATATTAAATGTTTTTAAATATATTATTATAAAAATAGTGTAACATTGTCTAATATTTATAAGAATTATATAAACTGAATTGCAAAATCAAAATTATTTATTTATAAGTAAGCTTTAGAACTTTATCCAGAATTAAAATTAAAATCCGAATTCTTCTCGATATACAAAAAAAAAAATTTTTTTGTGAAAAAAGTCTTTATTTTGAAATAAATAACACAAGTAAAAAGTTTCTTGAATCATTCAAATTGGATGCTTAGTTCTCTCTAAAACTACCATTTTTTTCACATTTAGCTTCGTATCTTCGAAATGGCTGGACCTGCCTTTGTCAAAAGCTAATCACTACTTCTCCCCATCATTACGAATTGAAAGTTCTTCGAATCATTCAAATCGGATACACTGTTCTCTTAAAACTTAACTATCATTTTCTGCACTCTTTGTTTCGTATCTCGGAAACGGCTGGACCTGTCTTTGCCAAAAAGTAGTCAGTACGTCTCCCCATCAAGAGGAATCGATTGCTATTTCAATCCTTTTGAATTGTGTAGTCAATATTTTTTAACCTAAATAATAATAAAAGTAAGTAGTCAATCAATTATACTCCTTGATATATATAGAGAATCACAATGCTAAATAGAAGTAGTGAATTATTTTATTACACTAATTTCTAGCTCTCTTTCTAAATCGTGTCAGATTATACTACTTGCACAATAAATCAAGTTTTTTTTCGTTTTACTTAGAAGTTGTTACTGTTAAATTAAAATGTTAAGGATTTTGCAATTCGAACTGGTAGTCTGCAAACCTCCAGTTCTGTACTGAAAACGGTAGTTTGTATTTGTTTTTTATTCTTCAGTTTAACTCGTTTGTTTGAGTTCTTTTTATAAGGACATCTAACGGTTATCTTGAAATAAGATTAAATAGGAACGGCAGTGAATTCTTACACTTGTTAATCTATAATGGTAACTAGCTGTAAGTGGAATTCTGTCTTAGGGCAATTAGGGCATCGTGCCTTAAGGCAAATTGCTGGAACTTCCCGTACCAAAAATTATTATTTTTTTTTAAAACGATTAACATTTTTGAAAAAAAATTACTTTGAAAAAATAAGATTTTTGAGAAACTATAAATTGGACAAAAAAATAGTTTTTTTTGAAAAAAAAAATTTTTTTAAAAAAATTTTTTTAAAAAAAATTTTTTTTTTTTTGAAAAAAATTTTTTTTTTCTTTATTTTGACATATTGTGGAAGATCTGAACTTTTTTTTCAAAGCAATCGTACTGCTTTAACTACATAGGGACAAAATATAAAGCGCGTAAGCGCCGCGTCGCTGTCTAACGCATAAGCATTGGTACGGAACCGATAGGAATGTTAACAAAATGTATACTTATTGTTAAAATCTCTATAAAATATCTGATAATTTGATGTGCATATAGCTAATGATCATTTTTCACCGCCAAATGGCTCATTTTTTTACTTTTTCCTCTATATCTCCAAAACCGCTGGACCTACCTTCATGAAAGTTGTATCGATTCTTCATCTTGTCAATACAAATAAAATGTTTTTTGAATTATTAAAATCGGACGCTCCGTTCTCTTAAAAACTGAGTTACCGTTTTCGGAACTTTTTGCCCCGTATCTTCGGAACGGCTTGACCTGCCTTTGCCAAAAACTAATCAGCACGTCTCCTTATCAATACGGATTGAATGTTTTTTGAATTATTCAAATCGGTTGATCCGTGTTCCCGAAATCGTCGACGAAAATTTGTATCCGCACATACATACACACACATACATACATACACACACACACACACACACACACACACACCACACAACACACATCATCCATTTTTTCTAAGGTATGCCAAAATGTTCAGAAACCTCTGAAACGTAAAGATATATAAAAATTTTCATTTTCGATTTTTTTGCGATTACTATAACTTGCCCTACGGGAAGTTAATAAGTAAATTTTTCATCGTTTTTCTTTATGCAATAAATAGTAGATAAATATAATTATTCGAAATTACATCATTTGACTACTGCGCAATTCGTTTTTCTCTCACAATCGTTCTAATTTTTCCAGTAGTATTTTTTCAATAAATACATTTGTATTCATCTTCTTTTTAGCGTTCATTGTCTATTTAACAATTCAAATTGTACTTAAACAATATTTTACGAATTTCTCACATACTTTTGTTTTAATGCTAACAATTCATGTGAACAAAAGTTTTGCCTTCCTGAGATAAATGTGGCAGATAAATTTAACCGCACAGACGTACAGCGCAATTGGAATTAAATTGTTTACAAGAAACACAAATTAAAAAAAATACTTATATAAAAATCGTGCACGATTTTACATAATCATTTTTTGTAGAAACACTTACGGTTTTTTAGTCACGATTATATTTTCAGTGGTTCTAAAAGATATAATAACAAATATTGAGAGAATTTTCTCTTTTTTTGTCTCTATCATAACATTATTTCATTAATTTTTTGCTATTAATATTATAAACATATTTTTATATAATTAAATTAATTTTTTTACAATTGAGTAAATAATAATTTAATACGTGGTCAACGGTATCGTTAGATTTTATTCTGAAAAAAAAATCATGTACGACATATTGCATTATCGTTACTAACATTTTTTTTAATTTTCAAATTAAATATAAAATTACATATTGCAAATGAAATTCATTTTTTCGTAATTGATGCTATATTAATTTTTTATGCGAATGGTACACACAAAAATTTCGTTGTTACGTAATACATAAATAATTTCAATTTAAATAATTAATTAAATATATGTGTCAATTGAATTTTGCAATTTGTTATATAATTTTTATATCTAATAAAATTAAATAATTTTTAATTTAGCCTTGAATTTCTCAAGTACTTTAATTCTTGAATTTGTGTTACTTGGTATCAACAAGTCGTTCTAATCTATTCGAGTGATAAAAATATTTAAACACGGTGAATAATTCATAGATAATATTAGTCATTTTCTAAATAATTATGAAAATTATTTTTCCAATAATGATAAACAATGGCACAGTGTTTTTTTAGTATACAACTTCTTAGAATATATAATTTTTTCACATTATTGTTCTATTCATATCAAGAAACAAAAAGCAGAAGACAAAATGGGGACAAATTGAGTAAATGATTTGTATGCGTTGTTGAATTTTTTATATCACATTTAATTTCCATATGTTTCTGTATATTTTAAATAAATAATATTGCAGTTGTATAATTAATTATTCATACACCTTGATAATTATATAAACGATAACAATTTCTATCATACATTAGTTAAAAATGAAATAACCATATCCATGTGTATAATTTCTAAGTTTTCTCTCTCAATCCTTGCTAAAAACTTTCAAAATTCCGCACCAAGAATTCATTATGACAAATTTGCATATGCAAATACATACATTTGCGAAAAATATATACAGATTCCCTTTTCTGAAGATTTTGAAGTAGCTAACTGAATAGCAAATATTAAAATGCATATATACATGGTTGACTGAACAAACAATCAAGCATGTCTTTTAAAGATAAACTGTTTAAATATTATGCAGATACTTTTATAGATTATTGGAATTCTTGTCTTATTCGATTCGAGGAATTGTAAATTATGAAAAATTATATATGCTGTTTTCACGATCTTTCCACAAAATACATTTTACATCTAATTGACTGTTTTTTTATTTTAATTTTACAACTTGGATTTAAGAGATAAACTTATTAAATTTTGATCCTTTGATCTTAATGGATACCAGAAATGTCTTCTGAGGAACTGAAATTTATGAAAAATTAATAGATGATTTTTGCCATTTATCGATTTAGGAAACTATTCAGGAAATTAAATAATTTCAGGAGCTACTTTGTAAATTATGGTTTAATTTGAAAATGCCTGGATCAAATCTACCTTAGTTTAATAACAATAATATTAGGACACCACTTGATGCCCTTTCAATATTTAATCATAAAAATTACTAGATGTCATATTTATAGACAGTTGTAATTACTTAATGAAATAAAAAAAAAAAAAAAAAATTTTGAAAATGATTTAATGCATTATGTAAATATTTGATTTTAATATGGTATCAACAATATTGTATTGAAATTTAGCAATTTATAATAAATTCAAGTAAATTTTAATCTAATTCGATTTTTTGTCGACGAGTTACCAAATTCAGATAGTTTTTTGTATAATTATTATATGTTATCCTCCATCTATTCTAGTTTTTAGGCCACGCCGAAAAAGTGTGAATATGTTCATTTCATTCAAGGCTGAAGGTTTCTTCTGAACGAAAGGGTGGGTGACCTATTTTCCTGATGTAATAAACCTTCTACAAACAAAATAGCCTTTTAATGACCCATAGAAACCTTAATTTAACTTATTATTAAAGTTTTATGCCTCACGTCGTTTGTTCTTATCAGTTTATATCAAATTAATGTGTGTCGCGTTAATCACACGGACTTCTCAGGTGACTTTTCATACTATATAATATCTGATATGTAAAATATAGAGGGAGAGCTCGTGGTAGTTTACTCAATTTCTGATATGTTGTACATTGTGCTTATAAATAGCTATCGATAGAAAGATTTTTTAACTTTGTATATATGTTTTAATACAATATTGAAATTTTCCCAAGGCTATTAATTTAACTCGTGAAAATGTTGCAAACTCATATTTACAAATAGCACTTTGTGTTATTTATTAAGTCAACGGTTTCCAACCTCCCTCAGCCTCCCCCCTCAGAGGAGACAGCCTGTTCTATGGGGGGCACGTATCCTATTCTAGAATAAAATTATTTCTGAAAATAACTCAAAACTTGATTGAAAAGTGAATAAAAAGTAATTGGTTTTTATGCATATTTTTACATAATATTACATATTTATATGCAGTCTGATAATGTCAGTTTAGCAATTTATAAACTTGAATTGTTGCAAAAATTAAGGGGGACGCAACAATTTTTTTATTAGAGTAGGGGGCGCGGTGCATAAAAGTTTGGAAACCACTCAATTGAATAGTTCTTCAATATGCAGTTAATTCTTTCAAAATCATTTCTAGAATGGTATAGATTAAAGAATCGGAATTTAATAAGATTGTTTTTAATTTATATATTAAAATTGAAATAAATACAATAGGAAATTGTCGATATGTTCGTGTAAATAATATATTCATACTCGTATTGTTCAATTTAAAAAAATTCATTTCACAAAAGGGTTTTGAAAACCATATGCATTTTCTGGTAATTTACAATTAAAGAAAAGTATTCTTAGAATAATGCCAAACTGACTCTTTCTAAACATGCAGATCCAAATATAATTTTGTCTATTTCTATTTTTGTGTATAAAAATTTACAACTTGCTAAGAGATTACTTACAATTTTTGATTTTTTTTTTAAATAATCCCAATAATCCTGATCAGAAAAATAATAATTTTTTAATTCTGGGTAAAATTTTATTTGTTGAAGAACAAATAGCTCATAAAAATAATTCGGTTGAAATTTTAAAATGGTTATCATATGATAATAATGAATAATTAATTGTTAATAATTTTAAGTAAAGCTACTTTTTGTATTTCTAATGGATAAATATTGTAAGATATATAGTTTTCAATAGGAATACTATTTTAGTCAAAGTAATATGAAATTTAATAATATATTTATACTGCTATATTATATAGTCAGCACGTAAAGTTTTCGATTTTGTGGGATTTATTTAAAGTAGAGTAATTTGTAAGTTCCGAGTAATTTTGCGTGATTAAAAAATAATTTTTATTTTTTTCAACTGGAATCGGAACTTAATAGTTCCATAAGCTGTTGGGCTAATGTAACTTAATATTACATCAATTTTTCGAATGGCAACCCAAATAGTTATCTCATCTCTTGTGATAAATTTTATTATTACAATTTCTGTAATATGACGAATATTAATTGATGCAGCAATGACTGATACGGGCTATTTTTACTTGAAAATAAATTACTATCTATATATTCAAATGAAAACCCATGTCACTACTGCCTGACACCAGGCTCTTCGAACCCGGGGCCTCTGATTCAGGTTTAATCGCTCTATAGCCACTTACTCACGAGTGAGTCCAAATAAATAATGAATATTGAACAAAGTGGTCGTCCAGCTCTCTCACTACTACTAATTTACTTCCATGAATGACAAACTGGGCGCCTTAATAGACTATGTCAGCATATAACATGTTGGTCGTGTCATGCTCGGAAACATTATACAAAATACATACATGCAGTAATAAAAGTGATTTTAGACGGTTAACATTGAGATCAACTGAAATAAGTCATTTTTTTCTCTATAAAAATGATCGTTTATAAAAAAAAGTGATACACGTTTTCATTTGTGATAGTTAGTTCTCTGAAAATATTGAGTTCTTGAAACTTGTTTTCATCGGTTTAAATAGTGCAAGTGATACCGTGTTTAAATATTAAAAATAATACAGAAGTCATTTTTAAATAATATGTTGCGCAATGGTATTTCAAAAAATACACAAAATTTATA
The DNA here is from genome assembly GCF_003426905.1 of Ctenocephalides felis. Taxonomy (NCBI): domain Eukaryota; kingdom Metazoa; phylum Arthropoda; class Insecta; order Siphonaptera; family Pulicidae; genus Ctenocephalides; species Ctenocephalides felis. Next base: position 20,557,002 of record NW_020536999.1, read on the forward strand.
CATAATTGACTCTACTTTTTTATACACAATTTATACATAATACTCTTCATATGTTCATATGTCTCAATTATTAAACAAACAAATTGTTTACATTTATATAAATTAAGTTCTCAAGTAATTGGTTACAAGTAATATTATTATTTGTAATACCATAGTTAAAAAAACAACTTATTATTGGATAATTGATGAATTTTCATTTTATTACTATTTTTTATTAATTTTGTTTGTGAAAATGCTGTTTAGTTTAGTAATTTATATATATGGGAGTACTTTATTAACAATTATTAAACAAATTATTTTGTCACATCAAGTGATCCCGCAGCTATGTTTATAATATACAGGGTGATCCAGAACTCAACGTCAAGTTAAAACGGGCTTGAGTATTCAAAAAAATTGGAAATAAAATTTATTTAGCGTTGTTTGGAACTTAGGAGTTTTTACGAGCAATCTAGAACTTTGGTGAAATTGTGACCAATTTTCAGTTAGTATGGTTAATTTTTATTACTTTTGTAAATACTTGAGTCTTATAATAAACTCAAGTGAAGAAATCAAAACCTAAAAATGACATGATTTTTGCTAGTGCATTTTTACAATTTTACCAAAGCTCCCAAAATTGTACTTAAAAGCTCCAACGTGAAGTACTTTTTGTTATTGTTCAGGCAAGATACGATCAATAGTATCATCGTTGAGTTCTGAGACACCATGTATGTTTATCATAATAAATCGTGTATCTTGTGTTTGAAATTAAATTCTTACTTTTCTCTAAATGTTAATTTATAAATCGATTGAACAATTTGTTACTTTCACTAGTTTGTGCAATGGTTGTGTGATTATTGAACATATTCAGTTTGTTCCACTTGGTTTGTCCATCGGAACTGATAATTATGGTTAATTACACTAATGAATTGTGGTCGTTATCTTCAAGTATTATGCATTCATATTGTTTTGAGTGATACGGATACAATAACATGCTGACGTGCTTTAAAGCATTAGATGTGAGTGCAATGGTAAAAAAAATTACATTATTGACTTCATTTTAATTAATTTATTAAATGAGAAGATTTATTTACATATATGATATGATTTTGAAAAATACTAAATTATGGTTAATAAAAAATATATATAGTACAAAACGTCGACATTTGATGACAAGGAGTATCCCAGACAGAGTTTGTTAATTTATAAAAAAATATTTATAGTGAAGATTTATCACTAATAATTACTAATGTGCAATCTATAATTTATATATAGCTTTTAAATCTCCCAATGAATCTGAAAA
>NW_020536999.1:20559280-20603578 GCF_003426905.1 Ctenocephalides felis
TTAGCACAATTTCCTAACGATTTATATCGAAACTAGATTGGAATGTTTATTTTCAACAATTTAGAGATGTAAGCCAGATGCTGTAAGAATATTAGAGTTTCTCCATTTGGGACTCTGGAATTCTCCATGAAAATATTTCTTTCAAAATCTACTATAAAATAGCATGTGTGTTTGCTTTTTTCAAAAATATGAAACGAAATGATTTACAAAACAGTGGAAAAAAAATCACAATAAATAAATTGACGTAAATTGCTAAAAAGTCGTACAATTTAAGTAAAAGCTATAGCTGTCATATAGATAAATTATATTCATTGCAATAACTAACTAATGACATATCTTATTTGTATAATAAATGGTCATTTCTATAATAAAATAAGTTTGAGGAAAGCAAACCGAGTTTGATAAGATTTTTTTTAAATCTACACACTTGAAAGTACATTTTGATGTGAGATATAAACATGAATAAAACTATAAGGAAAATTCAATAATTTGATGTTTGACTGTTCTATAAATAAGCAAATTACGTTCCTACAGTATCATCTTCGAATAATGGTGGGATTTTCTACGACGTTTCTCAATATTAAAACTAAGATATACATATGAAGAAACTGAGCCATTGCCCACTGACTAGCCAAAATTAAACCACAACTATACACGTGCAATAATGCAGGTGTGTGACCACTGTAAAAATACCACAAAATTCTTTAAATGATTTGTAGATTTCAGGTCCTGATTTTATATATTAATAAACATTTTAATAATATCTTGTTTTTTTAAAGCGTGTAATCATTGTATGTGCATTACGCAATCATTTAGAAAGCTTTGAAAATTAAAATCAATCAAATGGGTTTAATTATTATATCACTGAAATATCATAAAAACGATAGAATAAATTCGTTTCCGCTTTTGATAAATGTAAATGTAAAAAGAAAAACTGAGTTAAAACTTTCTACAAGAAAAGCAAATAAATGGATAAAAATTCAAACGGACAACTATCGGCAATAATTTTTAACTGGTCTAAATCATATAAAATTTATTTTTGGTCATATTGCAAATGTAGTAAATGTACGATAAATATCAACAGACGTTGCAGACTAATATAAAATGAGAAGATGAAAATTAATTTCCACACATACTATTAAATTTAAAACACTCGAACAAAACAGAAACAAACACTTAAATTTCACTGATTGCTCTCATTACTAATAACACACTATCAGTGCCAGAACACTTTTATGCACTTGAGTATAACTCCTCGGCGGAAAAATGTTTAAAGTATCTACCGAGTGAATAAAGATGTAATTTTTTTTTTTTTTATTTCATTGAGAAGAAAGGTATCACAGTATTTCGTTTAATAGGAGCGGTCGGCGCACGACTAATGTGATTTTGTTTCAAAAGCGTCCGGCAATCATAGCATAGGCGTTCTCGGACTTATTTTAATCCAAACTTAACGCATACGACTAGAACTTATAGAAAGAGCGCCGATGAGAATTCTAAAGATATAATTAGTAAACATAAAACTTAAAATAATTTTTTACTAATTTTATAAAAATTATTGGCGTAATATTTGGTTAAACAAAAAATGTGAAAACACTCACATGTCAGTGGTATCTTAATTGCATGCATGTTTTCGGGCTTGGACAGAAAGGAGCTTTGTTACAGGAGTTTTACAAGTTATGCTAACAGTTATAATTATTATAACAAAAAAATTAATTGATTTAGATAATGTAGATAATGTTATTCTAATCTAATAATGTATGAAAAATTTGTGTTAAAAATAGTTTGTGTTAAATCGGTCATCATAGAATATGCTTGATTTTTTTTCATAAGTATATATTCCTGAATTATGTTTTATTAATTTCCCATAGGGTAAGTTATAATAATGAGCCCAAAATCTAATATGAAAATTTTGCGTATCTTCATGTTTTGGTGGTGTCAGCGCATTTTGGCATACCTCAAAAAAATAGATGCGTGTGTATGTATGGATACAATTTTTCGTCAACGTTTTCGGGCGCATGGATCAACCGATTCGAATGATAAAAAAATCGAATCTTATTGATAGGGAGATGTGCTAATTAGTGCACCCGAAGGAAAGAGGCCAGAAAATAGAAATAGAATTTTTGAGATGACGGAGTATCCGATGTAAATGATCCAAAAAATATTCAATTCGTAATGATGGGGAGAAGTGCTGGGTTTTTATAATTTTAATAAATCTTCAAACATAATATTTTGTATAATTACTTATATTTAAAATAATCCTCCGGCTATAAATTATTTTTTGATAAACCTACCAGCCCCATGTCCACTTCATAATGTGTATACTCCGAACATCAGGCACACAGCCAAAGATTGCAATTTGAAATTTGAAGAGAAAAGTATCATAAAACATCTGTTTAAGATGTCAAAAAAAATAGTTAATGGTTTTAAAAAAAAACTAGTGATGTCACACTTTGTAAAAATTATGATTCATAAATTTATTAATTTAGAATTTAAATATTCTAGACGGAATAGATTATCTTCTATATATATAAAAATAAGTCGGGTTTTCCTTCCTGACGAAATAACTCCAGAACGCACGAACCGATTTTGCATTCGTTGGAAAGGTCTCGGGTTCCGAAAGGTTTATAGCTAAGAAAATTAGTGGTGCATGGCATCCTGCCCTACTGCAAATTGCTGGAACTTCACGCACCGTAAATAAAAATTCGAGTAATGACATTAGTGAGAATTATCAGAATTATGCTTGGTTAAGTCAACGAGCAATTCTTGCCGCAAAGAATAATGATGTACACGCACTGAATTTCACCATTAAATCAAAAATTGCTGGCGGTTTGGTGACATACCAATGATTCCGACTGGTCTGCGGTTTGACTTTAAACAATTGCAATTTTCAGTTTGCCTTGCGTTCGCAATAACAAGTCGCAAGGCCAATCACTTAGTGTTTGCGGGATAAATTTCAAATAGATTATTTAAAAAATCATTGATTTGCACATGGGCAGTTATACGTTGCCTGTTCACGAATTGGAAAACCATCCGTTTTGTTTGTGTTAACGTCAGACCAAAAAACAAAAATGTGGTTTACCAAAGAGCACTTCAATGAAACGGATAATTTGTGGATTCACTTTCATTTACTTAGAAAAGTTCAACTAAAAAACACTTCATTTTTGTAATCGAAATAAATTCATTACTGTTGTATAGATCAAATTTTTCCTTATCAATTATAAAACAAACAAAAAATTTCTTTATCTTTCTCACGAAACCATCTGGTGGCGAAACGAAGTTCGTCGGGTTTGCTAGTATTATATAATAATGAACCCAATATTAATTAACCTAATTTATTATGTACTATATGAGTAAGTTTGTCTACAATTGATCTTAGTATATCTGAATTTTAAGTGATGAACCTCCTTTTCATGTTCATGTTAAAACATGATATTCAGAATATTAATAAAAACAAAGATAAACTTATTCCATTCTAATCTAATAATATCGCATGTATAATAACTCAAGCACGCAACATTCAAAGATACCAAAAAATCTTTTAGCCGGCAAAAAAATATGTTGATCAAAATGAAAATCGTATCTCAACGCGAATATTTTTAACGCAAAGAAACTATAGAAATGGGTGACGCACAATTTTGTTATACATTCGAATATTTTCGAACATATTTTAGAACAATGTCACAATCAAAAGCTAGGACTCGAGAAGTGTATGTTTATATTAGAATCGGACGAAAATAAATCAACCACTGTGTTCTCGATCTAGATAGGATAACAGAAATAATTAAGAACGACCATAACTTATCGGACTTTGTTATTTTTGGTAATAGGGCTATGATATTATTAGTAAGAAATCATTTATACATTATATAAGGCATTTTTATAAGTCGACTAACCTCTTGTAAAGCCTTCTTGTCGGCCACCTTGGACCCGCTTTGTAGTAACCTAATAACATTTTTAGCGCCTTCCACGACAGCAGCTTCAATTCTTAAACGATGCCTTAATTCTTCGACACGTTCTTCAACTGGAGGCTCCAACTGTTGTTGTGGATTTCCAGGACCTCCAGAACTAGGATCCCGATATTGATTTCCATTACTATTATCTTGTCCGTCGAAACCACCAGGAGAATTTGTGTGATAATCGTGATGTTGGCGTGATTGACGAAACTGCGAAAAATGTAAATATTAAGCACAATGTAACATTTTTAATTAACAAATTAGTTAAATTATTAAGCACTTACTCTAAGTATGCGCATCTTAAGAAAATCTATTTTAGCTTTGCTGTCAGCCAGCATTTGCAAGGCTTCTTGCAATAATTTCTTATCCCTCGAATGATGTCCGCCAGTAATGCTCTGAATCATATTTTCAGCTCCTTGTTTGACTTTTAATTCGATATTCAGCTGTTTTTCTAAGGAGAGCAGCCTAGCTGCCGTTGGATCATGAGGAGATGAAGATGGCTGCTGGCCAACTCCTGGAGACATTGGAGAATCTGAAAATAATTAAAAAATAAATGAATTTAACGATAATTGTATACATTTTTATCTTTATTATCTTTGAGCATTTAACTCGACAACAAAAAACTTATACAATAACATTTTCTTACTACAAATTACTAAATTACTTCGTCTTAATAAGACAACAATTAAGGTAATCCATCAGTCATAACTCAGTAATTAGGTGAAATTTCAAATACGGTTTTATTTCAATCTTTTCATCTGTCTTTGTTGAGAGCGACATCGGCTTTGAAATGATAGAAAACACGGAATATTAAATAGATATCTTGAGGAAAATTACAAATTGCATTTCAAAAGCAAGATATATTTTTATAAAGAAAAAAGAAATTGCTTTTGTACACTATGTTTCAATAAATAAATAAATATAACAGTTAAATAAATAAATTATTATGGATATTATATATGGATTAATTTTTGGTCTTCATAGTTTCTCATTTAGTGTCAGAATGCAACTTTCGCACCGACTCTTCGTTTATAGATGAAATCCGCTTCTCTAGAATGCATTCGACGGTAATAGTAGAAGTAACTGAATATATATTATTAGAGTAATGATAGTAATCATTTAGTCTTTGCTTTCTATAAAATGGTACTAAATCTCCTCCGCGAAACCAAATGCAATGTCACAAGGTTTCAAAGTTAATATCTTGAAAGTATGAGTATGACAGTGGTAGGACTTTAACATTACTCAGATAAAATAAAAAGCATCTCCTTTGTTTTATTTTTGAAATTTGCTTCATTATATTTTATTTGGAACTTTTCTCGTTATGTTATTTAAAACACTTAAATACGTATTTAATAATAGTTTTGACTGGCGCAAGGTACTCTATAAGTAATTACTGAGAAATCTCTACGGTTCGCCTTCCATTTTATTACGCTGATTTTCAATGTTCTACAAATCATCAATGAATTAATTTGTGTAACAATAAATCTAACAAAATGCCATAAGTAAACCATATGCGCTTTCGTCAAACAAGCCGCTACTTTCTAAATAACAACAAAGAATAAACGAATTAATCTCAATAAAAAGGAGGTTAATAAGCTTATTTGCGGCGAGCGTTATGTTCAGAGCATGCGATTCAGATGCAAATAACTGGAAAATTAATGAATGATAAAGTAAGATACCTTGCACACTTTAGTGCACGATAAAAATATATTCAAGTTTATAAATATTACATTTATTTATTTACCTTGGCCATTGCAATAATCTTCTGGAGCACCGGTCGCCGTCGTTCCGCCTCTCGTTAAAATAATTTGGGATTCTAATTCTAGTAATTCGGATTTTAATTCGGCCAGACGTGCGTTGCTTTTTTTAACAATTCCGGCCACATCGGAAAGGGATCTGAAAAAAAAAACAATAATAAAAATATCGTTTTTTGAGTATATTATAAGGTAAATAATTAAAATAATGCAGTAATTTAAAAACTATCATTCGTTTTTAAGAACTCATGACCAATAGAAACTTTAATAATAATTGTACAAATTCCTTCAATAAAATAAATAATAACTTCTCATACTGTACCTTCTATTTTTCTATAATTACCTTCTATCTGTGGCAACCTCCCGTAGTTTTTCGGCGCCTTCCTTAATTTTCAATTCTTTTCGAATTTCGCGCCTAACACGCTCTTTTAATTCTTCTAATTTGCAAGGCAGAGCCGATTCGGGCACGTGGTCTGTTTGAAGTCCATACTTGTGACTTAATTCGTACAGGACCGGATGGCGGATGTATTCGCCCTGGAAAAGAAAATAACAAATATATACATTTATCAGATTATTTTTTATTATTTACATTTCATCAGATATGAGTTATACAGGCATAGAAAAAGAATCATAGGGACAGGCTGTCTGAACATACTATTAGGATATTAGTACGAAAGTTGTTCGAACAAAATCATAACAGAAGAATTAAATAAAAATACTAATGATAAATGTATTTTTTTCATTTTTGCCTTTTTGTACTATTATCAAAGCGTTTATAATTGCACCATAAAGTTTATAATTTTAATTTTAATGAAATTCAGATGGTGGAAACTATATAATTAAACATAATAAAAAATATAGAATTCTTGTATTTTATTTGCCATGTGTTTTGCTTTCTAATTAATTATTACATCCATTTACCTGTATCTTATCCAAATTAATTATTGCCTGTTATCCGCTTCAGACAAATTTCGAAATTTAATAATTAAAAATCTGATTTTTCAAAATGATAGAAATTTATTTCATGTATAAAAAGGAACAAGGTTGATGGTGCAATAGTTATTCATCAACATCCGTTTATAAATAAAAAAATCTGATCATACAATAAATTTCCGTTGGCCTATACAATGAAACCGTTACAAATGGCCGGGTTATTAAATTATTTGCATTAAATAAAAATAACCATGGATACAAAAAATATGTATATATAAAATTACAAATTCAATTATTTTCGAATAAATAATATATTCGCAAAGCTATCAGTAAGTAATCAAAACATTCACAAACATTTTCTAATAGGATAAATATCGAAAGCACCAATAAATATGACCAGAAATTATTTGATATTAAATTTAGTTAATTTCGCCCATAAAATTTCAAAAATATTAAATACAAATAAAAATTCAACACGATACAATATTGTTAATCATCATATATAAATATTACTAAAAAAAATTTGAATAACAAAATATCTAATTAACAAATCACCAGCAATTCAATATATTAAAACAAATATCAAAGAAATTCATTATTTTTTCGAATATTTAAAACAATACGAAATGCCTAAATGAAATTTGCCTAATTAATCAGTCATTAACCTACATTCTGAATTATTTATTTGGAATGTTCAAATTCTGATTCAGAACTCGTTTCAATGCAAAAAATTTATGGTAGGCGGACGCCTTGTTTGGATAATTACCGATTTACAGTTTTTATTGTTAAAAATGGCTAGAAATCTAATATATGCATATATATATGTATGTATAAATATATTTATCATGAAATTCAATAATAAATGGATTTTTTTTCATATTTTATACATTTTGACACCAATCCAAAAATTTCGTTTTTTACTTTGCTATGCAACTGCAAAATAATCCACCCTTCGACAAACGTTTCAAATAAATTCTCATCCAAATGTAAGATTTTTGGGTTAAAAAAGTCCTTGCTGCGGTTTTAATAAATTACTTATTTTCGAATTATTATTATTTATATGCTTTGTTATAATTGTTTTAAATTGTTTCCTATTTTTGAATTTAATTTTGTGTTGATAAAGACGCTTATTGCTAAGATTTTGGCTTTGTTTCACCTATGTAAGTGAGTTCTATCAATCTAAGCATTTTATCTACAAAATTGAATAAATGTCTATCAATATTTAAAATTTTAATTTAGACATTTTTGAAATTGTTAAATTAATTCAATATTTTAATATAATTCCTCTATCCATAAATGAATAATTTTATTCATTTGCGGCCAAATTTGAACTCATTAGATTTATAGTCTAACGACTTATTTTCCATGATAAATGTGTATTTATTCTTGTCATTGTCAAATATAAAATACAAAATGTTTACCGAGTACGAACGATCAAGCAAGATTTTTTTCATGAATAAATTTTCTGCGAGCGCGAATACAAAACCGAACGGGCCGTGAAAATAAATGAAGCGTTTTCATTGCGTACACAAACGATTGAACAATTACATAAAACAATGATAAAGGAATAGTAATGATATGGAATAGATCATCAGTATAAAACCCACTCAAACAGAATAAAACCCATCGACATGACGAATAGAAGCAAGCCTAAAATCTAGGCTCATATGATGAGGAAGAACTAATCAATTTTCACAGCTGCGGTAATAATTTTAAAACCGCATAATCTGATTAACGAACATGAAAAAGGTTTTTTTGATAATTATAATGAAAAAATAATATGGAGCATTGATAGCATTAATTATTAATGTATAGTATATTTATCTGCTAATTATAAAGATCTAAACGACTTACTCAAGTCAATTCCTAAAACTAATATACACAAGTATTTATCTAGTAATCGTATAGCTTTTAAATTATTAAATTCGGTTCGCCATTTTTGAGGAAAAAATTAAGGAAAATTTACTACAAGTGATCCTGAGAGACTACAAGAAAATTACTACTTAAATACTTCATTTCTGACTATAGTCTGAAGTATACTTCAGTAATTAATTATTACATAATATAACTCTATATATAAACACAAATGTATCAATGAAAAAACAAATAAAATAAAAATGTAAAACTATTATATCAATTGCTAAAATATAACAACATTGTGAATGTTGAAAATAGAAAAAATATATATATGACCTCTATGTGCTTTTACATTTTGGTTTTTGAACAAAATTTAATTAAATTTTAAAAATTGTTATATACTTTATTAACATTTTTTATAGGACAATCGAGGAACCCCATCACACTACATTAGCAATAAATAAAATTGGCTTTTCTCAAATGTAGTGAGCAATTTCATATCAAATATTGCTAAAAAAAATTATACTAATTGTTTGATTAAATTGAATCCAATTGGATTTGATTATTAGATCATTATAAATGTTTGTTTCTAATGCAATAAGTACCATTTTAAATAAAGAGATGAAAAATTCAGATATATACATACAATTTTAAAAAATATGTTATTGGACCCCGGATTACATATAAAACTTTTAAGTTTTTGATGATAAGTTTTACCAAGAATTTAAGTTTATATACGTTAATATATATAAGAATATAGTTTATATACGTTAAGAGTAACTAAACTAGGAAAATGAATCAAATTTTTATCTAGATAGTAGTCAAAAAAGTTTTAATTTTATTAAAATGTATTTATGAATTGCTGTTTGGAAAAACATCAAGACGAGGCCTACAAAATATAACTACATGAAAAATATAACTAAAAATAAACCAGGGAGGGTAAATTTATTAAAAAAACATTTGTAACCAAACAATAACTACTACACTTGTAAATTAAAAAAAATGAAAATGTAGAAAATTTATTTTTACATTTATTGAGCAATTAGAGTTTAATTTCAATACTGAGAATATTGCTAAAATTAAAATGGTACATTGTTCTCCAACTATACAACAGATGCAATTATGGTTGAAGACAACAATAAGCCTAGATATTTTTCAGATTCATTGGGAGATTTAAAAGCTATATATAAATTATAGATTTGCACATTAGTAATTATTAGTGATAAATCTTCACTATAAATATTTTTTTATAAATTAACAAACTCTGTCTGGGATACTCCTTGTCATCAAATGTCGACGTTTTGTACTATATATTTTTTTATTAACCATAATTTAGTATTTTTCAAAATCATATCATATATGTAAATAAATCTTCTCATTTAATAAATTAATTAAAATGAAGTCAATAATGTAATTTTTTTTTACCATTGCACTCACATCTAATGCTTTAAAGCACGTCAGCATGTTATTGTATCCGTATCACTCAAAACATATATGAATGCATAATACTTGAAGATAACGACCACAATTCATTAGTGTAATTAACCATAATTATCAGTTCCGATGGACAAACCAAGTGGAACAAACTGAATATGTTCAATAATAAAGTAACAAATTGTTTCAATCGATTTATAAATTAACATTTAGAGAAAAGTAAGAATTTAATTTCAAACACAAGATACACGATTTATTATGATAAACATACATGGTGTCTCAGAACTCAACGATGATACTATTGATCGTATCTTGCCTGAACAATTAACAAAAAGTACTTCACGTTGGAGCTTTTAAGTACAATTTTGGGAGCTTTGGTAAAATTGTAAAAATGCACTAGCAAAAATCATGTCATTTTTAGGTTTTTGATTTCTTCACTTGAGTTTATTATAAGACTCAAGTATTTACAAAAGTAATAAAAATTAACCATACTAACTGAAAATTGGTCACAATTTCACCAAAGTTCTAGATTGCTCGTAAAAACTCCTAAGTTCCAAACAACGCTAAATAAATTTTATTTCCAATTTTTTTGAATACTCCAAGCCCGTTTTAACTTGACGTTGAGTTCTGGATCACCCTGTATATTATAAACATAGCTGCGGGATCACTTGATGTGACAAAATAATTTGTTTAATAATTGTTAATAAAGTACTCCCATATGTATAAATTACTAAACTAAACAGCATTTTCACAAACAAAATTAATAAAAAATAGTAATAAAAATGAAAATTCATCAATTATCCAATAATAAGTTGTTTTTTTAACTATGGTATTACAAATAATAATATTACTTGTAACCAATTACTTGAGAACTTAATTTATATAAATGTAAACAATTTGTTTGTTTAATAATTGAGACATATGAACATATGAAGAGTATTATGTATAAATTGTGTATAAAAAAGTAGAGTCAATTATGTATAAATTTTGTGTATTTTTTGAAATACCATTGCGCAACATATTATTTAAAAATGACTTCTGTATTATTTTTAATATTTAAACACGGTATCACTTGCACTATTTAAACCGATGAAAACAAGTTTCAAGAACTCAATATTTTCAGAGAACTAACTATCACAAATGAAAACGTGTATCACTTTTTTTTATAAACGATCATTTTTATAGAGAAAAAAATGACTTATTTCAGTTGATCTCAATGTTAACCGTCTAAAATCACTTTTATTACTGCATGTATGTATTTTGTATAATGTTTCCGAGCATGACACGACCAACATGTTATATGCTGACATAGTCTATTAAGGCGCCCAGTTTGTCATTCATGGAAGTAAATTTAGTAGTAGTGAGAGAGCTGGACGACCACTTTGTTCAATATTCATTATTTATTTGGACTCACTCGTGAGTAAGTGGCTATAGAGCGATTAAACCTGAATCAGAGGCCCCGGGTTCGAAGAGCCTGGTGTCAGGCAGTAGTGACATGGGTTTTCATTTGAATATATAGATAGTAATTTATTTTCAAGTAAAAATAGCCCGTATCAGTCATTGCTGCATCAATTAATATTCGTCATATTACAGAAATTGTAATAATAAAATTTATCACAAAGAGATGAGATAACTATTTGGGTTGCCATTCGAAAAATTGATGTAATATTAAGTTACATTAGCCCAACAGCTTATGGAACTATTAAGTTCCGATTCCAGTTGAAAAAAAATAAAAATTAATTTTTTAATCACGCAAAATTACTCGGAACTTACAAATTACTCTACTTTAAATAAATCCCCACAAAATCGAAAACTTTACGTGCTGACTATATAATATAGCAGTATAAAATATATTATTAAAATTTCATATTACTTTGACTAAAATAGTATTCCTATTGAAAACTATATATTCTTACAATATTTATCCATTAGAAATACAAAAAGTAGCTTTACTTAAAATTATTAACAATTAATTATTCATTATTATCATATGATAACCATTTTAAAATTTCAACCGAATTATTTTTATGAGCTATTTGTTCTTCAACAAATAAAATTTTACCCAGAATTAAATGAATCTGATCAGGATTATTGGGATTATTTAAAAAAAAATCAAAAATTGTAAGTAATCTCTTAGCAAGTTGTAAATTTTTATACACAAAAATAGAAATAGACAAAAATTATATTTGGATCTGCATGTTTAGAAAGAGTCAGTTTGGCATTATTCTAAGAATACTTTTCTTTAATTGTAAATTACCAGAAAATGCATATGGTTTTCAAAACCCTTTTGTGAAATGAATTTTTTAAAATTGAACAATACGAGTATGAATATATTATTTACACGAACATATCGACAATTTCCTATTGTATTTATTTCAATTTTAATATATAAATTTAAAAACAATCTTATTAAATTCCGATTCTTTAATCTATACCAATTCTAGAAATGATTTTGAAAGAATTAACTGCATATTGAAGAACTATTCAATTGAGTGGTTTCCAAACTTTTATGCACCGCGCCCCCTACTCTAATAAAAAAATTGTTGCGTCCCCCTTAATTTTTGCAACAATTCAAGTTTATAAATTGCTAAACTGACATTATCAGACTGCATATAAATATGTAATATTATGTAAAAATATGCATAAAAACCAATTACTTTTTATTCACTTTTCAATCAAGTTTTGAGTTATTTTCAGAAATAATTTTATTCTAGAATCAGGATACGTGCCCCCCATAGAACAGGCTGTCTCCTCTGAGGGGGGAGGCTGAGGGAGGTTGGAAACCGTTGACTTAATAAATAACACAAAGTGCTATTTGTAAATATGAGTTTGCAACATTTTCACGAGTTAAATTAATAGCCTTGGGAAAATTTCAATATTGTATTAAAACATATATACAAAGTTAAAAAATCTTTCTATCGATAGCTATTTATAAGCACAATGTACAACATATCAGAAATTGAGTAAACTACCACGAGCTCTCCCTCTATATTTTACATATCAGATATTTATATAGTATGAAAAGTCACCTGAGAAGTCCGTGTGATTAACGCGACACACATAAATTTGATATAAAACTGATAAGAAACGACGTGAGGCATAAAACTTTAATAATAAGTTAAATTAAGGTTTCTATGGGTCATTAAAAGGCTATTTTGTTTGTAGAAGGTTTATTACATCAGGAAAATAGGTCACCCACCCTTTCGTTCAGAAGAAACCTTCAGCCTTGAATGAAATGAACATATTCACACTTTTTCGGCGTGGCCTAAAAACTAGAATAGATGGAGGATAACATATAATAATTATACAAAAAACTATCTGAATTTGGTAACTCGTCGACAAAAAATCGAATTAGATTAAAATTTACTTGAATTTATTATTAGCGTTGGATTTTGCTAAATTTCAATACAATATTGTTGATACCATATTAAAATCAAATATTTACATAATGCATTAAATCATTTTCAAATTAAACCATAATTTACAAAGTAGCTCCTGAAATTATTTAATTTCCTGAATAGTTTCCTAAATCGATAAATGGCAAAAATCATCTATTAATTTTTCATAAATTTCAGTTCCTCAGAAGACATTTCTGGTATCCATTAAGATCAAAGGATCAAAATTTAATAAGTTTATCTCTTAAATCCAAGTTGTAAAATTAAAATAAAAAAACAGTCAATTAGATGTAAAATGTATTTTGTGGAAAGATCGTGAAAACAGCATATATAATTTTTCATAATTTACAATTCCTCGAATCAAATAAGACAAGAATTCCAATAATCTATAAAAGTATCTGCATAATATTTAAACAGTTTATCTTCAAAAGACATGCTTGATTGTTTGTTCAGCCAACCATGTATTTATGCATTTTAATATTTGCCATACAGTTAGCTACTTGCTACTTCAAAATCTTCAGAAAAGGGAATCTGTATATATTTTTCGCAAATGTATGTATTTGCATATGCAAATTTGTCATAATGAATTCTTGGTGCGGAATTTTGAAAGTTTTTTGCAAGGATTGAGAGAGAAAACTTAGAAATTATACACATGGATATGGTTATTTCATTTTTAACTAATGCATGATAGAAATTGTTATCGTTTATATAATTATCAAGGTGTATGAATAATTATAATTTTTTTATTTAAAATTATACAAAAACATATGGAAATTAAATGTGATATAAAAAATTCAACAACGCATACAAATCATTTACTCAATTTGTCCCCATTTTGTCTTCTGCTTTTTGTTTCTTGATATGAATAGAACAATAATGTGAAAAAATTATATATTCTTAGAAGTTGTATACTAAAAACACACTGTGCCATTGTTTATCATTATTGGAAAAATAATTTTCATAATTATTTAGAAAATGACTAATATTATCTATGAATTATTCACCGTGTTTAAATATTTTTATCACTCGAATAGATTAGAACGACTTGTTGATACCAAGTATCACAAATTCAAGAATTAAAGTACACGAGAAATTCAAGGCTAAATTAAAAATTATTTAATTTTATTAGATATAAAAATTATATAACAAATTGCAAAATTCAATTGGCACATATATTTATTTAATTATTTAATTTGAAATTATTTTTGTATTACGTAACAACGAAATTTTTGTGTGTACCATTCGCATAAAAAATTAATATAGCATCAATTACGAAAAAATGAATTTCATTTGCAATATGTAATTTTATATTTAATTTGAAAATTTAAAAAAATGTTAGTAACGATAATGCAATATGTCATACATAAAAAATCTTTCAAGATAATAGTATAAAAATATCGTTGACCACGTATAAATTACTATTTACTCAATTGCAAAAAATTTAATTTAATTATATAAAAATATGTAATAATATTAATAGCAAAAAATTAATGAAATAATGTTATGATAGAGGCAAAAAAATGATTTTTATTCTCAATATTTGTTATTATATCTTTTAGAACCACTGAAAATATAAACGTGACTAAAAAAACCGTAAGTCTTTCTACAAAAAATGATTATGTAAAATCGTGCACGATTTTTATATAAGTATTTTTTTTAATTTGTGTTTCTTGTAAACAATTTAATTCCAATTGCGCTGTACGTCTGTGCGGTTAAATTTATCTGCCACATTTATCTCAGGAAGGCAAATCTTTTGTTCACATGAATTGTTAGCATTAAAACAAAAGTATGTGAGAAATTCGTAAAATATTGTTTAAGTACAATTTGAATTGTTATATAGACAATGAACGCTAAAAAGAAGATGAATACAAATGTATTTATTGAAAAAATATTACTGAAAAAAATTAGAACGATTGTGAGAGAAAAACGAATTGCGCAGTAGTCAAATTATATAAGTTCGAATGATATTATATTCACTATTTATTGTATAAAGAAAAACGATGAAAAATTTACTTATTACCATAGATTAACAAGTGTAAGAATTTACAGCCGTTCCTATTTAATCTTATTTCAAGATAACCGTTAGATGTCCTTATAAAAAGAACTCAAACAAACGAGTTAAACTGAAGAATAAAAAACAAATACAAACTACCGTTTTCAGTACAGAACTGGAGGTTTGCAGACTACCAGTTCGAATTGCAAAATCCTTAACATTTTAATTTAACAGTAACAGCTTCTAAGTAAAACGAAAAAAACTTGATTTATTGTGCAAGTAGTATAATCTGATACGATTTAGAAAGAGAGCTAGAAATTAGTGTGATAAAATAATTCACTACTTCTTGTGAATTGTGATTCTCTATATATCAATGAGTATAATTGATTGATTGACTACTTACTTTTATTATTATTTAGGTTAAAAAATATTGACTATACAATTCAAAAGGATAGAAAAAGCAATCGATTCCTTCTGATGGGGAGACGTACTATTGATTACTTTTTGGCAAAGACAGGTCCAGCCGTTTCCGAGATACGAAGCAAAGAGTGCAGAAAATAGAAGTTAAGTTTTTGAGAGAACAGTGTATCCGATTTGAATGATTCAAAGAACATTCAATTCGTAATGATAGGAAGAAGTAGTGATTAGCTTTTGACAAAGGCAGGTCCTGCCATTTCGAAGATACGAAGCTAAATGTGCAAAAAATGGCAGTTTTCGAGAGAACAAAGCATCTGATTTGAATGACACAAGAAATTTTTGCTTGTGTTGGCGCAAAAATTGTTTTATAAAAAAATATTTATTTTATTTCAAAATAAAAACTTTTTTTTCTCAAACAATTTTTTTTGTATATCGAAAACAACTCGGATTTTAATTTTAATTCTGGATAAAGTTCTAAAGCTTACTTATAAATAAATAATTTTGATTTTGCAATTCAGTTTATATAATTATTATAAATATTAGACAATGTTACAGTATTTTTATGATAATATATTTAAAAACATTTAATATGCATCGAATATTTCGTTACGGTACGGCAAGTTCCAGCAATTTGCCCTAAGGCATGATGCCATTCACCACTAATTATTTATTTGTTTTAGATTTTAGATATAAATCATCGGTTTTCACTTGCAAATATATATAGCAATATGTTTTAAAGTAAAAATAGCCCTTATCCGGTATTACTGCATCAATGCTATATTAATTTTTATATTTTAACACATAGTCAAATTATTAGGACCCAAATCGTATGGAAAACCTATGCATTTTTTAGGGATATCACAAATATAACTTTCTCCACGACAAGTTGGCAAAGTAATATAAAATATCAAATTCATCCTTCCCCAACCAGATGGAATAATAGTATAGAAATTATTATTTAAACTAATGATTTTTCTCAAACAATTAATTCCAGCTCTCTCACTACATCCATCCATGCCATTTATAAGAAACTTTATGTGATAAGATTTATGTTATTACAAAATTTGCTAAGTGCATGAATTAATCAGAGGCTGCATAATGAATGAAACCCTATTGTTGCACCATCTTCTCATGTCGCAAAATGACATGGGAAATAAACGGTTGTACACAAATATTGTATGTAATAATCAAATAAAGAGGAAAAAACATATTAAAATCTCAAGGAAGGCCAATTTTCTAAAAGAGCGTTTAAAAATAGAAAAATGCAAAAAACTAAATATTTAAAAATAAATCTAATACTGTAAATAAGTTGCATCTTTATAGATTTCTAACTTAATTGATAGTTCAATTTATCTAGAATGTTATATTTTATGTCACTATATTTTCTATATCTTTTCGACTACTTGCCATTTTTTTGTCATTTTTGTGATTGCCAACTTAATCTAATCTGATATATTCTACAGAATTGCCACCCAATGGTTAACCCAGTTGACCACCAGCAGCAATTATCCGCAAAAGACAATTTTCTCTTCAGATTATATTCGCGATCAAGAAGCACAAAAAAAAATTTGATATCACTACTGCTTGATATCGAGCATGGCCGAGATTGCATTCCTCTTACTATAAGGACTTGAAGAAACCCTACTGGATAAATAGTTGAAATACAACTTTGTTTAGTGTAACTCTAACCTTGGAACACCGTATCATTGGAAAATCGGTTATATCCTTATCACGAAGATAATTTTTTAATCAACTTATTATTTTCCGCATGCGATTTGAATACAAATAAGATACTGGTGACTTTTGGACCACAGTTTTTCAAAATATGAAATACTGTCAACTCACTGGATAAAGAATAACGTACAAATTATAATATATGAGAGTGATGTTGTGTTGTATAATTACAAAACCCTTCTAAATTTAATTATACATTTAATAAGTTTTACTATCACGAGAAGATGGATTTCTGCATAAATAATTTTAATTACAATTTATATTATTTCAATTAACGCCTGAAACATTAAACTAAGAGTACAAATAACAGTGCACCTTCAACATTTCAACAAATTATAAAATTGGCGTTCTTAATCAATAAATTTCTAATTTAATCGAATTCCTCTCACGAAAAATAATCATTTCCATAAATACATGTGGGTAAATTGTCTATCTGTTATTATATTAAAGACATAATGAAAGCTTAATTAGCTCGTACAAATATTCGCAATTAACATTACAACCGTATTACAAGTTTCATATTTAACACACGTTTTGTCAGTTATTAGCAAACCGTTGAGATTTTGAGATATTACTGTAGTTGTATTAGGCTAGGGTCACATGATAAGCAAGAAATAAATAATTCTAATTTTTAATTAAATAATGTTATGCATAGATCTAATATTTTGCAAAAATTTGCATTTGTAAAAATAAGAAACACAAAATTATTTTCTGAAAGTGTAGCGCACCCAAAAAGCACTCTTTTTGACATTCGAACATTTGAATCTACTACGGATAAAATTTATAATAAAGTCTTCAAAAAAAAAAAAAAAAAAATAGTTATAGTAATTCTTTCAAAAACAACTAATGGATGTGGATACATTTCAAAATGTACTTTTACCAGACCAAAATTATTTTAAAAATATCTACTAACAATAAGACCAAAATGATTTCTAAGGCAACTAAGACTTAACACTTTGATCAAAAAGACGACCTGGAAAGATGGAAAATTTGTCAACAAGGTAAATTATTTTGTTTCTCAAAGTTCCAAGGAACTTATCTTGAATAATAGTCCAGTCATTATAAGCTTAAATTAGGTAAGACTCTCGGAATTCGAGATACCCGGCTGTAAGTCTATATCAATATAACTTGTATATTGACACCCTAAAGTTATCTCAAAACCTACATATGATGTTGACACCCTACCATATGTAGGTTTTGAGACAACTTTAGGGTGTCAATATGCAATTATTTACAGACAGTTGGGTTTCTCGAATTCCGAGGTAAATTTACTATAATTTCTGGACTATAATATTGAACAAACAATACAGAATCTTCAGTTATCAGTTAATTTCACATTCATATGTATTCAAACGTCTCCCATGTGATCCTACCACAACAAAGCAAATCTCACGAACCATAAAGAGTATGGACTCGTGTACATGCCAGCGAAAGATTAATTTGAATTTAATTAAATACTTCAGGTGCTCTCGGAATATAAATACACATTCCAGTATTACCAGGAAATTCTTGAAGATCAAATAACTATTGTGAGCAATTCCCAAGTGTACCATCATTGGTATAAAATACTCTGTTATAGAAAATAATTCGAAGAAACATTTAAAAATTTATGTACGTAGATAGTACAAACGTGCTTCATAAAAATGCTTTGAAGAGGAGAACAATTCATTTCTGATATAAAATAATTAGAGCAATGGCAATTACTACCAATTGCGGACAATTGCTAATAAACTTTAACATATATAGTACAGCCGAACAATTTTTATGCATATGCCTTTTCAGTCTGTATCCAAATTTACAAAATTATTTCCCAAAAAAAATGCTCTCACTCAAAAACCGTATGGTCGTCATGAATATACAAAGAGTATCAATTATCAAGTTCATCCAAATGTGACCAAATAATTTTAGGGTTTTTTATGAAGAAGTCATAAAATGCCGTTGTTTGACTACACACTTAATGCGTTACGGAAACAGGAACTAAACAATAATGAAAAAAAAACCTTTTCCTCTATTGTGACTTTGCACAAATTTACGATAGAAAGTTTCTAATGGTATTGTACTGGCTGACTCTGTTGTTATATGTTATTGCATGCTGATGTACCATACATCGAAGGGGATCTGGGAGAAAAATTCTAAACTATATTATTAAAAATAACAAATATTGAAAATAAGTAGTAAGATAGGCTGTGTTGGCAACATTCCTGACTTGGGTAAAATTTGATAAAAAATTATATACCTAATAACTATTCTATTTTTTTTTTTCTTCTTGACTTTGATTTTCAATACCAAAAATTATATACCTGATAATATTCTATTTTTTTTCTTCTTGATTTTGATTTTCAATGCCATAACTTTTAACTTATAGATTTTATTGTAATCTGATTGTTATAAAAAAAACTGATAACAATGTATTTTTACAAAAATTTAAAATTTCAATTGAGTACGATATAAAAATTTAGAATAGAATATTTAAAAAAAGTGTTCAAATACTTTATAAGCTCTAAAAATAGAATAAAAATTAAAAAGAACTAAGTAAAGTAAACTGTACATGAATGTGCGATGATCTTAGATTTTTTCTGCCAGTTTTTAAAAATCAGCATCACAGTATATTGTGAGGTTATAAAAGAAAGTAAACTTTAGTGAGAGAACTATTAATTTTTTTTAGTCAGTTTCTCAAAAAAATCTGAATCGCAGTGACTTGAGTAATCAAGATTTTACACCTTAAATTATAAAAATCTAGAATTTTTCACCAAAAATACTTATTATCATGAAATTGAGTAAAATAGTGATTTCACGATAAGATTGATTGTTAACCAAATTATTCGTTGTACAGTAAAAAAATATTACTTATAAATAGTAAACTAACTAATCAATATTACTATTTGATAGAATTTTGCAAATTTATCAAAGTAAATAAAATTTTATAAATTTTATTCAAGAAAAGTGCAATATTTTATTGCTCTTTCCCTCTGCTCATTTTAAAATTCTGGAACCACTTTTGTAAAAGTTTGGCAGTTCTTTTACAGAAATATTAGATAAAGTAAAAGAAAAATAATTCATACATTCGTTCTTTGAAATTGTACTCTCAAAGAAATCATAATTATAACATAAGCCTTTCCTTTATAATTTCTTTTCCTTTAATCTCAATTTAAAAAAAAGGCCATTATGTTTGCATGAAATTGAAAAGCTTTCATTACCATAGTTACAATATCCGAATTTTTCACGACAAGTTATATGGTAATCAAATATTTAGTTACAAAACTGCAAAAAAATGTTGCTTAGAAACAGTGATATCTAACAAATTAGTATTAAAATTTAATAGAAATATGAATATTTTATAGACACAACTTGAAATATAATAAAATGATTGAATTCAATGTTTTTTATTTGCAACTCTCCAGTTAAGGACATTTAGCAAAGTTGTGGAATTTACAATTGTCAGCCGTAAAGGGGCATTGTATACTATAGTGAGATGTTGAAAAAACAACTCAATAGTTGTTTTTCCAATCGTTATAATATTAACATTATTTCAATGATAATAATATAAAATTAACTAGTTTTTTATAAATAATAATTAGGTTCAATAATTTATTGCTAGATCTAATATGGTTAAAGTGAAAATAGAACTTCTCCGGTACGCATCAGTATTACAGAAATTCTAATAATAAAAATATCTCAATTATAAAGTTAGAAACCACAAAGTTCATAAGTATCATCCCAACAGCTCAAAAACTATTAAGTACCCACTGCTAGCTGTTCAAAAATATATAGATTTTTTTTATTGCCTTTAAGAATGTTGCACAATATGAACACTGGCGCTCCCACTATTATCGATGCATCACACGCATTCCAATAGAAAGAAGAATGCACTTACGAAGGACAAAGAACGAAAAAAAAATCCAAATGTATTTAGATGAATGCACAACACATGCCAATAGCAAAATGTTCCTTTCTCTAGTTACATAAAAATTTTATTTATTAACAAGTAATGCCTCCAGTATTTTGAAGCAAGGTAATGATTATATCTTATCTATTTTGATCCATTAGGCAATATAATATTTGAAGACAACATAGTGTAAATTTAACTAGCAAAAAAATAAAATGTTTTTTTGTTTTACAAACATATTTTTAACACACCGAATAATAAGATAAAATCTACAGAAAAATTACTGAACAAAAACTTACTTTGATCTTACGCACTTTTTTACTGTATTTTTCTCCAACCGACACTAGACGTATAGGAACTTTCAATTAACAAGTTTAGCAAAAAAAAAAAAAACATGCATTTCTCTCAGCGAATGACTTTTCAATTTTCTTTCATTTCTGTATAAAAAAATGTGAAAATCTTTTACACACGACCTACATGTGATATAAATATCACCGTATAATCAATTTGACTCTTTCCACGATTTAAAAGAAAATTACAGGATTTAGAAGAAAATTGTATGAAAAGAAATTTATGAAGGAAAGACTCATGTTATAATTATGATTTCTTTAAGAGTACAATTTCAAACAACAAATGTGTGAATATTCTCTGTAATAGTTTTCCAACACCTGTATAATACCAATTATAATCATTGAGATGAGCACACATATCAAAAGAGTAATAATTTCTATCTGGATCAGGTCGCAATTAGAAATATAAATAAGCCATAGGCGATGTAATTTACATTGATAACGTATGATATTGAACGGCATTCTACCGTTAAAATTTACATTTTCTCATTATATGCGAGAACTCTTGATATCTGATATTCTGGAATGTCGTAACATTACGGAGAGCATCTTAAAAAACCGAGTTTATGAAAAAAAAAATTATATGCAAAATTTCACACTAAAATAGAATGATAGAGCATTGTTTGGAATACGCTTTTTTATTACGTTGTTGTAACCGTGAATATAATAAAATAATCATATATAGATAATATATGACCAGGCAACATATTTGAAATAATTTGATTCTATTTGCCAAAATTTCTTCCTGCTCTTTTTTTATTCAGTATTTAAAAACGAGCTGCTGCTACTTTTTATAATTTTTTTTGTTAGCGAAATAGTCAATTTATAATTTAACAGTGTGAATAAAAAAGAACCTTATTAAAACTACAGATACATAAATGTTAAACGATATAATACAGTTCTCTGTTTTCCTTTAGTAGTTTAACAAAATAAATTCGCTATTTGATTTTAATCTTCACATTTTTTACATTCTGTTTTCTATCAGTTTTATTTTAAGTGATTTAATATACGAAATACATATAAAACGTTTTTAAGCAACAAAAATTCAATACTTAAAAAAAAGTAAAATTAATATTCTTTACATCGAGTTTATAATGGACAAAAATGTATAGAGCAAATTTGCTCCAAGTTAGATTTTAGTGTGTCATGATATTTGCAATATAAAAACAAATGAATGTATAGAAAAATATCTCATATAATCTATTCTAATAAAATCATCGTAGGATAATAAAGTATTGAGTTTAAATTAAATATAAATAGTTATTTATGGAATGCGCTCCAATCTATCTTTAAATTAAAACAACCAAAAATTTATTTTCAAATTATTTTACAAATTTAATTGTGCTAGAGCATCGACATGCACTAGATTTTCTAATAATTTGTTTATAAATAATTAACTTTGATATGTATAAAAGCAATTGACTACGACTTGTTTCTTCAAAATATATGTGGATGTAGGGTTACCATATATTTTTCAGATTTAAATTTTAATTGTAGCTAAAATTCTTAAGCTCACTTAAATACTTGAAATAAATAACTAACGTTGCATTTCAGTTTATATAATTCTTAGAAATATAGAGATAAGATCCTTCATTCTTACTCCGCTTGATTAACTTTTGTTTAACAACTTTTCATTAAAATATAAGTAAACGTCGTCGTTTATGAATTTATATTATCAATTTATAAGCTCTTATATATTTTGCCTACAAAATACGAATAATGAAGATAACAGTAATTATAATAATGTATTTTAAAACATTTGAAATTCCTTAAATATTAGGTAAGAGAAGTACCAGCAATTTGGACCAATAGATGATTCAATTTTTATGCAGAAAATAAATAAATAAATTTTAAAAATTCGGGACGATCCGGGATAAAAAAAAACTAAACCCGTAACAAAAATTGCTTTTAGAAAAATCCGGAATCCAAGATGGAAATCCACGATTGTTTCGGCCAATCGTATTGGTAACCTTTTCGCATGTCAATTATATAAAAACAATTGACTACGATTTATCAACAACCATATATGTAATATATACATAACCAAAAAGTAAGTATCATAATAATAATATAATTTCTCACATAATTTCTTTAATAATACGTACTCTTAGAGTAAGTAAGGACCCCAATCTGTGTGCGAAATCTTTGAAGGATAATCTTTTATTCACATCCTGGTTTTGTTCTTCAGAATTGTTTCCGCTGCCACTGTTTCTCGTATTCTTTGGTTGACCCATGATGGAAAATGTTCACACAGAACACATAACTAAGTTTTCACTTTTTTCACAGAGTTTATTACAAGTTTTGATAACATCTTTCACAATTTGTTAAATAACCGATTAATAAGAAATTTTCTTGGAATTATTGAATATAACAAAAAATTTAATCATAAACCCATATGCTTCTGGAACAATACGAAAACGTGAATCATTTGTTTTGAACATTAAACGTCGATTCATTTGTTTAAACAAATGTATCGCGTGAAATATACAGATAGCCAGAAATAACAATGTGAACTAGATATATATCTAGACATCTGTTATAAAACTAGTTGCAAGTGGCATTTTGCCTTAAGGCAAGTTGGACTAACGTATACATAATCGATAACAATTGATATTCAGCTATTTAGATAAAACCAACTGTTATAATATCTTTAATTGCATAAATTAAATTAATCCGTTTAACACAATTCGTGTCATCTAGTTCTTGTTTTAAATGGATTTTTAAGTGTGAATGTCAACTGCAATCAGTAGCATTTGTAGCTACCTGCAAAGCACTATAGAACGTACATATGATTCGGCATAGACTCTGATTAAAATCGCTCAACCTCACGGCGAAATTTTATGCTTTGAAGATTTTTTATAATTCTATAAAAATCTCTAAGACTATGAAATCTATCGTAATACCAAATTTCATGAAAATCGTAAAAAAAAGTTTCGACGATTACGAAGAAAGTCTGGACCGAAAGCTAATCAATACGATTCCCAAAAACAATATCTTTTGAACAGTTTTTGAATTTTTAAAAAATATTAAAAATTGTGGGCCGCAACGTGGACGGAATTTTTTTTACTGAATTCCAAAAATAAAAATTTTGTTACATAAATTGTAATTAAAAACCTAATTATATTTTTAATGCAATTTTTTATGTTTATTTATTTACTATGTGTTGTTTTTAGTTAGAAATTTAATATAATACATTTATTTATATTGTTACTAGTTAGAAATTTATATATAATTATTTATATCTTGAAGATCATGTGCATGTTTTATATAATTGAAAAAAAAATTAAATTTAAATTTTTTTTTTTAAATAACAGATCTTCAATTTTCATAATTCATATATATTTCATCTTCTATTTCTTTAAGATTTACGAATCATCAATTGGACATACCATGTTATTCAATCTCACTATTTTTTTCAATAAATAGAATGATGTGCGGATAACAACCATATTGAAGTTTATACAATTATTGCCTGCCGATCTGATGGTACTATTCCAGTAATTATCTTTACTTTGTAACAATAAACAACTTACAAAAACTAGCCTTCGGTTAAGAAGTGCCTTTTGCGAAAACTGGTTTCAGAGTTGTACTAAAAACTGCGTCGGGCGTACAAAAAAATGAATAAGTCCGACGTTTGTATGCGCAGTGATATATTTTCAATACAAAACGGTAATAATAATAAAACAGAATGGTAATAAAACTTTGAATAAAATTCTTGTAAGTAATTGATTTGAAAAACCAAGTGATTATTTTGTGTCTCCTAAAATTTATCCATCGACCTAATTCTAAATGTTTCCAAGGCAAGGTATAAAATAGCATGGAATCCTTGATGAGCTACATGTCTCTTCAATATTTTATTCATCAAAAATGCGTTACATGTTTTTGCTGCTCGCGTCATTCCATGCAGGAAACTATTACACACAGAAATAGCATCAAACGTTATTTTTTCATGCCGAGAGATCGTTAAATTGAAAAATGCTTTCTATTAGAAAAGCTATCTATGTGCACCAAGCGATAATACATCTTATAATTATATAAGAGAAGGTAATTGATAGGTTTCTTACGAAATTAAGGGGCACAACTAGTGTGAAATTTTCAAAAAATCGAATTTTCAATTTTTCCATATTTCGATAGGTTATACCTTTAAAAATAACATACCAAAATTTTAAATCGATATCTAAAATAGTTTTTGAGTCACAGCCATTTAAAGAGTATACATATAGTATATAGTATAATGATCATTTTATCTTTAAACGCGTTTTTCTCGAAACAGCATTTTCCGAATTTGCTGCAGCGATTACTCAAAAACAAATGATCCGATCAATACCCATTTTTTTTTACATGTTCTATATATAGTTCTTCGTAAAATGAACTATCGATTTTTTGATCTGATCAAATATCGAATTTTGGCAGTCCAAAAACGACCAAAATTTTGGATAAAATTCGACGTTTTTTTAAAAAAACGCCGTCATTTTGTCAATTTTTTATTTTTTTTCTTTATCGTAGTTTATTTTACAGATAATATTATCTAGTTTAACGTTTTTTTTTTAATTTCATCCACGTAGAAGGCCGGAATCACTGCAGCAGTGAAGGGCATTTTTTTGTCGCGCCGTTGGAGATCGACGATAACTTAAAAAGTATTTAATCTTTTTCTTCAAAAATTTTACTATGTATTCTTAAAACATGTATAAATGAATTCCTAAAATTTTGAAATGATTGATAAAGTAGTTTTTTTAATATAAATTCCCAAAAAGCACCTTTTTTTAGGCGGTTACACTAGTTATGCCCCTTAATACGTATTTGCTACACCCTCTTATTGCAAATCGTTGTTATTAATGTTTCAGTTAGTAAGTACTTTTGGTTTGGAAAAAACTTCAGTCAGTATGTCTAAAATGTCGATAAAGAAAATATAAAGAAATATTTTTTCAATATCATTCACAAACACGTTTGTGTTCAAAATATAGATGAAAAATTTCTAAAACTTTTTCCACATGTTTCTTATTAAAATCCTTTCCTTTTGCCAATTGCCTAACTTTTAGAAAGTCCAATTTAGCATTGGCCATAAAACTCTCAATTTCCACAAGTGCATCCGTAACATAATCCACATCCTCTGTAGCAGTGTTTTCCAACTTTTCATGGGTCACGCCCCACCTTAAGAAAAATTGTGACGCTCATATAAAATTTTTGACTTTCAAAAATGATTTAGTTTCTTAATAATATAAAAGATAAGCCTTTAGAAATCATATTTAATAAATAATAATAAATAATAATAAATAATAATAAATATCAAATTGTGATCAAAACTTCATAAGTGAAATATGTTATAAAAATTGAAATTCAAATTCAAATTAATTCCATTTTTCTTACTTTTCGAAAAAAGAGGTTTGTTTTTGCCAGATAATACGACCTGCTGATTTTATGATTTCTGGAAGTTTTTTGGCATTTCCTAAACGTTTTCTCAAACGCGGCTGCACCGATTTCAGAAGTTGATTACACGTAAAGTAATATATTGATTTCTATTATATATTAATTATTATATATCACTTTTAGTCTCTATATCATTGAGTCTATATTATATATTACTCTTAGTCTATATATCATTGAAGTCATTGAATCTAAAATTTTCATGTAAAAGTACTCAGTAATTATTACAATACGTTATAAGACTTAATCTAATGATATGATACATAACCTATGAATTATCTACCATAGTATTATATCATACTATACTATTATATATCATAGATAATCTAACTATAATCTATCATTCCGTGAGATACCTAAACCATCAATTTTTATCCTCACAAATGATGTAATATCGATAGATTATGATCTGAATATTAACTTTACTATATACGTATAACATACACACTACATACCCTTTTATCCGTTATAAACCTTACTTTATAACCTATATTTTACCTACACTATATTTATACCTTACGCCCTACCTCACCATATTATCACTTTATTATCTATTGTCTCTACTTATCTATTGGCTATACCGGGAATTGAACCCGGGACCTCCGCGTGGCAGTCGAGCCTCTTAACCACTACTCTATTGGGTCCCCAACTAACAATATATTAAGGAACGTACTGTTTTTTCCGCGGTTCCTTTACTAATTAATACTAAGGTGACGCGACGACACGCGAAAAAAAACGACCAATCGTAGCGACACGGTGGTGCAATGGTTAAGGTCGTAGCCTGTCACGCGGCGGACCGGGGTTCGATTCCCGGTAAATGTAAAAATAGTTTGTAAGAGATATTAGTGTAAGATAATAAATATTAGGCGGTTTAGATATAAGATGTAGGGATGATCGTATACGGTGTGGTGGAAATAAAGCGTACTAATATAGTAGTTGTAAGGCTAAACTGACATAGAATGTAATGTTTAGGCATACGTAAGGCTATACACATACACGAAAAACACTTATGATGGGGTTATCGTATAAGAAATGCAAAAGTTATATAGATTTAATTTATAAATATTTTTTTCTACTTTAGAAATATATATCTAGGTAGTAAAGAATTTTCAATTTGCCTCCCTGAATTTGAAAATTACCCTCCTATGGAACGTGCGCCCAATGTTGGAAACTACTGCTCAGAAGTATATATCTCCTCTATAAAACGAATTTAGTATCGTTTGATTGCTCACGAATACATTAAAGTTCCTTTAAAAAATTCGTTAGTGTGCTTTTACCGATGTGCGTGTTATGTAAATAATCGTGTTTCAATGTAATTTAAAAATAGCATTTCAAAAGAACATGCACCGTCGATAGTTGAAACATCATATGACATGAAAGTGTTCTGGATGCTCTATTTATATTATGAAAGAACCAAACATTATCTGTGCGATTCGATTATTGGACGAAAAACGTGGGCTGTTTCTGCAGTCAAACAGTTTATTGAAAAAACAGAAAACATCAATAGATTAGATAAAAACAAACGTCTGGCAAATCAGACAGGCTTAAATTACTTGACCCGTGAGGTCCTTGTGAGTTCGGTATTTGAAGATCAAAACTTGTGAATTATTCCAAGTTCTCATTTTACATTATGAAAGAACCCAACAGCATTTGTGCAATTGGAATATTGAAAGAAAAATGCGGGTTATTTCTGCAGTTAAAAATTTTAACAGAAAACAAGTAATAATTGGGTAAAAAAACGAACGTCTGGCAAATTAGGCGGACCCAAATTATTTGTACATTAGATCCTCGCGAGTACGATATTTGACAAAATTTTGAATGCTACCAAATTCTTAATTTATATTAAAAAAAAAGATATACAAAGACGAATGGTATTTACTTCCCGAAGGAGGTGTTTTGCTTTCATAAAAAAATCCGATTCGCTAATTTTATGTTTTCTCGACGTTTCAAGCCATTCTGAATCGAATGAGACCAAATTTGGAAAGAGTATGTGTGTGTGTATGTGAACAGATATTTTGCCGTAAATCGACGTTTTCTCAAAAGCGGTTGGTTCAATTAAAAAAAAATTAAAATCCATTCGATCTATGTCGATGAGGTCTATTGTTTCTCACTTTTGTGCGATTATCGGCCAAGCCGTTTCTTTCTAATTTGGAAAAAAGTGTTAAACTTTTCATCCACATTTCAGCTCATACTACGGAATCGATTTTAAAAAAGAAAAAACTGTTCGATAGATATTAGTTGGGAATGATACTGATTAGTTTTAGGTGAAAATCTGCCGAGCCGTTTCCTTGTAATTAACTGTTGAAAAAAAAATTTAAGCCGATTTTTATGGAACTTTTTTTGGCGATATATATCATGGTCTTATAAAACCTACTGAAAAACTACGGCGTTACAAGTAGTTTAATTTTAAAAATTCATCAAAGTTTGAGAAAATGAGTAGTTTTTTGACGTGTGTTAAAATTAAAATTAGACAATTTACTTGGTATAACGATAGAGTACTTGGTTTTAATGAACATACTAAACTATTAAAGTCCTACGGAAAATGGTTCAATTATAAAAATGATTGATTTTTGAAAATTTGCCTTTAAAAAATACTCCGAGTTAACGTGTTCGTTCGTTTTCAATTATGTGTAATAAATCCACTCGGAATACTTTTAATCACTCATAAATTAATTTATTTTTTATTGATTAAGTCGATTATTTACACATATCGGGAAGTCATATAACTTGCCTCAAGGCAAAATACTAATACCAACTAGTTTGTTATTGCAATTTACAAAAATTATAAAAAAGAAAATTAGGGACCAAGAAAGAGTCCTATTTTTTAATTCATTTTTATTAGTGAATTTAAAGACCATATAATGATAGTTAAATGACATATGATAAAAATATAGCAATAGCAGAAGTATTCAAAGTTTTACTCCTACTTATTCTAAGTTTTTATAGTTCATTATAAAAAATGATGATGACACGTGTCATTTTCAAGATAATCCACACAGATTATGAGTTGTAAAAAACAAATTATCATTATTGTATATCATTTTGTATTTGCCAGATAATGTCTATCATATTGTGGAAATCACAAAATCCACACTGGATTTTAGAGTATACACCGTTACTAAACATTTATTTTTAAAAATTGGAAAAAATATTTCTGGTCGATTCTCGATCATTCCCAAGAGACAGCGACACACATTTATATCAAATTCTTGTGTGTTTTATTGCTAAATCAATAGATTTGGCACATAAATCAATTTACCACGATGTTAACATGATGGAAATCGCATTGTATATAGTTTCTGTTCAGTACATTAAGATTTATTAAGTGAAAGGATTTGTTTCATGTCATGATAATGCAAAAAGAGGAAACATCAACTGAAATTGAAACTAGGTTACTGTGCCTTCTGGAACGTTACAATCGATGCGCTTGTCAACTTCGTTTAGAGAAGGCAAATGCGACAGATTTTCTCTTTAATAACGCTTAATTCCATATAATTTCAGAGCAACAAAAAAGAGCATCGACAAAAGACTGAATAGAAAAAATTATATCAAAGTAAATCATAGTAACATAGAAACAAATTATATCATAGTAAAAAAAAAAGGAAAAAAATTCCTCACAACCTATGTCTTAAAAAAATCTGCCCTCACAACCTGCTTCAAAATTTGAAGTCTTCTTCAAAACTTTAAGGATCTTAGTGGAATTCTTACAATACCAATTATATTCACATAGCTGACTAAAACATGATTTATAGTAAAATTAATACATTATAACAACAAACTTTGTTTCAAACCCCGAAACTTTAGGTGTACAGGTAACCCCTTTATAACAAGGTAGTTATAGGGAATGCAATAACGGTATACCGGTATACCGCCCAATTTTTATGTTTGTACAAGTAACTTTAAATTTTATTGGCATTTTTTAAAGATAATATCAATACCGGTATTTTACCGGTATACCGGTTTTATAAGCCAAAAATATCGAAATATCGGTATTGAATTTTTTTATTAGTATTGCATTCCCTAGTAGTTACAATCCAAAATATTAGTGTTATGCGAATCCGTGTTATATGGGACAAAGAATTAGTACAGACAGAGGGTTACGTCCCAAGAATTCAATGCTACATATCATCATTTTATAATAAATATTGTTATAATAATTAATTTTTTAAAGAAGTAATATACATTACATCAATTATAATACTTTATTTTTCATCATAACTAATTGTTAAATGCTATCCAACAAAATCCTTTATTTTTTTAAAGATATCTTCAACCTCTGAGAAGTTTTCTGTACTACCTCCAAATCTGTGCATTATTTTTTGCAAAAAATTGTTATTTACTATTAATTGCTTTATGAAAAATGATATTTATATATTTAACACATACAAAATTATCTTTATTAAACTGTTATGCTCATTTTATTTGAAGGATCTTTATTTAAAAAATATGATATATATTGTCCGATAATCGTAGAATTTTTTGTCGATAGAACGTACGCGCTCGAATAATAAATCAAATTAGTTATCTTTTTAGCTAGTTTCACGACATTTATTGAGCTATTGTACGGCGATATTACTAATTTTAGATAAGATGAAGTTTGATTTTCATAGGTTTTAATATATTTCTATTTCTATTACGGTTTTGCCTAATTCTCAAACCGTGTTATAGCGAACCCGTGCTTTAAAAGTACCGTGTTATAACAAACCCGTAACTTAAAAGTACCGTGTTATGAGGGGAATGATCTTAATTCCTAAACCGTGTTAGAGCAAATCCGTGTTATAGATGTACCGTGTTATGCGTGGGTTATCTGTATAGTAAATTTTGCATGAAAGTCATAAAAAAAACTGATTTTATGTATAACTATGATATTAATCATTCAAAAATAAATTTGCTCTCTTTGTAATAAAAATATCAAGATAGTCATTTCAAAACTTTAAGAATCTTTGGATAAGATTCACCTTATCGATTTCTTTACATAACCACTTGTATTTTTCCAAAACAGTCCAAATCCTAATAGCTTATATTAACTGAATAACATCTGCAAACAAAACTGTAAACAAATTTCTACAGAATCGTTTAAAGCATGTGTAAATTGAAACACTTGTATATGCACTACAAACAATGTCTTGGAATTATTTTTAGCAATAGAGCACAAATGCTGTGACAAGCAGCAAATATTAGAAAACGCAGAAAATAATATTAGACGCTAATTATATTAGGAAGAAAATTAAGTTAGCATAGAAGTCACGTAATTGGTTCTGTCTCTTCAAAGAACTGACGTCAAAAGACTCATTAAAAATTGAAATGACGACGGACTTTTGCATTCAATCTGCTTTATTATTTTTTAATTAAGTCTGATTCGAAGCTACCGTATTTTAAAATGGACACGAAAGGAAAAATAGATCAAGGAAAATGGACAATTTAAAATTAAATGAAGATTATTGGATTGATTTATTGAAGCTCCTGCATTTTTATAAAACAAATGCACCACACAATTGATAGTATAAAATCTATAAAATGCAACATCTGAAAACCGAGGTCCTTAAAGTAATGATACAGCAGAAACCATTTATATTTTAAAGAAAAAAATAGCAAATATCGATATTTGTTGTACATAAAGGATCTGATCGTGATTCCATACAGAATTGGCCCCACCCTGGGCCACCATTTAAATGATTTTGATGCCATTTAAAAGCTTTTTTGAAAAAATTCGATATACTAATTTTCAACGACCTAGCTTATCATTTGGTCATTGATATCATTGAAAATATGCAAAATTGGCCCTTTTTTTCAGAGTCGCTTTTTGACAGAAAAAGATATCGTCAAACAAATAACGTCATTCTATTCACATCGGTGTGGACTATATTATTAATAACCAATATTGTTGAATAATTATTTGTTAGTCTATGAAAAAGTGAAAATATTTGTTTGTTTCAAATTTTTGGATAGCGCGGTTGTTTGGACAATTTTTAATTAGCATCGTTCAAAAGGCTATTTATTTATCTTATGCTGTGCAAAATTTAGTTTTAGTCCAAGAGGTCGAACACATTCAAAAGTTGAAAAAACCTGAGCAATATTTGCAATTTTAATGTAAGAATAGCAATGTTAAAATAAAAATAGTGCTCATTGAGAAGTAGCCTTCAAAATGATACTACTAAATGTAATTAATGTTTCAAAAAAAAATCTTGTACCCAGCTCATAACATGTTTTATATAAATCAAATTTAACTAGAAAAATTATTTGCATTGTAAAGAAAAAAAAATCAATTTTTCATATTTGTTGTATATTAAATTGTACTAGTCGAATTGCAACGTTAAAATAAAAACAGTGCTCATTGAAAAGTAGTTTTTAAAATGACACTATCAAATGTAATTAATGTTTCACAAAAAAAAATCTAACACTCAGCTCATAAAATTATATAAATCGTAAATTAACTAGCAAATTATGAATAATTGATTTTTGTTCAATGTAACACAAATTCTGGTACATTTTCTACGTATTATCATAATATCAATGATTCTATTAAATACCATAGTATTCAGAATATTACACAAATTACAATTCTTGTTGCCAAAAATTCACTAAAATGTTCAATCAAATTCCACACAACATGTATTCAAAAACTCACAACAATTATATTAACAAACTCAACGATAGTTCACATCATTTGTTTTTTTTATTATTATTAATATCCACAGAGTTTGCACGATTATTGAATCACATTTAAAATGATTTGATTATATCACATTTACCAAATCAATTTTATAATTAAATAAATAATTAAACAATCACTAAAATATCAATTTTAATTAAATAAAAAGTATGCCAAGGTTGATGGATTTGGCTTTATACGTTCACTAATAAAGTATATTTCACAAAATTTCAAATTTCATATATTTGTACACAATAAATAAATAGAATTTGTATACATCGAACATGTGTTATAACTCGCAACCGTTGTCAGACTAATCAACAAACGAATGTCACGCAAAAGCGTTTGGCTCCGAGAAGCCAGTGTCTGGCGGATTGCAGGTGAGGGCTTGGGCAATGTTTCCTCAAAGTAGAATTTACCTTTAGGAAAATGGTAAAATTGTGAAAAATGATCATTTTTAGATGCAAAATGTAAGTGATAATTGGGGTAGATTAAAAATATTATATTATTCTATTCGTATTTTTAACACGTCAATGGCGACGCTAATATTAGAAAAAAAATCACATGGCCAAGGTAACTTTATCGGATAATTTAGTTAAAAATGTACCAAGAAAATTCGATGTATCATAGAATTTTTTATACAATAATCACTGGAAAAACACTATTTTTATGGCACAAATATATGACTGACTTGGCCCTGTATTAAAACTTTTTTCTGGTACTATTAATTAGGTATGTCAGGCATATATGTCTGACATGACCTGTGCAGATCTTCTTATCGTCAGACACATAACTATGGCGCTTAAGGTGTTAAACAGGCTTTTAAAAAATAGTGCAACTTTTCTCAATTTGTGAATCCTTTTACTGACCATATTTATTTGGCAAACTTAAAAAAATATGTTTTTCACAAGTTGATTCTATATAAAATTTTCAAATTAAAACAGTATAAAATGACGAAATAATCCCTAAATATTATTGTTGTTCACTAATCTACAAAATTTATAATACGCATTTTGATTCTTACAAGAGAAAGATGTAGGCTTGCGAAATTATTTCTTCAAAATCATTATGAAAAATAATAACTATTAGATACCAATTGCATGAAAAAATACAGTTCAATTTATTTATTTTATTGTTCTTAAAATAGAACTTAAAAAATATGCAACTTTTGCAAGTTAAAAATGTTAATTTCACAATGTTAAGAATATATCAATATGAAAAGATTATTCTAGTTCAAATGTACCAAAAATTTTTTAAACCAACCAGAAATAAGGTATAATTGTTCACGAAGTTATAGTACAAAAATGAGGACTTGTGAAATATTTGCTCTCAGAAATTTCTGAGAGCAAATATTTCACAAGTCCTCATTTTTGTACCATAACTTCGTATACATTAATATATAAAATTTTTATAAAATAATCGATTACATTAGATAATTCAATTTTATTTAAAAAATGTGTTATTCTAGAACACCAGTTTCAAAAATTGCGCAATAAGTAAACTTCCATTTTGTGAATTCTCTTGAAGTTCTAGGAAGAATCATTAGATTTTATTTTCTCAGATGTACACTTATAATAAAAACTATTAATTCAGCTTATAGCATTTACTGACTGCTAAATAAATTAATTAATAAAAAAATTATAAATCTCGTGATAAATAATATTTATTAGATAATATTATATTTATCAATTCTATATAAAGTTTTCAAAATCAAAAGACAACGCATCAAAACTCAGAAAAAATAAGTAAATTTTGCACTAAAGTACAAATTTACTAAAAGTGTATGCTCATTTTGATTCAAAATAGCATTTTGTTGTGAAATATAAATATTTTTTATGTAAAACATGAAATGTCTAGAGAACGCAAGTTTATGATATTAATGTAAAATTCTGTAAAATTAATTCACAAATCTAGGTTGCTCATCAAAATCATACATTATAATCCATTTTTCCTGCAATGGTTAAATCAGTGGTTTAAAACCTTTTCGCGCCGAATATGATTTCGTTAATACTTGATATTATATCTGTCTACAAATAAATATACAATATTATGTAAAAACACAATAAAAATTATTTATAATAAATAATAATTATTTATTCGTTCATTTCTTTATATCATTTCAACATTTTTGGTCAATTTTCGAAAATAGCATTTTGGAAACAGATGTAATGCTCTCCTTGAAACATTCTTGGGTTCCACGACCCGCCCCACAGATTAGAAACCACGGGGTTAAATGCTCGACTCGCATATAAGAGGTACTGGGATCGAATTCCGTTACAATGTAAGAATTTGTTGTATACTTCAAAATATACTCTAGCAATGCTAAAGAATAGCATATTATATTGTTTATATCTTGGAATGCTGTATATAACATAATAATAACATTATATGTTAAATTAAAATCATTAAATAGAATAGATCCTCACAGCCCCAATATCAAGCAGTATGTATTTATTTTCACATATATATGTACATCTAGAATATGTCTCTAAGTAAAAAAAAACCTGCACGGGCATTGCTACATGCAATTGAGTAATAAATCAGCCCTATTAGATAAATTTTAATAATTAAATGATCAAGTATGGATGAATTATCTAGTGGGTTATCATATAAAAAAATCACGTAATGAGAAGTACGAGCACATCAGAACATTTATAGAATGAAAGTTCTTACCGTTGCTGAATATTAACACAAAAAAATTAAATAAAATAGTTAAGGTTCTATTTATATAAAACCTTATGATATAGTATTAGGCTATTAACATGTAAAAAGTACCAAATGCTTTAACAAAACCAATAAAAAATTCAATTTTTCCACTAACTCTCATACTATTACCTTAGCACAGGTAGGTAGAATTTGCGGACAGAGGTGAGTACGGAATCATCTTATCAACGAACTTGTACGGCAACGAGCCGAACAGAAACGCAAGAGGAAAGAAAGTGCAAAAACAATATAAAATAATGGCATCGTTCTCACGCGAACGAAAATTGTGATCAGGGAATAAATTTCACCATAATAAGATGAATTTTTGGCTCTGAATGAGGTTTCATAACTGAAATAATACATGACATAAATATTGATACTTTTTTTTGAGTTCAGAAATATAGCAGACAAATAATCAAGAGATTTTTTTATATATATAATTAATAGCAATCAGATCTCAATAGTTTTATTAGGTTATTGTGATGACCATTCTTCTTAACAACATCGCTTATTAAAAGACAACCCAATAGTTAAAATATTTAATTTTTTTTATTGTATAGAAAATTTTACACCTGTCCTGAAATGAACACGTAAAGCTGGAAAAAAGACTTCAATAATACAAAATCGTCTGATTATTGATAGAAAATTGACATATTTTAATTAACATGAATTTCTAATTCTCCATTTGATGTAAAAACATCAAGAATATCTCTAGTCTAATACCTAAGATATAATTTTAACTTCATGCAGCAAAGCCATGGAAAGACTATTGTAATTTTTAAGCATATTTAAATTTGTATTTCTAAGTGAAAATTTGGGATCATGGAGTTGGATATTGAAACTGAAACCTTGTGGTTGCAACGCTTAAGCTCTTATCACCAAAAGCCCGATATTTAATTCAATTCAAAATTAACCATCGACAGTTGACTTATCCTACTTTTGATGTTTTTGTTATTAGAGTATTTCTAATACTAAGAAACAATTTTAATTTCATGTTGCAAAGCCATAGAAGAGCTATTGATAAGATATTAAAGTTTACATTTTCAGGAGAAAACTTGGCATCATCGAGTTGGATATTGAAACTCTTTAATTTCATGGAAGCAATACGCTCACTTATAAACATATTTAGATTTATATTTTCAAGTGAAAACAATGCATCTTCAAGTTGTATATTGAAAATGGTGGGTTGCAACATATTTAAATTGATATTTTCAGGAGAAAACGTGACATCATCGAGTTGGATATTGAAACTCTTTAATTTCATGCAGTAAAGTCACGAAAGCAATATGTTCCCTTATAATCATATTTAGATTTATATTTTCAGGTGAAAACAAATCATCATCAAGTTGGATATTGAAATTGGTTAGTTGGAAAGCTCAAACTCTTATCACCTGCCTGGTATTTATTTCAGTGCAAAAATAGCCATCGAACAAATCATCAAGTGAAATAGAACAAATTGCTCCTCAATATTTCAGTTGATTTATAATATGTTTCATAGATCATTGTCTATGGTCTCGAATTATATACCTAAATGCATATTCGATTGATAGTTTTTAATTTTGTTTAATAATGTATACTATTTTAGAAGATATTTATATGTTCAGATATGAGTTAAGCTGTACAGCTTAGCAAGAGAATACAAATGCTATGGAATATCAATTCGTTAAATTTATACAACAACCTGATCAACAGAACACTTTAGCATAAGATTAAATTTATAAATATTCATTGAATAACAAGACAATCACAACAAATTATAAGTTTGAAAAAATTAAACAAAGAAATTGCTCCTCAAGTTTTAGCATTTCATAAATTGGTTCATAGATCATTGACTATGGTCTCGAATTACATACCCACATTTCATATTTGTTCAAAAACGTTTTTGATTATGTTTAATAAATAATAGATAATATTTTTGAAGATATTTATATGTTCTGTTATAGGCTAGGCTGTTCAGCAAAGAGAATAGAAATATAATTGAATATGATTTTGATAAACACATATATATATCAAACAATCTGATCAACAGAATACTTTAGCATTGAATTTATAAATAATCATCGATTAACAAAAGAATTTGCTTCATATAATATAACTGGAAGTATAAATATATGAGGAATTGATTTGTTTGATTGATTTGTGGTGGCACTCACATCATGAACCTGCCTTCGAGCAGACAACCATTTATTATTATTGTATAAATTAGTTGCCCTATAATAATTAGGGAATGATCTAAAATATGCAAGTGCTAGAAAAAGTGTATACATTATTTTTTGAACAAAATACTAAATATATTATATACTTCACACAATTACATTAATTTGTTAACCTTCCAATTGTAATTAGTTTTTGTAATTGTATTCTGTCACATCTGTGAAGGTAATGTTTTTTGAAATCCATATCTTTATTATTTACTGAGTAGAATGATTCTGTTAAATCCGGCTTCTTGTACAATACATTGACGTATTTTAAAATCTATTTTTAAGTATATTATATTCAAGATATAGCTCAAATTTTTATGTGTATTACTTCGGAAAATCCTCTTCATTTTCTGGGAAATTTATAATAAAATAATGACTATAAACTTAATGAATGTGCATATATTTGTAAGCAATTTAAGCTTTAAATTAAGTAGATGTTCCTGTCATATAGACGTCACTTTGACTAAAGCCCACATAAAACTGATAATAGTAAATTAACAATACACATCGTCAATAACTTAGGTAAACAATGAGATAAAGACTGTAATCATAATAAATATTGTTTATAACATTTCCCATCATACAATTGTACAACATACCTGATAATAACTCGACTCCGCCATCTTGCACGATATGTATCCAAAAAATTATATTTCTGCATTCATGATTGCACAAATAACTAAGACATAATTACACTATATAAAAATACTGCACTAGTATTATATTTAACAACATTAAAAATATCAAAAACTAATAATATACAATGTTAACAAATCACAAACACATCACGCATACAAAAACTATGAACAACGCGCACGACTGCTGGCAAGGCTTGATTCGATATATTCGGCCTGCAACAGGTATCGAAAGAAGAAATCGATATTATTTGAAAAAATATCGATGTTTTCGTACGATAAATGAAGTTTAGCGAAGGATAGAATTTTTTATACGAAGAATATATAATTTTAATATATTTCTTTATTATATTTATTCATTTTATAATCATTTTATTCCTTTTCAAGCTGGCAAAAGAAAAGGTTATAACTTCGTGCATATTTCGTGTATTTTCGGAAAACAAATACGCCTAGTTTTTGACATTTAACATATCACCTGTGAAGTTGTTTTAAAAATTAACTAGGCGTATAAAAATTAATAATTAAAAAGCAAATATTAAATTAATTAATGTTGATATTAAAGAAAATAGTAATTAAGCTCTAAAGGTTTTATATAACAACATTTTATATAAATCTACTAGCACTTGTGCAAAGTCACTCAACAGTGTCAAAACTTTGACATTTCTTCTTCTTGAAGAGACATTTTTATTTCAAAATCTGATTATTAGTACATATACTTATTTTGTAAAATATGACACCTTATTAATACGAAACCATGTAAAACTACAACTATTATATATATATATATATACGAGGTCTGTTCAAAAAGTACCCGGAATTTTCGTTTTTTCAAAAAAATATTTATTTATTCGTCTACATTAATGTGGTCCCCTTTCAAATAGTCCCCCCCAGATATAATACTTATGCCAGCGTTTTTTTCCAATTTTCGAAGCACCCTTGATATTCACTTTTTGATATGTCCTTGAGCACTCTCACGATTTTCTTCAATCGAGGAAAACCGCCGTCCTTTCATGGGTCTCTTCAACTTTGGGAATAGGAAAAAGTCACACGAGCCATATCTGGTGAATTTTTGCACTTTGCAACACTTTATTTCATTTTTACGCAAAATTTAATACAAATTCTTTGACTTTTCAATTCTTTCCATTGTAAAAATCGCCGAGCTCAGAAAAACACGTCGAACCTTAGCGACTACCACAGACAAAGTAAACAGTGAATATAGCTGAAAATTTCATCATACTTTAGGGGCATGTATACCACACAATAAAAAAATTTTTGACAATCAGACACTCCAGACCCGCGAAATTTAATTATAGTAATTCCGGGTACTTTTGAACACACCTCGTATATATATATTTATCTGCTGTTCTATGTCTGCTAAATTTTAACCAAACAAATTTCTCTCTTTACCCAAATCTACTGATTTTGAATTTTTTCTGAGCAATAAAATAGTTTATATAATATTGCATTTTTACAAATACCAAAATAATTAAACTAGTATATATGTCCTTTGATCATGACCTATCAAATTTAAAAAATGTGTTCTTTTTTACCCGAGGCTACTAACTTACTTGAATTCCTCCTAAAAAATAAAATAGTTTATAATAGTTTCATCAATAACATGGTTCATAGAATGTTTACATGAGCCATATAATTTTTCTTTTTAAATTTTAAAAATGTATTGATAACATTCACCCTGCTTTTGCAAAAATTTTAATTTCAAAACAAACACAGTCAAATTTTGATTCTTTTTATTGTTTTAACAAATTGAATGCATATTATAGTATAAATATTCATACATCGCTGTATTCAAAAAATATTCTTATGTTAGTTCCTTATTACAATATTTAAAAGAGATTCTTAGATGTAATAATGCTTATTAATATATTAAGTAATTCTAATATCACATAATTCGTCTTGAGAATTACATTCTTATTTCGATATATATTATATGAATTATATTAAGGCTAAGTATTAGCAACTTGAAAATGTTCAAAACAAATTCATGATAAGAACTTAATATTAAGATTGTTGTAACATTTTTTATGCAAACAGCATATAAAAACAAAAATCAATAAATGGCAAAGTCAACAGATACATCAACAATTATTATATAAAAATCTTCACATAATTGATATTTATCAGTCTTGCTTTAAATCAAATAGCACTGAAATAAATACATTATATTAATAATGTTGAATTTTAGTTTAAATAGACATGTTACTGATTTGTGGCAAAATTATGCATACAATATTTTACTTATAGTTCTCTTTTTATGAAGCAAATTATATTTTCAACAACAATATTTTTGATAGTTAAAAAAATCAAAATGGAAGATTGAAAGTGATGATAGTGGTTTCAATAATTACCACATCAGTAAATATTTAGCAGTCTTAAATTACCTTTTATAATAAATTCATATATATATATATTATATTATATATCTAATATATTTCATTCATAATCAACTTGGAAGACTACAGTACAATTTAATACGATGTAATTCAAATTCAAAATTAAATATTATCTAATGTCTTAGAATTATTCACACATAAGTTTTCAATTATTTAATTACACAAGTCAATTAAATTGAGAATATCTTTTATATAATTATATTATAAATATTAGAGTATTAGTTATAAGTAATTAGTTGAAGATTGAGCACATTACAAACTATTATAAATGTAGGATTATTTAGAATTAAATAAAAAAAACATGCTTTTAGGTAGATATCAAATTCTGTAGGCATATCTTAACATGCCATGCTAAACAAATAAAATCAGATTCTTTATCACGATACATAATCTGAACAATTATTTGAATTCTAAATAACCCACTTCCAATATTATAATTTAAATAGCTAGTTTTGCTTTTACCTAGTCAGTTAAGACAACAAATAGAACTAATTAGAATAAATATGCTTGTTGCTTCAATATGTATAAAAAAAATTCAGATGCAGATATATCATAATTCATTATAAAATATTTAATAAATAAGTAAAATGTTTATCAATTTCTCCTAAATTGCAATAAATATATTCATCAATAAAACAAATATATTCATCAATAATTATTAAGTAAGCAAGCCAAAATGCACATTATAAGTTTGCTTAGATTATACAAAATTTCAATTAAGTTAATATAAATTTAAAATAATTATTTATATGTAAAATATAGGAACAAATTGAATACATTATTACATACATAGTGTCTATTCTGAATAGAAGATTGAATAAAATTCTTTAAAGCAAAATATAAGTACACAATTTCTAAAATTCAATAAAAAATGATTTTTTCTCTATATAATTAAAGTTTCGCGCAATAGTAAGTATAAAAA
Organism: Ctenocephalides felis; assembly: GCF_003426905.1. Classification (NCBI taxonomy): domain Eukaryota; kingdom Metazoa; phylum Arthropoda; class Insecta; order Siphonaptera; family Pulicidae; genus Ctenocephalides; species Ctenocephalides felis. The sequence goes on from NW_020536999.1 coordinate 20,601,935, forward strand.
TAAGTCTTTAATTAAAATATTATTTAGCACTCACTCAAACCTATAAAAGGAAATGATCCTATACAATATGTACCTGTTCTAACAATCCTAAACCATTAGTCCTCGCATCATCACCTTGTTCCATTTGTTCTTTTAACATTTCTAACTCCCGAATTCCAGAAATTGTAACTTCATATTTATGTATCATAAGCGATCTATAAAAGTGAACTGCAAAGGCTAAAACACTATCAAAACGGGGATTAAAACAATGCAAGCAGACCAAGCTGCGACTGGACTTAGATCATAAAACTTCACCCAGCACAATATAGCAATCTCTAACAAAAACAGTAGTAGTCCCAATAAAGTAGAAAAGCCCAAGCCGTTTCTATGTACCAATGTAATCTTTCATGCGGTGATTCATTCACTAAATTAATACTGTGCAAATTACAAACGGCTTCAATATTTGGTAAAATACATGTGCTGATCATGAGAGCTAACATGTGTACAGCTACAAGTAAAGTTGTGCATATAGCAAATGCTATAAGCATTGCTTCTGGAACCTTGGATTCGGTATTGAGTTGTACTTCAACCATAGCTACCATAGCAAAACCGCTCAGTAAGGCTGAGGTTTTGCTGCTCGCTTTCAGCTTGGCTCTTGACAGCTGAAGTTTTCTCCAAGACAGGTAGTCAGGGGTATGAAGACAGTCGGGTGCTTCAGTTTGAGACATTCTGTAGATGGAAGGCCTTGTTGTTCTTTCCAATCCGTTATAATAAAATCCAATGAGCGATCTGCCGTGGCTCCCTATATGTAGGGAAATGATTCAACCTAAGGACTATTGCTATAGAAACAGAATACTGCATCCAACACAGGAATGAATTATGTGTGTTTAAATTACACAACGACATATTATTAATAATTATTAACACATATTACCATTTTATAACATGAATTATTTAAGTTTTTCATCCGTCACGATTAAATGGTATTTTAGCTTTGCACACACAATGATATTTTCCGTTACTACTTGCAAAAAGATCTTCGAAATGTCAATTTCCATGGTAAAATAAATACATATTTAAATAAAAGCTGCATATCTTGACACTGTCAAAGCAAGAGACTGACTGTTGGATAGTTGGAACCGAATGACAGCAGTTGCGCAAACAAAATTGACAGTGCTCTTGACTATGTAAATTTTTTATCTGCACGGATAATTTATCGAAATTGTATTCAAAATTTAAAAAAATCAATCATCTCTTATAAATCAAACAATTACCTTCTGCAGAATTCACATTTTCACTCACACAAGCTTCAAAATATGCAGAGAATGTTATTCATCATATAGCCATACATACCATAATTTTTCCTGACGACATTTTTCATATCGTTTCATTTATTTAGTCACTCATGTTTCAAATAAATATAAAATACATACAAATATTTTTTTTATATTTTTAGCTGAATTTATTTATTTTCAACTAAATAAAAATTTGACATAAATGACAAGAAAATCGATGACAACCACCCCTTTTTGACAGATTGCATCATTTCAAGTATTATACAATTGCACCAACATAAAAATAAACGTAGGGGTCTTCCACACACGTCCACTTGCAAATATACACCTGTCATGCACCTGTCCCACCTGTCCATACAATTATAATATA
>NW_020536999.1:20604578-20719731 GCF_003426905.1 Ctenocephalides felis
TTTATTTCAATCTTTTCATCTGTCTTTGTTGAGAGCGACATCGGCTTTGAAATGATAGAAAACACGGAATATTAAATAGATATCTTGAGGAAAATTACAAATTGCATTTCAAAAGCAAGATATATTTTATAAAGAAAAAGAAATTGCTTTGTACACTATGTTTCAATAAATAAATAAATATAACAGTTAAATAAATAAATTATTATGGATATTATATATGGATTAATTTTTGGTCTTCATAGTTTCTCATTTAGTGTCAGAATGCAACTTTCGCACCGACTCTTCGTTTATAGATGAAATCCGCTTCTCTAGAATGCATTCGACGGTAATAGTAGAAGTAACTGAATATATATTATTTAGAGTAATGATAGTAATCATTTAGTCTTTGCTTTCTATAAAATGGTACTAAATCTCCTCCGCGAAACCAAATGCAATGTCACAAGGTTTCAAAGTTAATATCTTGAAAGTATGAGTATGACAGTGGTAGGACTTTAACATTACTCAGATAAAATAAAAAGCATCTCCTTTGTTTATTTTTGAAATTTGCTTCATTATATTTTATTTGGAACTTTTCTCGTTATGTTATTTAAAACACTTAAATACGTATTTAATAATAGTTTTGACTGGCGCAAGGTACTCTATAAGTAATTACTGAGAAATCTCTACGGTTTGCCTTCCATTTTATTACGCTGATTTTCAATGTTCTACAAATCATCAATGAATTAATTTGTGTAACAATAAATCTAACAAAATGCCATAAGTAAACCATATGCGCTTTCGTCAAACAAGCCGCTACTTTCTAAATAACAACAAAGAATAAACGAATTAATCTCAATAAAAAGGAGGTTAATAAGCTTATTTGCGGCGAGCGTTATGTTCAGAGCATGCGATTCAGATGCAAATAACTGGAAAATTAATGAATGATAAAGTAAGATACCTTGCACACTTTAGTGCACGATAAAAATATATTCACGTATATAAATATTACATTTATTTATTTACCTTGGCCATTGCAATAATCTTCTGGAGCACCGGTCGCCGTCGTTCCGCCTCTCGTTAAAATAATTTGGGATTCTAATTCTAGTAATTCGGATTTTAATTCGGCCAGACGTGCGTTGCTTTTTTTAACAATTCCGGCCACATCGGAAAGGGATCTGAAAAAAAAAACAATAATAAAAATATCGTTTTTTGAGTATATTATAAGGTAAATAATTAAAATAATGCAGTAATTTAAAAACTATCATTCGTTTTTAAGAACTCATGACCAATAGAAACTTTAATAATAATTGTACAAATTCCTTCAATAAAATAAATAATAACTTCTCATACTGTACCTTCTATTTTTCTATAATTACCTTCTATCTGTGGCAACCTCCCGTAGTTTTTCGGCGCCTTCCTTAATTTTCAATTCTTTTCGAATTTCGCGCCTAACACGCTCTTTTAATTCTTCTAATTTGCAAGGCAGAGCCGATTCGGGCACGTGGTCTGTTTGAAGTCCATACTTGTGACTAATTCGTACAGGACCGGATGGCGGATGTATTCGCCCTGGAAAAGAAAATAACAAATATATACATTTATCAGATTATTTTTTATTATTTACATTTCATCAGATATGAGTTATACAGGCATAGAAAAAGAATCATAGGGACAGGCTGTCTGAACATACTATTAGGATATTAGTACGAAAGTTGTTCGAACAAAATCATAACAGAAGAATTAAATAAAAATACTAATGATAAATGTATTTTTTTTCATTTTTGCCTTTTTGTACTATTATCAAAGCGTTTATAATTGCACCAAAAAGTTTATAATTTTAATTTTAATGAAATTCAGATGGTGGAAACTATATAATTAAACATAATAAAAAATATAGAATTCTTGTATTTTATTTGCCATGTGTTTTGCTTTCTAATTAATTATTACATCCATTTACCTGTATCTTATCCAAATTAATTATTGCCTGTTATCCGCTTCAGACAAATTTCGAAATTTAATAATTAAAAATCTGATTTTCAAAATGATAGAAATTTATTTCATGTATAAAAAGGAACAAGGTTGATGGTGCAATAGTTATTCATCAACATCCGTTTATAAATAAAAAAAATCTGATCATACAATAAATTTCCGTTGGCCTATACAATGAAACCGTTACAAATGGCCGGGTTATTAAATTATTTGCATTAAATAAAAATAACCATGGATACAAAAAATATATGTATATATAAAATTACAAATTCAATTATTTTCGAATAAATAATATATTCGCAAAGCTATCAGTAAGTAATCAAAACATTCACAAACGTTTTCTAATAGGATACATCAAAAGCCAATATGACCAGAAATTATTTGATATTAAATAAAATTTAGTTAATTTCGTCCATAAAATTTCAAAAATATTAAATACAAATAAAAATTCAACGTAATACAATATTGTTCATCATCATATAAATATTACTAAAAAAAATTTGAATAACAAAATATCTAATTAACAAATCACCAGCAATTCAATATATTAAAACAAATATCAAAGAAATTCATTATTTTTTCGAATATTTAAAACAATACGAAATGCCTAAATGAAATTTGCCTAATTAATCAGTCATTAACCTACATTCTGAATTATTTATTTGGAATGTTCAAATTCTGATTCAGAACTCGTTTCAATGCAAAAAATTTATGGTAGGCGGACGCCTTGTTTGGATAATTACCGATTTACAGTTTTTATTGTTAAAAATGGCTAGAAATCTAATATATGCATATATATATGTATGTATAAATATATTTATCATGAAATTCAATAATAAATGGATTTTTTTTCATATTTTATACATTTTGACACCAATCCAAAAATTTCGTTTTTACTTTGCTATGCAACTGCAAAATAATCCACCCTTCGACAAACGTTTCAAATAAATTCTCATCCAAATGTAAGATTTTTGGGTTAAAAAGTCCTTGCTGCGGTTTTAATAAATTACTTATTTTCGAATTATTATTATTTATATGCTTTGTTATAATTGTTTTAAATTGTTTCCTATTTTTGAATTTAATTTTGTGTTGATAAAGACGCTTATTGCTAAGATTTTGGCTTGTTTCACCTATGTAAGTGAGTTCTATCAATCTAAGCATTTTATCTACAAAATTGAATAAATGTCTATCAATATTTAAAATTTTAATTTAGACATTTTTGAAATTGTTAAATTAATTCAATATTTTAATATAATTCCTCTATCCATAAATGAATAATTTATTCATTTGCGGCCAAATTTGAACTCATTAGATTTATAGTCTAACGACTTATTTTCCATGATAAATGTGTATTTATTCTTGTCATTGTCAAATATAAAATACAAATGCTTACCGAGTACGAACGATCAAGCAGAGATTTTTTCATGAATAAATTTTCTGCGAGCGCGAATACAAAACCGAACGGGCCGTGAAAATAAATGAAGCGTTTTCATTGCGTACACAAACGATTGAACAATTACATAAAACAATGATAAAGGAATAGTAATGATATGGAATAGATCAGTATAAAACCACTCAAACAGAATAAAACCCATTAACATGACGAATAGAACCAAGTCTAAAATCTAGGCTCATATGATGAGGAAAAACTAATCAATTTTCACAGCTGCGGTAATAATTTTAAACCGCATAATCTGATTAACGAGCATGAAAAAGGTTTTGTTGATAATTATAATGAAAAAATAATATGGAGCATTTATAGCATTAATAATTAATGTATAGTATATTTATCTGCTAATTATAAAGATCTAAACGACTTACTCAAGTCATCATTTCCTAAAACTAATATACACAAGTATTTATCTAGTAATCATATAGCTTTTAAATTATTAAATTCGGTTCGCCTTTTTTGAGGGAAAAAAATTAAGGAAAATTTACTGCAAGTGATCCTGAGAGACTACAAGAAAATTACTACTTAAATACTTCATTTCTGACTATAGTCTGAAGTATACTTCAGTAATTAATTATTATATAATATAACTCTATATATAAACACAAATGTATCAATAAAAAAAACAAATGAAACTAGCTGTAAGTGGAATTCTGTCTTAAGGCAATTAAGGCATCGTGCCTTAAGGCAAATTGCTGGAACTTCCCGTACCAAAAATTATTATTTTTTTAAAAACGATTGACATTTTAAAAAAAAATTTACTTCGAAAAAATACGATTTTTAAGAAACTATAAATTGGACAAAAAATTACTTTTTTTTGAAAAAAAATTTTTTTAAAAAAAAATTTTTTTTTAACTTTTTTTTGTTTTTTTTTTTGAAAAATTTTTTTTTTTATTTTGACATATTGTGGAAGATCTGAACTTTCTTTTCAAAGCAATCGTACTGCTTTAACTGCATAGGGGCAAAATATAAAGCGCGTAAGCGCCGCGTCGCTGTCTAACGCATAAGCATTGGTACGGAACCCATAGGAATGTTAACAAAATGTATACTTATTGTTAAAATCTCTATAAAATATCTGATAATTTGATGAGCATATGTCTAATGATCATTTTTGACCGCCAAATGGCTTATTTTTTTACTTTTTCCTCCATATCTCCGAAACCGCTAGAGCTACCTTCATGAAAATTTTATCGATTCTTAACCTTGTCAATACAAGTGAAATGTTTTTTGAATTATTCAAATCGGACGCTCCGTTCTCTCAAAAACTGAGTTACCGTTTTCGGCACTTTTTGCCCCGTATCTTCGGAACGGCTAGACCTGCTTCGCCAAAAACTAATCAGCACGTCTCCTTATCAATACGAATCGAATGTTTTTTGAATTATTCAAATCGGTTGACCCGTGTTCCCGAAATCGTCGACGAAAATTTGTATCCGCACATACATACACACACATACATACATACATACACACACACACACACACATACACACACACACACACACATACATCCATTTTTTCTAAGGTATGCCAAAATGTTCAGAAACCTCTGAAACGTAAAGATATATAAAAATTTTCATTTTCGATTTTTTTGCGATTACTATAACTTACCCTACGGGAAGTTAATAAAAATGTAAAACTATTACATCAATTGCTAAAATATAAACAACATTGTGAATGTTGAAAATAGAAAAAAAATATATATGACCTCTATGTGCTTTTACATTTTGGTTTTTGAACAAAATTTAATTAAATTTTAAAAATGTTAAATACTTTATTAACATTTTTATAGGACAATCGAGGAACCCCATCACACTACATTAGCAATAAATAAAATTGGCTTTTCTCAAATGTAGTGAGCGATATCATATCAAATATTGCTAAAAAAAATATACTAATTGTTTGATTAATTTGAATCCAATTGGATTTGATTATTAGATCAATATAAATGATTGTTTCTAAAGCAATAAGTACCATTTTAAATAAAGAGATGAAAAATTCAGATATATCAATGATTGTATATAAACCTATATAACATACAATTTAAGAAAAATATGTTATTGGACCCCGGATTACATTATACATTATATACATTATATAAAACTTTTGAGCTTTTGGTGATAAGTTTTACCAAGAATTTAAGTTTATATAAACGTTAAGTCTTTAGTAATTACGAATTTAATATATGTTTATTTATATATATATACAAGTTTTATGATTAAACAGAATTCATGTAAAAATTAATTATGAATAAATCTTTGAAAATCAAATTAAAATTTTCTATAAGCACAAATCCTTGGTGAACTTTGGAAGTCTACGTAAAATTTACTTAATCCAGGAGCTCAGGAATTGGCCAAGAGTAACTAAACTAGAAAAATGAATTAATTTTTTATCTAGAAAAGTTTTAATTTTATTAAAATGATTTTATGAATTGCTGTTTGGAAAAACATCAAGACGAGGCCAACAAAATCATGAAAAATATAACTGAAAATAAACCAGGAAGGGTAAATTTATTAAAAAAAAACACTTGTAACCAAACAATAACTATTAAACTTGTAAATTAAAAAAATGAAAATGTAGAAAAACATTCATTGAGCAATTAGAGTTTAATTTCAATACTGAGAATATTGCTAAAATTAAAATGGTACATTGTTCCCCAACTATACGAAAGATGCATACAATTCAATACAACCTACATAATTTTCAGATTCATCAAAAGAATTAAAAGCTATCTATAATTCGTGGATTTGTACATTATTAGTGATAGATCTTCAATATGAATATCATTTTAATTCTGTGCATGATTTTGTTTTGATTCTGATAAAAAAGTTTTAGTTTAGGCTAAGGAGAATTTGATCAACTTTGTTAACCCTGTGTGAGATACCTTCACCTTGTGTTATCAACTATTGGCATGACTAAATCTTCATTTTGTACTATATATTCTTTTTATTAACCATTTTTTAGTATTTTTCAAAATCATATCATATATGTAAATAAATCTTCATTTCATTTAATAATTAAATTAAAATGAAGTCAATAATGTAATTTTTTTTACCATTGCACTCACATCTAATGCTTTAAAGCACGTCAGCATGTTATTGTATCCGTATCACTCAAAACATATATGAATGCATAATACTTGAAGATAACGACCACAATTCATTAGTGTAATTAACCATAATTATCAGTTCCGATGGACAAACCAAGTAGAACAAACTGAATATGTTCAATAATCACACAACCATTGCACAAACTAGTGAAAGTAACAAATTGTTTTAATCGATTTATAAATTAACATTTAGAGAAAAGTAAGAATTTAATTTCAAACACAAGATACACGATTTATTATGATAAACATACAGGGTGTCTCAGAACTCAACGATGATACTATTGATCGTATCTTGCCTGAACAATTAACAAAAAGTACCTCACGTTGGAGCTTTTAAGTACAATTTTGGGAGCTTTGGTAAAATTGTAAAAATGCACTAGCAAAAATCATGTCATTTTTAGGATCACCCTGTATATTATAATGCGGGATCACTTGATGTGACAAAATAATTTGTCTATTAATTGTTAATAAAGTACTCCCATATGTATAAATTACTAAACTAAACAGCATTTTCACAAACAAAATTAAATCCAAATTATTAATGAATTAATCAATTATCCAAAAATAATAAGTTGTTTTTTAACTATGGTATTACAAATAATAATATTACTTGAGAACTTAATTTATATAAATGTAAACAATTTGTTTGTTTAATAATTGAGATGGTCAACATATGAAGAGTATTATGTATAAATTGTGTATGAAAAAGTAGAGTCAATTATGTATAAATTTTATGTATTTTTTGGTTAAATACCATTGCGCAACATATTATTCAAAAATGACTTCTGTATTATTTTTAATATTTAACCACGGCATCACTTGCACTATTTAAACCGATGAAAACAAGTTTCAAGAACTCAATATTTTCAGAGAACTAACTATCACAAATGAAAACGTGTATCAATTTTTTTTATAAACGATCATTTTTATAGAGAGAAAAAAAAAGAATTATTTAAGTTGATCTCAATGTTAACCGTCTAAAATCACTTTTATTACTGCATATATGTATTTTGTATAATGTTTCCGAGCATGACACGACCAACATGTTATATGCTGACATAGTCTATTAAGGCGTCCAGTTTGTCATTCATGGAAGTAAATTTAGTAGTAGTGAGAGAGCTAGACGACCACTTTTTTAAATTATGATTGTTTATTTGGGCTAACTCGTGGGTAAAAGTGGCTAGAGCGTCGGAACCTGAATCTGAGGCCCCGGGTTCGAAGAGCCTGGTGTCAAGCAGTAGTGACATGGATTTTCGTTTGGATAAATAGATAGCAATATATTTTCAAGTAAAAATGGCCCTCATCCGTAATTGCTGCATCAATAAAATATTCGCCATATTACAGAAATTGTAATATTAAAATTCATCACACAGAGATTTTGTTATGCACAATTGTTTGGGTTGCCATCCAAAAAATTGATGTAATATATTAAGTTAAGTTAGCCCTACAGCTTATGGAACTATTATTAAGTTCCGATTGCTGTTGAAAAAAAATAAAAATTAATTTTTTATTCACGCAAAATTTACTCAGACTTTAAATAAATCCCAACACAATCCAAAACTTTACATGCCGACTATATAATATAATTTTGGACTATAAAAAATAATATTATAATTTTATATTATTTTGACTAATTCAGCCTAAAATAGTATTCCTATTGAAAACTATATATTCTTACAATATTTATCCATTAGAAATACAAAAAGTAGCTTTACTTAAAATTATTAACAATTAATTATTCATTATTATCATATGATAATCATTTTAAAATTTCAACCGAATTATTTTTATGAGCTATTTGTTCTTTAACAAATAAAATTTTACCCAGAATTAAATGAATTATCACCATTCTGATCAGGATTATTGGGATAATTTAAAAAAAATCAAAAATTGTAAGTAATCTCTTAGCAAGTTGTAAATTTTTATACACAAAAATAGAAATAGACAAAAATTATATTTAGATCTGCATGTTTAGAAAGAGTCAGTTTGGCATTATTCTAAGAATACTTTTCTTTAATTGTAAATTACCAGAAAATGCAAACGGTTTTCAAAACCCTTTTGTAAAATGAATTTTTTAAAATTGAACAATACGAGTATGAATAAATTATTTACACGAACATATCGACAATTTCCTATTGTATTTATTTCAATTTTCATATATAAATTTAAAAACAATCTTATTAAATTCCGATTCTTTAATCTATATCAATTCTAGAAATGATTTTGAAAGAATTAACTGCATATTGAAGAACTATTCAATTCAGTGGTTTCCAACCTTTTATGTACCGCGCCCCCTGCTCTAATAAAAAAATTGTTGCGCCCCCCTTAATTTTTGCAACAATTCAAGTTCATAAATTGCTAAACTGATATTATCAGACTGCATATAAATATGCAATATTATGTGAAAATATGCATAAAAACCAATTACTTTTTATTTACTTTTTAATAAAGTTTTGGGTTATTTTCAGAAATAATTTTATTCTCGAAACAGGATACGTACTCCCCATAGAACGGGCTGTCTCCTCTGAGGGGGGACGCTCAGGGAGGTTGGAAACCGTTGACTTAATAAATAACACAAAGTGCTATTTGTAAATATGAGTTTGCAACATTTTCACGAGTTAAATTAATAGCCTTAGGAAAATTTCAAAATTGTATTGAAACATATATACAATGTTAAAAAATCTTTCTATCAATGGCCATTTATAAGGACAATGTACAACATATCATAAATTGAGCAAGCTACCACGAGCTCGCCGTCTAGATTTTACATATCAGATATTTATATAGTATGAAAAGTCACCTGAGAAGTCCGTGTGATTAACGCGACACACATAAATTTGATATAAAACTGATAAGAAACGTCGACGTGAGGCATAAAACTTTAATAATAAGTTAAATTAAGGTTTCTATGGGTCATTAAAAGGCTATTTTGTTTGTAGAAGGTTTATTACACCAAGAAAATAGGTCACCCACCCTTTCGTTCAGAAGAAACCTTCAGCCTTGAATTAAATGAACATATTCACACTTTTTCGGCGTGGCCTAAAAACTAGAAAAGATGAAGGATAACATATAATAATTATACAAAAAACTATCTGAATTTGGTAACTCGTCGACAAAAAATCTAATTAGAAACTGAAAATTCACTTGAATTTATTATTAGCGATGGATTTTGCTAAATTTCATTACAATATTGTTGATACCATATCAAAATCAAATATTTACATAATGCATTAAATCATTTCCAAATTAAACCATAATTTACAAAGTAGTTCCTGAAATTATTTAATTTCCTGAATAGTTCCCTAAATCGATAGATGGCAAAAATCATCTATTAATTTTTCATAAATTTCAGTTCCTCAGAAGACATTTCTGGTATCAATTAAGATCAAAGGATCAAAATTTAATGAGTTTATCTCTTAAAGCCAAGTTGTGAAATTAAAATAAAAAATGCAGTCAAAATTGGCATATACCCAGCTGTAAAATTTATTTTGTGTTGAAAACAGCATATATAATTTTTCATAATTTACAATTCCTCGAATCGAATAAGACAAGAATTCCAATAATCTGTAAAAGTATCTGCATAATATTTAAACAGTTTATCTTTAAAAGTCATGCTTGATTGTTTGTTCAGCCAACCATGTATTTATGCATTTTAATATTTGCCATACAGTTAACTACTTGCTACTTCAAAATCTTCAGAAAAGGGAATTTGTATATATTTTTCGCAAATGTATGTATTTGCATATGCAAATTTGTCATAATGAATTCTTGGTGCGGCATTTTGAAAGTTTTTTGCAAGGATTGAGAGAGAAAACTTAGAAATTATACACATGGATATGGTTATTTCATTTTTAACTAATGCATGATAGACATTGTTATCGTTTATATAATTATCAGGGTGTATGAATAATTAATTATACAACTGCAATATTTTTTATTTATAAGTATACAGAAACATATGGAAATTAAATGTGATATGAAAAATTCAACAACGCATACAAATCATTTACTCAATTTGTCCCCATTTTGTCTTCTCCTTTTTGTTTCTTGATATGAATAGAACAATAATGTGAAAAAATTATATATTCTAAGAAGTTGTATACTAAAAAAACACTGTGCCATTGTTTATCATTATTGGAAAAATAATTTTCATAATTATTTAGAAAATGACTAATATTATCTATGAATTATTCACCGTGATTAAATATTTTTATCACTCGAATAGATTAGAACGACTTGTTGATACCAAGTAACACAAATTCAAGAATTAAAGTACTTGAGAAATTCAAGGCTAAATTAAAAATTATTTAATTTTATTAGATATAAAAATTATATAACAAATTGCAAAATTCAATTGACACATATATTTAATTAATTATTTAAATTGAAATTATTTATGTATTACGTAACAACGAAATTTTTGTGTGTACCATTCGCATATAAAATTAATATAGCATCAATTACGAAAAAATGAATTTCATTTGCAATATGTAATTTTATATTTAATTTGATAATTAAAAAAAATGTTAGTAACGATAATGCAATATGTCGTACATGATTTTTTTTCAGAATAAAAACTAACGATACCGTTGACCACGTATTAAATTATTATTTACTCAATTGTAAAAAATTTAATTTAATTATATAAAAATATGTTATAATATTAATAGCAAAAAATTAATGAAATAATGTTATGATAGAGACAAAAAAAGAGAAAATTTTCTCAATATTTGTTATTATATCTTTTAGAACCACTGAAAATATAAACGTGACTAAAAAACCGTAAGTCTTTCTACAAAAAATGATTATGTAAAATCGTGCACGATTTTTATATAAGTATTTTTTTTAATTTGTGTTTCTTGTAAACAATTTAATTCCAATTGCGCTGTACGTCTGTGCGGTTAAATTTATCTGCCACATTTATCTCAGGAAGGCAAAACTTTTGTTCACATGAATTGTTAGCATTAAAACAAAAGTATGTGAGAAATTTGTAAAATATTGTTTAAGTACAATTTGAATGGTTGAATAGACAATGAACGCTAAAAAGAAGATGAATACAAATGTATTTATTGAAAAAATACTACTGGAAAAATTAGAACGATTGTGAGAGAAAAACGAATTGCGCAGTAGTCAAATGATGTAATTTCGAATAATTATATTTATCTACTATTTATTGCATAAAGAAAAACGATGAAAAATTTACTTATTACTATTACTGATTAACAAGTGTAAGAATTTACAGCCGTTCCTATTTAATCTTATTTCAAGATAACCGTTAGATGTCCTTATAAAAAGAACTCAAACAAACGAGTTAAACTGAAGAATAAAAAAACAAATACAAACTACCGTTTTCAGTACAGAACTGGAGGTTTGCAGACTACCAGTTCGAATCGCAAAATCCTTAACATTTTAATTTAACAGTAACAACTTCTAAGTAAAACGAAAAAAACTTGATTTATTGTGCAAGTAGTATAATCTGACACGATTTAGAAAGAGAGCTAGAAATTAGTGTAATAAAATAATTTACTACTTCTATTAAGCATTGTGATTCTCTCTCTCTCTCTCTCTCTCTCTATATATATATATATATATATATATATATATATATATATATATATATATATATATATATATTAATTGTTTAATATGAACAAAACAGCACTCAGATTTGTTTAACACAACTTTATTTTATGATTACAGACGTTTCGAGACCATGGTGTGTCTCATCTTCAGTGTAATTTCAAAAACAGTTACTTATATACTACACATTCTTTAATACTTTATTTGAATTTCATTTAATTTTTGATATACAAAAAACACCAACTATTCCTTGCAATGCTTGACACAGTACTAAAGAAACATATAACACTTACAGAAATATTCTAAACAAATTTGAAGTACTTTCTAGATGGAGACAGAGAGGGTATCATTATAATGTAAACAAAAGGAGTGCTATTGCATACAAAAATCGATAAAAATGAAAAAAAAAACAAATTAATTTATTGAAAAGAATAAGATAAATGAAAAAATTTATAAATTATTAATGATGTTTATATAAGTGTCATGTAAAATATTTGTGTCGGTTCTTAGATTTATGCTATTGTTAGTCCGAACTATTAACATTGATTCTGCCATGCTCAAATCTGAGTGCTGATTTGTTCATATTAAACAATTAAGATTCGTTCCACTCATATCATAAAATTCTATAATATATATATATATATATATATATATATATATCAAGGATTATAATTGATTTATTGCCTACTTTTATTATTATTTAGATTAAAAAATATTGACTACACAATTCAAAGACTACACGATTCCTTCTGATGGGGAGATGTACTGACTACTTTTTGGCAAAGACAGGTCCAGCCGTTTTCGATATACGAAGCAAAAGTACATAAAATGGAAGTTAAGTTTTTGAGAGAACAGTGTATCCGATTTGAATGATTCAAAAAACATTCAATTCGTAATGATAGGAAGAAGTAGTGATTAGCTTTTGACAAAGGCAGGTCCAGCCATTTTGAAGATACGAAGCTAAATGTGCAAAAAATGGCAGTTTTAGAGAGAACAAAGCATCCGAGTTGAATGATTCAAGAAACTTTTTACTTGTATTGACGCAAAAATTGTGTTATAAAAAAAAATTATTTTATTTCAAAATAATGCTCGAATATTTCGTTACGACACGGCAAGTTCCAGCAATTTGCCTTAAGGTATGATGCCATTCACCACTAATTATTTATTTGTTTTAGATTTTAGATATAAAGCATAGGTTTCCACTTGCAAATATATATAGCAATATGTTTCAAAGTAAAAATAGCCCTTACCGGTATTGCTGCATCAATGCTATATTAATTTTTATATTTTAACATATAGTCAAATTATTCTTATTATGGAAAACCTATGATTTTTTTATGAATATCACAAATGTAACTCTCTCCATTTGTGCATAATACAAATAACAATTTCATTTAGATGTCACAAGGTACACAGAATACCTTGTATTTATTTATTTAATATAAAATATTATTTATTATTATTTAATATAAAATATTAAATCCAGCCTTCCCGAAATGGTTAGAATAATAGCATAAAAAGTATCACTTAATTTAATTATTGTTCTAAAACAATTCCAGCTCTCTCACTACATCCATCCATGTCATTTATAAGAAACTTTATGTGATAACATTTATGTTATTACAAAATTTGCTAAGTGCATGAATTAATCAGAGGCTGTATAATGAATGAAACCCTATTGTTGCACCATCTTCTCATGTCGCAAAATGACATGGGAAATAAACGGTTGTACACAAATATTGTATGTAATAATCAAATAAAGAGGAAAAAACATATTAAAATCTCATGGATGACCAATTTTCTAAAGGAGCATTTAAAAATAAAAAAATGTCAGTTACAAAATATTTAAAAATAAATCTAATACTGTAAACAAGTTGCATCTTTATAAATTTCTAACTTAACTGATAGTTCAATTTATCTAGAATGTTATATTCTATGTTTCTTTATTTTCTATATCTTTTCGGCTACTTGTCATTTTTTTGTCATTTTTTGATTGCCAACTCAACTCCGAGTCTGATATATTCTACAAAATTGCCACCCAATGGTTAACCCAGTTGACCACCATCAGCAATGTCCGCAAAAGACAATTTTCTCTTCAGATGATATTCGCGATCAAGAAGCACAAAAACAAATTTGATATCACTACTGCTTGATATCGAGCATGGCCGAGATTGCATTCCTTATAGTAAATAAGGACTTGAAGAAACCCTACTCGACAAATAGTTGAAATACAACTCTGTTTAGTGTATCTCTAACCTTGGAACACCGTTTCATTGGAAAATCGGTTATATCCTTATCAAGAAGATAATTTTTTAATCAACTTATTATTTTCCGCATGCGATTTGAATACAAATATGATACTGGTGACTTTTGGACCACAATTTTACAAAATATTAAGTACTGGTTACTCACTGGATAAAGAATAAGGCACAAATTATAATATATGAGAGTGACGTTGTGTTGTATAATTACAAAACTTTGAATGAGAAACCCTTCTAAATTTAATTATACATTTAATAATAAGTTTTACTATCACGAGAAGATGGATTTCTGCATAAATAATTTTAATTACAATTTATATTATTTCAATTAACGCCTGAAACATTAAACTAAGAGTACAAGTAACAGTGCACCTTCAACATTTCAACAAATTATAAAATTGGCGTTCTTAATCAATAAATTTCTAATTTAATCGAATTCCTCTCATGAAAAATAATCATTTCCATAAATACATGCGGGTAAATTGTCTATCTGTTATTATATTAAAGACATAATGAAAGCTTCATTAGCTCGTACAAATATTCGCAATTAACATTACAACCGTATTACAAGTTTCATATTTAACACACGTTTTGTCAGTTATTAGCAAACCGTTGAGATTTTGAGATATTACTGTAGTTGTATTAGGCTAGGGTCACATGATAAGCAAGAAATAAATAATTCTAATTTTTAATTAAATAATGTTATGCATAGATCTAATATTTTGCAAAAATTTGCATTTGTAAAAATAAGAAACACAAAATTATTTTCTGAAAGTGTAGCGCACCCAAAAAGCACTCTTTTTGACATTCGAACATTTGAATCTACTACGGATAAAATTTATAATAAAGTCTTCAAAAAAAAAAAAAAAAAATAGTTATAGTAATTCTTTCAAAAACAACTAATGGATATGGATACATTTCAAAATGTACTTTTACCAGACCAAAATTATTTTAAAAATATCTACTAACAATAAGACCAAAATGATTTCTAAGGCAACTAAGACTTAACACTTTGATCAAAAAGACGACCTGGAAAGATGGAAAATTTGTCAACAAGGTAAATTATTTTGTTTCTCAAAGTTCCAAGGAACTTATCTTGAATAATAGTCCAGTCATTATAAGCTTAAATTAGGTAAGACTCTCGGAATTCGAGATACCCGGCTGTAAGTCTATATCAATATAACTTGTATATTGACACCCTAAAGTTATCTCAAAACCTACATATGATGTTGACACCCTACCATATGTAGGTTTTGAGACAACTTTAGGGTGTCAATATGCAATTATTTACAGACAGTTGGGTTTCTCGAATTCCGAGGTAAATTTACTATAATTTCTGGACTATAATATTGAACAAACAATACAGAATCTTCAGTTATCAGTTAATTTCACATTCATATGTATTCAAACGTCTCCCATGTGATCCTACCACAACAAAGCAAATCTCACGAACCATAAAGAGTATGGACTCGTGTACATGCCAGCGAAAGATTAATTTGAATTTAATTAAATACTTCAGGTGCTCTCGGAATATAAATACACATTCCAGTATTACCAGGAAATTCTTGAAGATCAAATAACTATTGTGAGCAATTCCCAAGTGTACCATCATTGGTATAAAATACTCTGTTATAGAAAATAATTCGAAGAAACATTTAAAAATTTATGTACGTAGATAGTACAAACGTGCTTCATAAAAATGCTTTGAAGAGGAGAACAATTCATTTCTGATATAAAATAATTAGAGCAATGGCAATTACTACCAATTGCGGACAATTGCTAATAAACTTTAACATATATAGTACAGCCGAACAATTTTTATGCATATGCCTTTTCAGTCTGTATTCAAATTGACAAAATTATTTCCCAAAAAAATGCTCTCACTCAAAAACCGTATGGTCGTTATGAATATACAAAGAGTATCAATTATCAAGTTCATCCAAATGTGACCAAATAATTTTAGGGTTTTTTTATGAAGAAGTCATAAAATGCCGTTGTTTGACTACACACTTAATGCGTTACGGAAACAGGAACTAAACAATAATGAAAAAAAAAAACCTTTTCCTCTATTGTGACTTTGCACAAATTTACGATAGAAAGTTTCTAATGGTATTGTACTGGCTGACTCTGTTGTTATATGTTATTGCATGCTGATGTACCATACTTAGAAGGGGCTCTGGGAGAAAAATTCTAAGCTATATTATTAAAAATAATAAATGTTAAAAATAAATAGCAGGATTGGCTGTGTTGGCAACATTCCTGGACTTGGGGAAAATTTGATAAAAAATTATATACCTGACAACTATTCTATTTTTTTTTTCTTCTTGACTTTGATTTTCAATACCAAAAATTATATACCTGAGAATATTCTATTTTTTTTTCTTCTTGATTTTGATTTTCAATACCATAATTTTTAACTTATAGATTTTATTGTAATCTGATTAAAATAAGCAAAAATAAAAAATAAAAATAATAAAAAAAATTGATAACAATGTATTTTCATAGAAATTTAGAAAATAGAATATTAAAAAAAGTGACTAAATACTCTATAAGCTCTAAAAATAAAATAAAAATAAAAAAGAGCTACGTAAAGTAAACTGTACGTGAATGTGCAATGATCTTAGATTTTTTCAGCCAGTTTCCAAAAATCAGCATCATTATCAATATATTTTGAGGTTACAAAAAGAAGTAAACTGTAGTGAGAGGACTATTAAATTTTTTTTAGTCAGTTTCTAAAAAAAATCTGAATCGCAGTGACTTGAGTAATCAAGATTTTACACCTTAAATTTTAAAATTCTAGAACCTTTCACCAAAATATGATACTTATTATTCTGAAATTAAGTAAAATAGTGATTTAAGGATAAGATTGCTTGTTAATCAAATTATTGGCTGTACAGTATAAAAAATACTAATAAATAGTAAACTCTAACTGATCAATATTATATTTTATATTAACTTGAAATTTCATCATCAAAGCAAATAAATAATATTTTATTACTTTACTAGTAAAAGAAGGTGCAATATTTTATTGGTCCCTCTATCTGCACATTCTAAAATTCTCAAGCCACCTTTTATAAAAATTTGGCAGTTAATTTACAGAAATATTAGATGAAGTAAAAAAAATCTATTGTTTTTGCATGAAATTGAAAGCTTTCATTATCAAAGTTAGAATGATCCGAATTTTTCGCGACAAGGTTTTCTGGTAATAAAATATTTAGTTACAAAACTATCATAAAATGTTGCTTAGAAACAGTATCTAACAAATTAGGATTAAAATTTAATTGAAACATGAATAATTTATGGACACAAGTTGAAATCTAGTTAGATCTAACAAATTATTAAGTATAATTAAATTTTTAAATAGAACTTCTCCGGCACTGTATCAGTATTCGAGAAATTCTAATGATAAAAATATATCAATTATAACTAGATAAGTTAAAAACAACGAAGTTCATAAGTATCATCCCAACAGCTCAAAAACTATTAAGTACCTACTGCTAGCTGTTAAAAAATATACAGATTTTTCTTTATTGCCTTTAAGAAAGTTGCACAATATGAACACTGGCGCTCCCACTATTTATCGATGCATCACACGCATTCCAATAGAAAGAAGAATGCACTTACGAAGGAC
The DNA here is from genome assembly GCF_003426905.1 of Ctenocephalides felis. Classification (NCBI taxonomy): domain Eukaryota; kingdom Metazoa; phylum Arthropoda; class Insecta; order Siphonaptera; family Pulicidae; genus Ctenocephalides; species Ctenocephalides felis. The sequence continues at coordinate 20,622,572 of NW_020536999.1, forward strand.
AGAGAACGAAAAAAAAATCCAAATGTATTTAGATGAATGCACAACACATGCCAATAGCAAAATGTTCCTTTCTCTAGTTACATAAATTTTTTATTTAGTAACAAGTAATGCCTCCAGTATTTTGAAGCAAGGTAATGATTATATCTTATCTATTTTGACCCATTAGGCAATATATATTTGAAGACAACATAGCGTAAATTTAACTAGCAAAAAATAAAAATGTTTCTTTGTTTCATGAAGATATTTTTAACACACCGAATAATACGATAGAATCTACAGAAAAATTACTAAAAAATTACTTTGATCTTACGCACTTTTTTACGGTATTTTTCTCCAACCGACACTAGTCGTATAGGAACTTTCAATTAACAAGTTTAGCAAAAAAAAACGTGCATTTCTCTCAGCGAATGACTTTTCAATTAGACATTTTCTTTCATTTCTGTATGTAAAAAAGTGAAAATTATTCACACTCGACCTACATGTGATATAAAAATCACCGTATAATCAATTTGACTCTTTCCACGATTTAAAAGAAAATTATAGGAAAAGAAAATTATAAAGGAAGGACTCATGTTATAATTATGATTTCTTTACAAGTTGATCTTTTACCGCAATAGTTTTACAACACCTGTATAATACCAATTATAATCATTGAGATGAGCACACATATCAAAAGAGTAATAATTTCTATCTGGATCAGGTCGCAATTAGAAATATAAATAAGCCATAGGCGATGTAATTTACATTGATAACGTATGATATTGAACGGCATTCTACCGTTAAAATTTACTGTTTCTCATTATATGCGAGAACTCTTGATATCTGATATTCTGGAATGTCGTAACATTACGGAGAGCATCTTAAAAAACCGAGTTTATGAAAAAAAAAATTTATATGCAAAATTTCACACTAAAATAGAATGATAGAGCATTGTTTGGAATACGCTTTTTTATTACGTTGTTGTAACCGTGAATATAATAAAATAATCATATATAGATAATATATGACCAGGCAACATATTTGAAATAATTTGATTCTATTTGCCAACATTTCTTCCTGCTATTTTTTATTCAGTATTTAAAAACGAGCTGCTGCTAATTTTTATAATTTTTTTTGTTAGCAAAATAGTCAATTTATAATTTAACATTGTGCATAAAAAAGAACCTTATTAAAACTACAGATACATAAATGTTAAACGATATAATACAGTTCTCTGTTTTCCTTTAGTAGTTTCACAAAATAAATTCGCTATTTGATTTTAATCTTCACATTTTTTACATTCTGTTTTCTATCAGTTTTATTTTAGGTGATTTAATATACGAAATACATATAAAACGTTTTTAAGCAACAAAAATTCAATACTTAAAAAAAAAGTAAAATTAATATTCTTCCCATCGAGTTTATAATGGACAAAAATGTATAGAGCAAATTTGCTCCAAGTTAGATTTTAGTGTGTCATGATATTTGCAATATAAAAACAAATGAATGTATAGAAAAATATCTCATATAATCTATTCTAATAAAATCATCGTAGGATAGTAAAGTATTGAGTTTAAATTAAATATAAATAGTTATTTATGGAATGCGCTCCAATCTATCTTTAAATCAAAACAACCAAAAATGTATTTTCAAATTATTTTACAAATTTAATTGTGCTAGAGCATCGACATGTACTAGATTTTCTAATAATTTGTTTACAAATTATTGAATTTGTATGTATAAAAGCAATTGACTACGATTTAGTTCTTAAAAAAATATGTGAATTTAAGGTTACCATATATTTTTTTGATTTAAAATTTAATTCTAGATAAAATTCTCAAGCTCACTTATATACCTGAAATAAATAATTTTAAATTTGCATTTCAGTTCATATAATTCTTAGAAATATGAGATAAGGTCCTTCATTCTAACTACGCTTGATTAAGTTTTGTTTAATAACTTTTCATGAAAATATAAATAAACGTCGTCGTTTATTAATTTATATTATCAATATAAACTCTTATAATTTTTCTGGAAAATACGAATAAATGAAGGTTACAATATTTATAATAATCTATTTGAAAACATTTAAAATTCCTTAAATATTTCATTATGGTAAGGAAAGTTCCAGAAATTTGCATTAAGGCACGATGTCATGCAGAAAATAAAAAAAAAAAAACAATTCAAAAATTCGTGACAAAAAAACTGAGCCCGGAACAAATATTGTTTTTAGGAAAATCCGGAATCCAAGGGGTAAATCTGCGATTATCTCGGCCAATCCGGGACGTATGGCAAACTTTTTAACATGTCAATTGTATAAAAACAATTGACTACAATTTATCAACATCCATATGTGTAATATATACATAACCAAAAAGTAAGCATCATAATAATAATATAATTTCTCACATAATTTCTTTAATAATACGTACTCTTAGAGTAAGTAAGGATCCCAATCTGTGTGCGAAATCTTTGAAGGATAATCTTTTATTCACATCCTGGTTTTGTTCTTCAGAATTGTTTCCGCTGCCACTGTTTCTCGTATTCTTCGGTTGACCCATGATGGAAAATGTTCACACAGAACACATAACTAAGTTTTCACTTTTTTCACAGAGTTTATTACAAGTTTTGATAACATCTTTCACAATTTGTTAAATAACCGAGTAATAAAGAATTTTCTTGGAATTATTGAATATAACAAAAAATTTAATCATAAACCGATATGCTTCTGGAACAATACGAAAACGTGAATCATATGTTTTGAACAACGTCGATTCATTTGTTTAAACAAATGTATCGCGTAAAATATACAGATAGCCAGAAATAACAATGTGAACTAGATATATAACTAGACATCTGTTATAAACTAGTTGCAAGTGGCATTTTGCCTTAAGACAAGTTGCATGAACGTATAGATAATCAATAAGAATTGATATTCAGCTATTTAGATAAAACCACCTATTATAATATCTTTAATTGTATAAATTAAATTAATCTGTTTAACGCATTTCATTTCATCTAGTTTTTATTCTAAATGGATTTAAATTAAGTGTGGATGTCAACTGCAATCAGTAGCATTCGTAGATACCTAAAATGCACCATAGAACGTACATATGCTCCGGTATAGATTCTGATTAGAATCGCTCACCCAAACGTCGAAATTTTTAACTTTGGTGAATTTTTATAAATTAACTGATGCTCATAGTAGATTTGTAATATTTTAGTATGTAATTTCAGTCTATGAAATCTATCGTTATACAAAGTTTCATAAAATTCGTCAAAAAAAAAATGGTTTCAATATTTAATTATAAAGAAACGGCCCGGCCGATCTTTGCCCAGTCAATGCGATTCCCAACGAATATCTTTCGAACAGCTTTTGAATTTCTTAAAATCGATTAATCTATATTAATTTATTTTTAAAATAAAAAATCAGATATATCAATTGTAATTAAATACCCAATTACATTTATGCCGTTAGGCACTCGTTTATTTACTTTGTGTTATTGTTAAAAATATCATAGTTATGCTTTTTTAGTGATTAAAAGTTAGAAATTTATTTATATTTTTACCAGGTAAATAATTCATATAAGGTTATGCATTTATATCTTGAAGACAAATGTACATGTTTTATTTAACTGAAAAGCATTTACTTTAAAATTTTAAAAAGTACTTTTAAAAGAAAAGACCGATCCCCAATTTTCATAATTCATATATGTTTCGTCTTCTATTTCTTTGAGAATTACGAATCATCAATTGGACATACCATGTTATTCAATCTCACTATTTTTTTCAATAAATAGAATGATGTGCGGATAACAACCATATTGAAGTTTATACAATTATTGCCTGTCGATCTGATGGTACTATTCCAGTAATTATCTTTACTTTGTAACAATAAACAACTTACAAAAACTAGCCTTCGGTTAAGAAGTGCCTTTTGCGAAAACTGGTTTCAGAGTTGTACTAAAAACTGCGTCGGGCGTACAAAAAAATGAATAAGGCCGACGTTTGTATGCGCAGTGATATATTTTCAATACAAAACGGTAATAATAATAAAACAGAAAGGTAATAAAAAATTTGAATAAAATTCTTGTAAGTAATAGATTTGAAAAACCAAGTGATTATTTTGTGTCTCCTAAAATTCATCCATCGACCTAATTTTAAATGTTTCCAAGGCAAGGTATAAAATAGCATGGAATCCTTGATGAGCTACATGTCTCTTCAATATTTTATTAATCAAAAATGCGTTACATGTTTTTGCTGCTCGCGTCATTCCATGCAGGAAACTATTACACACAGAAATAGCATCAAACGTTATTTTTTCATGCCGAGAGATCGTTAAATTGAAAAATGCTTTCTATTAGAAAAGCTATCTATGTGCACCAAGCGATAATACATCTTATAATTATATAAGAGAAGGTAATTGATAGGTTTCTTGCGAAATTAAGGGGCACAACTAGTGTGAAATTTTCAAAAAATCGAATTTTCAATTTTTCCATATTTCGATAGATTATACCTTTAAAAATAACATACCAAAATTTTAAATCGATATCTAAAATAGTTTTTGAGTCACAGCTTTTTAAAGAGTATACATATAGTATATAGTATAACGATCATTTTATCTTTAAACGCGTTTTTCTCGAAACAGCATTTTCCGAATTTGCTGCAGCGATTATTTTTCAAAAACAAATGATCCGATCATCACTGCCAAATTTTTTTACATGTTCTATATATAGTTCTCCGTAAAATGAACTATCGATTTTTTGATCTGATCAAAAATCAAATTTTGGCAGTCCAAAAACGACCAAAATTTTGGGTAAAATTCGAGTTTTTTTTAAAAAGCGCCGTCATTTTGTCAATTTTTTATTTTTTTTTATTTATCGTAGTTCATTTTACAGATAATATTATCTAGTTTAACTTTTTTTTTAAATTTCATTCACGTAGAAGACCGGAATCACTACAGCAGTGAAGGGCCTTTTTTGTCGCGCCGTTGGAGATCGACGATAACTTAAAAAATATTTAATTTTTTTCTTCAAAAATTTTACTGTTTTCTTAAAACATGTATAAATGTATTCCTATAATTTTGAAATGATTGATAAAGTAGTTTTTTAATATAAATTCCCAAAAATCACCTTTTTAGGCGGTTACACTAGTTATGCCCCTTAATACGTATTTGCTACACCTTCTTATTGCAAATCATTGTTATTAATTTTTCAGTTAGTATGTACTTTTCGTTAAAAAAAACTTGCGTCAGTATTTCTAAAATGTCGATAAAGAAAATATAAAGAAATATTTTTTCAATATCATTCACAAACACGTTTGTGTTCAAAATATAGATGAAAAATTTCTAAAACTTTTTCCACATGTTTCTTATTAAACTCCTTTCCTTTTGCCAATTGCCTAACTTTTAGAAAGTCCAATTTAGCATTGGCCATAAAACTCTCAATTTCCACAAGTGCATCCGTAACATAATCCACATCCTCTGTAGCAGTGTTTTCCAACTTTTCATGGGTCACGCCCCATCTTAAGAAAAATTTTGACGCTCATATACAATTTTTGACTTTCAAAAATGATTTAATTTCTTAAGAATATAAAAGATAAGCCTTTAGAAATCACATTTAATAAATAATAATAAATAATAATAAATATCAAATTGTGATCAAAACTTCATAAGTGAAATATTTTATTTTATAAAAATTGAAATTCAACTTCAAATTAATTCCATTTTTCTAACTTTTTGAAAAAGAGGTTTGTTTTTACCAGAAAATACTACATGGTAATTTTATGATTTCTGGAAGTTTTCTGGCATTCCCTAGACGTTTTCTCAAACGCGGCTGCACCGATTTTAGAAGTTTAAAAGGGATTTAATATATTTCTATAAGAACTCGCGTTGATTACACGTAAACTACTAATATATTGATTTCTATTATATATTAATTATTATACATCACTCTTAGTCTCTATATCATAGAATCTATATTATATATTATATATTACTCTTAGTCTATATATCATTGAAGTCATTGAATATAAAATTTTCATATAAAAGTACTCAGTAATTATTACGATACGTTATAAGACTTAATCTAATGATATGATACATAACCTATGAATTATCTACCATAGTATTAAATCATACTATAGTATTATATATCATAAATAATCTAACTATAATCTATCATTCCGTGAGATACCTAAACCATCAATTTTTATCCTCACAAATGATGTAATATCACTAGATTATGATTTGAATATTAACTATACTATATAATGTAAATGTATGTATAACATACACATTACATACCCCCTTTTATTTGTTATAAACCTTACTTTATAACCTATATTTTACCTACGCTATATTTATACCTTACGCCCTATCTCACTCTTTTATCACTTTATTATCTATTGTCTCTAATAATCTATTGGCTATACCGGGATTTGAACCCGGGACCTCCGCGTGGCAGTCGAGCCTCTTAACCACTACTCTATTCGGTCCCCAATTAACAAAATATTAAGAAACGTACTGTTTTTTCCGTGGTCCCTTTACTAACTTATTAATTAATACTAAGGTGACGCGACTACACGCGACGACACGCGAAAAAAAAGACCAATCCTAGCGCCACGGTGGTGCAATGGTTAAGGTCGTAGCCTGTCACGCGGCGGACCGGGGTTCGATTCCCGGTAAATGTAAAAATAGTTTGTAAGAGATATTAGTGTAAGATAATAAATATTAGGCGGTTTAGATATAAGATGCAGGGATTGAGCGTATAGGGTGTAGTGGAAATAAAGCGTACTATATAGTAGTTATAAGGCGTAAACTGACATAGAATGTAATGTTTAGGCATACATAAGGCTATACACGTACACGAAAAAAAACTTATGATGGGGTTATCGTATAAGAAATGCGAATGTTATATAGGTTTAATTTATAAATATTTTTTCTACTTTAGAAATATATATCTAGGTATTAAAGTATATCCAATTTACCTCCCTGAATTTAAAAATTGCCCTCCTGTGGGGCGTACGCCCAATGTTGGAAACTACTGCTCAGAAGTATATATCTCCTCTATAAAACGAATTTAGTATCGTTTCATTGCTCACGAATACATTAAAGTTCCTTTAAAAAATTCGTTAGTGTGCTTTTACCGATGTGCGTGTTATGTAAATAATCGTGTTTCAATGTAATTTAAAAATAGCATTTCAAAAGAACATGCACCGTCGATAGTTGAAACATCATATGACATGAAAGTGTTCTGGATGCTCTATTTATATTATGAAAGAACCAAACATTATCTGTGCGATTCGATTATTGGACGAAAAACGTGGGCTGTTTCTGCAGTCAAACAGTTTATTGAAAAAACAGAAAACATCAATAGATTAGATAAAAACAAACGTCTGGCAAATCAGACAGGCTTAAATTACTTGACCCGTGAGGTCCTTGTGAGTTCGGTATTTGAAGATCAAAACTTGTGAATTATTCCAAGTTCTCATTTTACATTATGAAAGAACCCAACAGCATTTGTGCAATTGGAATATTGAAAGAAAAATGCGGGTTATTTCTGCAGTTAAAAATTTTAACAGAAAACAAGTAATAATTGGGTAAAAAAACGAACGTCTGGCAAATTAGGCGGACCCAAATTATTTGTACATTAGATCCTCGCGAGTACGATATTTGACAAAATTTTTGAATGCTACCAAATTCTTAATTTATATTAAAAAAAAAGATATACAAAGACGAATGGTATTTACTTCCCGAAGGAGGTGTTTTGCTTTCATAAAAAAATCCGATTCGCTAATTTTATGTTTTCTCGACGTTTCAAGCCATTCTGAATCGAATGAGACCAAATTTGGAAAGAGTATGTGTGTGTGTATGTGAACAGATATTTTGCCGTAAATCGACGTTTTCTCAAAAGCGGTTGGTTCAATTAAAAAAAAATTAAAATCCATTCGATCTATGTCGATGAGGTCTATTGTTTCTCACTTTTGTGCGATTATCGGCCAAGCCGTTTCTTTCTAATTTGGAAAAAAGTGTTAAACTTTTCATCCACATTTCAGCTCATACTACGGAATCGATTTTAAAAAAGAAAAAACTGTTCGATAGATATTAGTTGGGAATGATACTGATTAGTTTTAGGTGAAAATCTGCCGAGCCGTTTCCTTGTAATTAACTGTTGAAAAAAAAATTTAAGCCGATTTTTATGGAACTTTTTTTGGCGATATATATCATGGTCTTATAAAACCTACTGAAAAACTACGGCGTTACAAGTAGTTTAATTTTAAAAATTCATCAAAGTTTGAGAAAATGAGTAGTTTTTCGACGTGTGTTAAAATTAAAATTAGACAATTTACTTGGTATAACGATAGAGTACTTGGTTTTAATGAACATACTAAACTATTAAAGTCCTACGGAAAATGGTTCAATTATAAAAATGATTGATTTTTGAAAATTTGCCTTTAAAAAATACTCCGAGTTAACGTGTTCGTTCGTTTTCAATTATGTGTAATAAATCCACTCGGAATACTTTTAATCACTCATAAATTAATTTATTTTTTATTGATTAAGTCGATTATTTACACATATCGGGAAGTCATATAACTTGCCTCAAGGCAAAATACTAATACCAACTAGTTTGTTATTGCAATTTACAAAAATTATAAAAAAGAAAATTAGGGACCAAGAAAGAGTCCTATTTTTTAATTCATTTTTATTAGTGAATTTAAAGACCATATAATGATAGTTAAATGACATATGATAAAAATATAGCAATAGCAGAAGTATTCAAAGTTTTACTCCTACTTATTCTAAGTTTTTATAGTTCATTATAAAAAATGATGATGACACGTGTCATTTTCAAGATAATCCACACAGATTATGAGTTGTAAAAAACAAATTATCATTATTGTATATCATTTTGTATTTGCCAGATAATGTCTATCATATTGTGGAAATCACAAAATCCACACTGGATTTTAGAGTATACACCGTTACTAAACATTTATTTTTAAAAATTGGAAAAAATATTTCTGGTCGATTCTCGATCATTCCCAAGAGACAGCGACACACATTTATATCAAATTCTTGTGTGTTTTATTGCTAAATCAATAGATTTGGCACATAAATCAATTTACCACGATGTTAACATGATGGAAATCGCATTGTATATAGTTTCTGTTCAGTACATTAAGATTTATTAAGTGAAAGGATTTGTTTCATGTCATGATAATGCAAAAAGAGGAAACATCAACTGAAATTGAAACTAGGTTACTGTGCCTTCTGGAACGTTACAATCGATGCGCTTGTCAACTTCGTTTAGAGAAGGCAAATGCGACAGATTTTCTCTTTAATAACGCTTAATTCCATATAATTTCAGAGCAACAAAAAAGAGCATCGACAAAAGACTGAATAGAAAAAATTATATCAAAGTAAATCATAGTAACATAGAAACAAATTATATCATAGTAAAAAAAAAAGGAAAAAAATTCCTCACAACCTATGTCTTAAAAAAATCTGCCCTCACAACCTGCTTCAAAATTTGAAGTCTTCTTCAAAACTTTAAGGATCTTAGTGGAATTCTTACAATACCAATTATATTCACATAGCTGACTAAAACATGATTTATAGTAAAATTAATACATTATAACAACAAACTTTGTTTCAAACCCCGAAACTTTAGGTGTACAGGTAACCCCTTTATAACAAGGTAGTTATAGGGAATGCAATAACGGTATACCGGTATACCGCCCAATTTTTATGTTTGTACAAGTAACTTTAAATTTTATTGGCATTTTTTAAAGATAATATCAATACCGGTATTTTACCGGTATACCGGTTTTATAAGCCAAAAATATCGAAATATCGGTATTGAATTTTTTTATTAGTATTGCATTCCCTAGTAGTTACAATCCAAAATATTAGTGTTATGCGAATCCGTGTTATATGGGACAAAGAATTAGTACAGACAGAGGGTTACGTCCCAAGAATTCAATGCTACATATCATCATTTTATAATAAATATTGTTATAATAATTAATTTTTTAAAGAAGTAATATACATTACATCAATTATAATACTTTATTTTTCATCATAACTAATTGTTAAATGCTATCCAACAAAATCCTTTATTTTTTTAAAGATATCTTCAACCTCTGAGAAGTTTTCTGTACTACCTCCAAATCTGTGCATTATTTTTTGCAAAAAATTGTTATTTACTATTAATTGCTTTATGAAAAATGATATTTATATATTTAACACATACAAAATTATCTTTATTAAACTGTTATGCTCATTTTATTTGAAGGATCTTTATTTAAAAAATATGATATATATTGTCCGATAATCGTAGAATTTTTTGTCGATAGAACGTACGCGCTCGAATAATAAATCAAATTAGTTATCTTTTTAGCTAGTTTCACGACATTTATTGAGCTATTGTACGGCGATATTACTAATTTTAGATAAGATGAAGTTTGATTTTCATAGGTTTTAATATATTTCTATTTCTATTACGGTTTTGCCTAATTCTCAAACCGTGTTATAGCGAACCCGTGCTTTAAAAGTACCGTGTTATAACAAACCCGTAACTTAAAAGTACCGTGTTATGAGGGGAATGATCTTAATTCCTAAACCGTGTTAGAGCAAATCCGTGTTATAGATGTACCGTGTTATGCGTGGGTTATCTGTATAGTAAATTTTGCATGAAAGTCATAAAAAAAACTGATTTTATGTATAACTATGATATTAATCATTCAAAAATAAATTTGCTCTCTTTGTAATAAAAATATCAAGATAGTCATTTCAAAACTTTAAGAATCTTTGGATAAGATTCACCTTATCGATTTCTTTACATAACCACTTGTATTTTTCCAAAACAGTCCAAATCCTAATAGCTTATATTAACTGAATAACATCTGCAAACAAAACTGTAAACAAATTTCTACAGAATCGTTTAAAGCATGTGTAAATTGAAACACTTGTATATGCACTACAAACAATGTCTTGGAATTATTTTTAGCAATAGAGCACAAATGCTGTGACAAGCAGCAAATATTAGAAAACGCAGAAAATAATATTAGACGCTAATTATATTAGGAAGAAAATTAAGTTAGCATAGAAGTCACGTAATTGGTTCTGTCTCTTCAAAGAACTGACGTCAAAAGACTCATTAAAAATTGAAATGACGACGGACTTTTGCATTCAATCTGCTTTATTATTTTTTAATTAAGTCTGATTCGAAGCTACCGTATTTTAAAATGGACACGAAAGGAAAAATAGATCAAGGAAAATGGACAATTTAAAATTAAATGAAGATTATTGGATTGATTTATTGAAGCTCCTGCATTTTTATAAAACAAATGCACCACACAATTGATAGTATAAAATCTATAAAATGCAACATCTGAAAACCGAGGTCCTTAAAGTAATGATACAGCAGAAACCATTTATATTTTAAAGAAAAAAATAGCAAATATCGATATTTGTTGTACATAAAGGATCTGATCGTGATTCCATACAGAATTGGCCCCACCCTGGGCCACCATTTAAATGATTTTGATGCCATTTAAAAGCTTTTTTGAAAAAATTCGATATACTAATTTTCAACGACCTAGCTTATCATTTGGTCATTGATATCATTGAAAATATGCAAAATTGGCCCTTTTTTTCAGAGTCGCTTTTTGACAGAAAAAGATATCGTCAAACAAATAACGTCATTCTATTCACATCGGTGTGGACTATATTATTAATAACCAATATTGTTGAATAATTATTTGTTAGTCTATGAAAAAGTGAAAATATTTGTTTGTTTCAAATTTTTGGATAGCGCGGTTGTTTGGACAATTTTTAATTAGCATCGTTCAAAAGGCTATTTATTTATCTTATGCTGTGCAAAATTTAGTTTTAGTCCAAGAGGTCGAACACATTCAAAAGTTGAAAAAACCTGAGCAATATTTGCAATTTTAATGTAAGAATAGCAATGTTAAAATAAAAATAGTGCTCATTGAGAAGTAGCCTTCAAAATGATACTACTAAATGTAATTAATGTTTCAAAAAAAAATCTTGTACCCAGCTCATAACATGTTTTATATAAATCAAATTTAACTAGAAAAATTATTTGCATTGTAAAGAAAAAAAAATCAATTTTTCATATTTGTTGTATATTAAATTGTACTAGTCGAATTGCAACGTTAAAATAAAAACAGTGCTCATTGAAAAGTAGTTTTTAAAATGACACTATCAAATGTAATTAATGTTTCACAAAAAAAAATCTAACACTCAGCTCATAAAATTATATAAATCGTAAATTACTAGCATATTATAAATAATTGGCTAGTTAATTTTTGTTTAATGTAACACGAATTCTGGTACATTTTACTACGTATTATCATGATATCAATGATTCTATTAAATACCATAGTATTCAGAATTTTACACAAATTACAATTCTTGTTGCCAAAAATTCACTAAAATGTTCAGACAAATTCCACACAACATGTATTCAAAAACTCACAACAATTATATTAACAAATTCAACGATAGTTCACATCATTTGTTTTTTTTATTATTATTAATATCCACAGAGTTTGCACGATTATTGAATCACATTTAAAATGATTTGATTATATCACATTTACCAAATCAATTTTATAATTAAATAAATAATTAAACAATCACTAAAATATCAATTTTAATTAAACAAAAAGTATGCCAAGGTTGATGGATTTGGCTTTATACGTTCACTAATAAAGTATATTACACAAAATTTCAAATTTCATATATTTGTACACAATAAATAAATAGAATTTGTATACATCGAACATGTGTTATAACTCGCAACCGTTGTCAGACTAATCAACAAACGAATGTCACGCAAAAGCGTTTGGCTCCGAGAAGCCAGTGTCTGGCGGATTGCAGGTGAGGGCTTGGGCAATGTTTCCTCAAAGTGGAATTTACCTTTATGAAAATGGTGAAATTGTGAAAAATGATCATTATTAGATTCCAAATGAGTTTGATAATTTAGTTTCATTTAAAATATTATAACTGTAACAAATGTAGCTGAATTTACTTTGTATAGCTTGCTATGAAAAATAAATAAAAAAAAAAAATAAAATAAAATATTATATTATTCTACTCGTATTCTTAACACGTCAATCGCCACGATAGTATTAGAAAAAAAATCACATGGGCAATGGTAACTTTATCGAATAATTTAGTTAAAAATGTATCAAGAAACTTAATTTATCATAGATTTTTTATTACAAATACACTATTTTTATGTCACACATATACGACTGATAAGGCCCTGTATTAAAACTTTTTTCTCCTTTTACCAATTTGGTATGTCAGACATATACGTCTGACATGGCCGGCCCATGTAGAACTTCTTAGCGTCGGAGACATAAATAACATAACGTTTAAAAAATGGTGCAACTTTTCCCGTTTTTTGAATCCCTTTACTAACAATATTTATTTGGCAAACTTAAAAAATTGTGTTTTTCAAAAGTTGATTCTATATAAATTTTTCTAATTAAAACACAGCATAAAATAACAAAATAATCCCCAAATATTATTATTGTCCACTAATCTATAAATTTATAATATGCATTTTCATTCTTAGAATAAAGATGAAGGCTTGCGAAATTATTTCTACAAAATCATTATGAAAAATAATAACTATTAGCTACCAATTGGATGAAAAAAATAGAGTTATTTTTGTTAAAATAGTACTTCAAAAATTTGCAACTTCTGCAGGTATGTTCCTATTTTACTAAAAATATTAATTTCACAATGTTGAAAAGATATCTATAAATAAAAAGATTATTTTATTTCAAATGTACCAAGAACTTTTTAAACCAAACAGAAATAATTTATAATTGTTCACTAAATTACGAAGTATAGTACAAAAATGAGGACTTGTTAAGTATTTGCTCTAAATAAAATATTCCTTACAGAAATATATAAACATTTTATAAAATAATTGATTACACTAGATATTTGAATTTTGTTTAAAACATGTGTTATTCTAGAACCCCAGTTTCAAAAATTGTGCAATAATTAAACTTCCATTTTGTGAATCCTCTTAAAATTCTAGCAAGAATCATTGGATTTTTTTAATACTTATAATAAAAACTATTAATTCAACTTATAGCTTTTCCTGATTGCTAAATAAATTAATTAATGAAAAATTATAAATCCCGTGATAAATAATATTTATTAGATAATATTATATTTATCAATTCTATATAAAGTTTTCAAAACCAAAAGACAACGCGTCAAAACTCAAAAAAATAAGAATAATAAATAGCATTTTGTTGTGAAATATAAATATTTTTTATGTAAAACATGAAATGTCTAGAAAACGCAAGTTTATGATATTAATGTAAAATTCTGTAAAATTAATTCACAAATCTAGGTTCCTCATCAAAATCATACATTATAATCCATTTTTCCTGCAATGGTTAAATCGGTGGTTTAAAACCTTTTAGCACCGCGCCGCCCTTAAATTTTCTAACTATCTGCTTTCGTTAATACTTGATATTATTATTAGGTTGCAAATGAATATACAATATTATGTAAAAATATAATAAAAAAAATTATTCGTTCATTTTTTATATCATTTCAACATTTTTGGTTAATTTTCGAAAATAGCATTTTGAAAACAGCTGTACGCCTCCCTTTAAACACCCTGGAGATTTCCTAAAGAGGCGCGCCCCACAGATTGGAAACCACAGGGTTAAATGTTCGACTTGAATATAAGAGGTACTAGGATCGAATCCCAATACGATGTAAGAATTTGATGTGTACTGCAAAATATACACAACTAATACTGAATAATAGCATATGGATTTGTTTATATTTTAAAATGTTGTATATAATATAATAATAACATTATATGTTAAATTAAAATCATTAAATAGAATATGATCCTCACAGCCCCAATATCAAGTAGTAGCAATATGAATTTATTTTCACATATATATGTACATCTAGAATATGTCTCTAAGTAAAAAAAAACCTTCACGGACATTGCTACATGCAATTGAGTAATAAATCAGCCCTATTAGATAAATTTTAATAATTAAATGATCAAGTATGGATGAATTGACTAGTGGGTTATCATATAAAAAAATCACGTAATGAGAAGTACGAGCACATCAGAACATTTATAGAATGAAAGTTCTTACCGTTGCTGAATATTAGCACAAAAAAATTAAATAAAATAGTTAAGGTTCTATTTATATAAAACCTTATGATATAGTATTAGGCTATTAACATGTGAAAATACCAAATCTTTAGCAAAATCAATAAAAAATTCAATTTTTCCACTAGCTCTCCTACTATTACCTTAGCACAGGTAGGTAGAATTTGCGGACAGAGGTGAGTACGGAATCATCTTATCAACGAACTTGTACGGCAACGAGCCGAACAGAAACGCAAGAGGAAAGAAAGTGCAAAAACAATATAAAATAATGGCATCGTTCTCACGCGAACGAAAATTGTGATCAGGGAATAAATTTCACCATAATAAGATGAATTTTTGGCTCTGAATGAGGTTTCATAACTGAAATAATACATGACATAAATATTGATACTTTTTTGAGTTCAAAAATAGGCAGCAAACAAGTGATTAAGAGTTTTTTTTATATATAATTAACAGCTAGTATTGGGCTATTGTGATGACCACTCTTCTGAACAACATCGCTTATTAAAGGACAACTCAACAGTTGACCTATTCTACTTTTTTTATTATATAGAAAATTTTACACCTGTCCTGAGATGAACACGTAAAAGCTGGACGATTTAAAAAAAGACTTCAAGAATACTAAATCCTCTGATTATTGTCAGAAAATTGACATACATATTTTAATGCAAAATGAAGTTCTAATTCCATATTTTATGTTTTTATTGTTATAATATCTCCATAAGATGTAATTTTAACTTCATGAAGCAAAATCATGGAAGGACTATTTTCTCTTCTAAACATATTTAGATTTTTATTTTCATGTAAAAACTTGGCATTATCAAATTGCAGTTTGATATTGAAACTAAAACGCTTAAGCTTTTATAATCACAAGCCTGATATTTAATTCAATTCAAAAATAACCATCGACAGTTGACCTGTCCTACATTTGAGTTTTAATTATTATAAAATTTCTAATACTTGAGATATAATTTTAATTTCATGCAGCAAAGCCATGGAAGGACTATTGTCACTTGTAAAGATATTTAGATTTTCATTTCCAAGCGAATACTTGGCATCATCAAGTAGGATATTGAAACTTTTTCATTCCACACAGCAAAGCCATAGAAACAATATGTTTACTTACAAACATATTTATATTTATATTACCAATTGAAAACTTTGCATCATCGAGTTTGATATTGAAACTAAAACCTTGTGGTTGCAAGGCTCAAGCTCTTATCACCACAAGCCTGATATTTATTTCAATTCAAAAATAGCCATTGAACAAATCATCAAGTGAAATAGAATTCACTTGTGAGTAAAATATTTCTAAAAATTAAAAAAAAGGTCAAAAACAAAATTCAAACATACATAAATTAAAGAATATCATAAAGAATTATAGGTTTTAAGGAATCAAACGAACGAATTGCTTCTCAATGTTTGATCATTAACTATGATCTCGAATTATAATACATACCTATTTGCATAAATGTTCAAAAATGTTCAAATATAATATATAATATTTTTGAAGATATTTATATGTTCAGATATGAGTTAAGCTGTACAGCTTAGCAAGAGAATACAAATGCTATGGAATATCAATTCGTTAAATGTATACAACAACCTGATCAACAGAACACTTTAGCATAAGATTAAATTTATAAATATTCATTGAATAACAAGACAATCACAACAAATTATAAGTTTGAAAAAATTAAACAAAGAAATTGCTCCTCAAGTTTTAGCATTTCATAAATTGGTTCATAGATCATTGACTATGGTCTCGAATTACATACCCATATTTCATATTTGTTCAAAAACGTTTTTGATTATGTTTAATAAATAATAGATAATATTTTTGAAGATATTTATATGTTCTGTTATAGGCTAGGCTGTTCAGCAAAGAGAATAGAAATATAATTGAATATGAGTTTGATAAACATATATATATCAAACAATCTGATCAACAGAATACTTTAGCATTGAATTTGTAAATATTCATCGATTAACAAAAGAATTTGCTTCATATAATATAACTGGAAGTATAAATATATAAGGGATTGATTTGTTTGATTGATTTGTGGTGGCACTCACACCATGAACCTGCCTTTGGGCAGACAACCATTTATTATTATTGTATAAATTATTTGCCCTATAATAATTAGGGAATGATCTAAAATATGCAAGTGCTAGAAAAAGTGTATACATTATGTTTTGAACAAAATACTAAATATATTATATACTTCACACAATTACATTAATTTGTTAACCTTCCAATTGTGATTATTTTTTATGTTTTGTATTCGGTCACATCAGTGAAGGTAATGTTTTTTTGAAGTCCATATCTTTCTTATTTTTTGAGTAGAATGATTCTGATAAATCCGGCTTCTTGTACAATACATTGACGTATTTTAAAATCTATTTTTAAGTATATTATATTCAAGATATAGCTCAAATTTTTATGTGCATCACTTCGGAAAATCCTCTTCATTTTCTAAGAAGTTGATAATAAAATTATGACTATAAAATGAATGAAAGTGCATATATTTATATTCTATATTTTTAAATTATAGTAGATGTTCCTGTCATATAGACGTCACTTTGAGTAAAGTCCACATAAAACTGATAATAGTAAATTCATAATATATAGCGTCAATAACTTAGGTAAACATTGAGATAAAGACTGCAATCATAGCAAATATTGTTTATAACATTTCCCATCATACAATTGTACAACATACCTGATAATAACTCGACTCCGCCATCTTGCACGATATGTATCCAAAAAATTATATTTCTGCATCCATAATTGCACAAATAACTAAGACATAATTACACTATATAAAAATACTGCACTAGTATTATATTTAACAACATTAAAAATATCAAAAACTAATAATATACAATGTTAACAAATCACAAACACATCTCGCATACAAAAACTATGAACAACGCGCACGACTGCTGGCAAGGCTTGATTCGATATATTCGGCCTGCAACAGGTATCGAAAGAAGAAATCGATATTATTTGAAGAAATATCGATAGTTTTGTACGATAAATGAAGTTTAGCGAAGGATAGAATTTTTTATACAAAGAATATATAATTTTAAATATATTTCTTTATTATATTTATTCATTTTATAATCATTTTATTCCTTTTCAAGCTTGCAAAAGAAAAGGTTATAACTTCGTGCATACTTCGTGTATTTTCGGAAAACAAATACGCCTAGTTTTTGACATTTAACATGTCACCTGTGAAGTTGTTTTAAAAATTAACTAGGCGTATAAAAATTAATAATTAAACAGCCAATATTAAATTAATTAATGTTGATATTGAAGATAATATTAATTAAGCCCAACAGGTTTTATATAATAACATTTTATATAAATCTACTAGCACTTGTGCAAAGTCACAGCAACAGGTGTCAAAAACTTTGACATTTCTTCTTTAAAAGAGACATTTTTATTCCAAATATCTGATTATTAGTAACATATACTTATTTTGTAAAAATATGACACCTTTATTAATACGAAACCATGTAAAACTAACAACTATTATATATATATATATATACGAGGTCTGTTCAAAAAGTACCCGGAATTTTCGTTTTTTCAAAAAAATATTTATTTATTCGTCTACATTAATGTGGTCCCCTTCAAAGTAGTCCCCCCCAGATATAATACACTTATGCCAGCGTTTTTTCCAATTTTCGAAGCACCCTTGATATTCACTTTTTGATATGTCCTTGAGCACTCTCAGCGATTTTCTTCAATCGAGGAAAACCGCCGTCCTTTCATGGGTCTCTTCAACTTTGGGAATAGGAAAAAGTCACACGGAGCCATATCTGGTGAATTTTTGCACTTTGCAACACTTTATTTCATTTTTTACGCAAAATTTAATACAAATTCTTTGACTTTTCAATTCTTCCATTGTAAAAATCGCCGAGCTCAGAAAAACACGTCGAACCTTAGCGACTACCACAGACAAAGTAAACAGTGAATATAGCTGAAAATTTCATCATACTTTAGGGGCATGTATACCAACACAATAAAAAAAAATTTTGACAATCAGACACTCCAGACCCGCGAAATTTAATTATTAGTAATTCCGGGTACTTTTTGAACACACCTCGTATATATGTATAATTTATCTGCTGTTCTATGTCTGCTAAATTTTACCCAAACAAATTTCTCTCTTTACCCAAATCTACTGATTTTGAATTTTTTCTGAGCAATAAAATAGTTTATATAATATTGCATTTTTACAAATACCAAATTATATTAAACTAGTATATATGTCCTTTGATCTATGACCTATCAAATTTAAAAAATGTGTTCTTTTTTACCCGAGGCTACTAACTTACTTGAATTCCTTCTAAAAAATAAAATAGTTTATATTAGTTTCATCAATAACATGGTTCATAGAATGTTTACATGAGCCATATAATTTTTCTTTTTAAATTTTAAAAATGTATTGATAACATTCACCTTGCTTCTGCAAAAATTTTAATTTTAAAATAAACAACACAGTCAAATTTTGTTTCTTTTTTATTGTTTTAACAAATTGAATGCATATTATAGTATAAATATTCATACATCGCTGTATTTAAAAAATATTCTTATGTTAGTTTCTTATTACAATATTTAAAAGAGATTCTTAGATGTAATAATGCTTATTAATATATTAAGTAATTCTAATATCACATAATTCGTCTTGAGAATTACATTCTTATTTCGATATATATTATATGAATTATATTAAGGCTAAGTATTAGCAACTTGAAAATGTTCAAAACCAAATTCATGATAAGAACTTAATCTTAAGATTGTTGTAACATTTTTTATGCAAACAGCATATAAAAACAAAAATCAATAAATGGCAAAGTCAACAGATACATCAACAATTATTATATAAAAATCTTCACATAATTGATATTTATCAGTCTTGCTTTAAATCAAATAGCACTGAAATAAATACATTATATTAATAATGTTGAATTTTAGTTTAAATAGACATGTAACTGATTTGTGGCAAAATTATGTATACAATATTTTACTTATAGTTCTCTTTTTATGGAGTAAATTATATTTTCAACAACAATATTTTTGATAGTTAAAAAAATCAAAATGGAAGATTGAAAGTGATGATAGTGGTTTCAATAATTACCACATCAGTAAATATTTAGCAGTCTTAAATTACCTTTTATAATAAATTCATATATATATATATATATATATATATATATATATATATATATATCTTCAAATCATTTTTCACGGAATGCATTTGGAAGACTACAGTACAATTTAATACGATGTAATTCAAAATTCAAAATAAAATATTATCTAATGTCTTAGAATTATTCACACATAAGTTTTCAATTATTTAATTACACAAGTCAATTAAATTGAGAATATCTTTTATATAATTATATTATAAATATTAGAGTATTAGTTATAAGTAAATTAGTTGAAGATTGAGCACATTACAAACTATTATAAAATGTAGGATTATTTAGAATTAATATAAAAAAACATGCTTTTAGGTAGATATCAAATTCTGTAGGCATATCTTAACACGCCATGCTAAACAAATAAAATCAGATTCTTTATCACGATACATAATCTGAACAATTATTTGAATTCTAAATAACCCACTTCCAATATTATAATTTAAATAGCTAGTTTTGCTTTTACCTAGTCAGTTAAGACAACAAATAGAACTAATTAGAATAAATATGCTTGTTGCTTCAATATGGATAAAAAATAATTCAGATGCAGATATATTATAAATATTTAATAAATAAGTAAAATGTTTATCAATTTCTCCTAAATTTCAATAAATATATTCATCAATAAAACAAATATATTTATCAATAAAGAATTATTAAGTAAGCAAGCCAAAATGCACATTATAAGATTGCTTAGATTATACAAAATTTCAATTAAGTTAATATAAATTTCAAATAATTATTTATATTTAAAATATAGGAACAAATTGACATTATTACATACATAGTGTTTATTCTAAATAGAAGATTGAATAAAATTCTTTAAAGCAAAATATAAGTACACAATTTCTAAAATTCAATAAAAAATGATTTTTTATCTATATAATTAAAGTTTCGCGCAATAGTATGTATAAAAATAAGTCTTTAATTAAAATATTATTTAACACTCACTCAAATCTATAAAAGGAAATGATCCTATACAATATGTACCTGTTCTAACAATCCTAAACCATTAGTCCTCGCATCATCACCTTGTTCCATTTGTTCTTTTAACATTTCTAACTCCCGAATTCCAGAAATTGTAACTTCATATTTATGTATCATAAGCGATCTATAAAAGTGAACTGCAAAGGCTAAAAACACTATCAAAACGGGGATTAAAACAATGCAAGCAGACCAAGCTGCGACTGGACTTAGATCATAAAACTTCACCCAGCACAATATAGCAATCTCTAACAAAAACAGTAGTAGTCCCAATAAAGTAGAAAAAGCCCAAGCCGTTTCTATGTACCAATGTAATCTTTCATGCGGTGATTCATTCACTAAATTAATACTGTGCAAATTACAAACGGCTTCAATATTTGGTAAAATACATGTGCTGATCATGAGAGCTAACATGTGTACGGCTACAAGTAAAGTTGTGCATATAGCAAATGCTATAAGCATTGCTTCTGGAACCTTGGATTCGGTATTGAGTTGTACTTCAACCATAGCTACCATAGCAAAACCGCTCAGTAAGGCTGAGGTTTTGCTGCTCGCTTTCAGCTTGGCTCTTGACAGCTGAAGTTTTCTCCAAGACAGGTAGTCAGGGGTATGAAGACAGTCGGGTGCTTCGGTTTGAGACATTCTGTAGATGGAAGGCCTTGTTGTTCTTTCCAATCCGTTATAATAAAATCCAAATGAGCGATCTGCCGTGGCTCCCTATATGTAGGGAAATGATTCAACCTAAGGACTATTGCTATAGAAACAGAATACTGCATCCAACACAGGAATGAATTATGTGTGTTTAAATTACACAACGACATATTATTAAATAATTATTAACACATATTACCATTTTATAACATGAATTATTTAAGTTTTTCATCCGTCACGATTAAATGGTATTTTAGCTTTGCACACACAATGATATTTTCCGTTACTACTTGCAAAAAGATCTTCGAAATGTCAATTTCCATGGTAAAATAAATACATATTTAAATAAAAGCTGCATATCTTGACACTGTCAAAGCAAGAGACTGACTGTTGGATAGTTGGAACCGAATGACAGCAGTTGCGCAAACAAAATTGACAGTGCTCTTGACTATGTAAATTTTTTATCTGCACGGATAATTTATCGAAATTGTATTTCAAAATTTAAAAAAATCAATCATCTTATAAATCAAACAATTACCTTCTGCAGAATTCACATTTTCACTCACACAAGCTTCAAAATTATGCAGAGAATGTTATTCATCATAAGCCAATACATACCATAATTTTTCCTGACGACATTTTTCATATCGTTTCATTTATTTAGTCACTCATGTTTCAAATAAATAAATAAAATACATACAAACATTTTTTATATTTTTTAGCTGAATTTATTTATTTTCAACAAAAATAAAAATTTGACATAAATGACAAGAAAAAATCAATGACAACCACCCCTTTTGACAGATTGCATCAAGTATTATACAAGTGCACCAACATAAAAATAAACGTAGGGGTCTTCCACACACGTCCACTTGCAAAGATACACCTTTCATGCACCTGTACCACCTGTTCATACAATTATAATATAATTTTATATGATATTTTAACTTGTAATACAATAATAATTTAAACTAGTTGGTATTGGTATTTTGCCTTGAGTCAAGTTACAGGAACATCGCAATATGTGTAAATAAACCACTCAATCAATAAAAAACAAATTAATTTATGAGTGATTAAAAGTATTTCGAGTGGATTTATTACACATAATTGCAAACGAACAAGTATTTTCTAAAAGCAAATTTTCACAAATCAATAATTTTTATAATTAAACCAGTTTCCCTAGGTAATGGTTTAGTATGTTCAATAAGACCAAATACTCTATCGTTATACCAAGTAAATAGTCGAATTTTAATTTCAACAAACGTCAAAAAACTACTCATTTTCTGAAAATTTGATGAATTTTTAGAAATAAACTACTTATCGTAAGGCCGTAATATTTCAGAAAGTTCTATAAGGCCATGATATATATCGCCAAAAAAGTTCCATAAAAATCGGCTTAAATTTTTTCTTCAACAGTCAATTACAAGAAAACGGCTCACCAGACTTTCACCTAAGACTAATCAGTATCATTCCAAACAGTTTTTGAATTTTCAAAATCGATTCAGGATTGCGGGCTAAAACTTGCACAAAAAAATTTTCCTTTTCTGCTAGTTATAAAGAAACGGCTTTGCTGATGGTCGCACAAAACTGACAAACAATAATCCTCTTCTCCTTTGATTTAATAAAAAACTAAATATATCAATAACTTTATTTTACATATACTACATATATTTGTTAAATTTAAACAGACTTTTTTTTACAAAAGGGCAGTTTCAATACATGAGTTTTTTAAATACTATATTATATTACTAACGACTTTTTTCAAATTTGAAAATTAGGCACAAATTAAAGTAATATACATATATGTCTATATACGTACATATATAGATTTAAATAAATTAGACTCTGCATTAATACAGTTCTGTTTACCTAAGCATAATTATCACAATATTTTATATGATTATAATATTGTAGTATTTATTTTAATATGGCAACATGATGCGTTTTAGTATATTTTTAAATTCTCTATTTAATGTTTTGCAAACAATTTATATGTAATATTATTTTAACGATATAGTTTTATAATGATGTATATAGATTATTATACAAATATATACAAAAAGTTTATCTTACTATTTATGTACACATTATATTTTATACATTTTATAAACTAATTTCATACAATTGAGAATTTTGAATAATGTTGGAACATATTTGAAAATCGACTATACATCTAATAAATACTTAGTTCAAACAGCTTTCAGTAATAACATTTTGGCAAATAATAATATAAGACACCTACATAATTATATAGAATGACCTGTATTCTCTTATTATTTTTATCTATTATCTCTTACTATTTTGTTGTATTATTTATATATTATTGAAATAAACAGTTTGACTAATTAAAATGTTTATTACAAGTCGGTAGTGACTAGACTTATTCAAAAAGAATTTTTAGAGATATGCAGACTTGCAGTCTCAATTTCTGCAAATTATTGGCAATGTTCATATAGATATTTTGGCTCGTTTATATTTTTGGCATGTATTTGAGGATATGTCAACAAGTTGAAATGTGATCATGAAATTCTTAAAATTTGTCTCGGATTTAATATAATGTAACTATTTATTATTGTTTGATATACTACTATGGTGATTTAATGAGGGAATTTTGAATAAATGAATGAAATATATTATAAAACCTGCTTATTAATTTGTAACACAAATAAGCTATATTAACAAATATACTAATGAAAAATATTAATTTGAGAAAAACGTATACAATTTTTAAATAAATATTAATAGTTAATAAACCTGATTATTTATATTTTAATTTATCCCTGCGATATACATAATCTAATAAATAGCGCGCTATGATTTTTTTTTAAAATAACATTCTTGTTTGTCGACAACGGGTTACACGTACATTTTTGGCAATTACATTACACATTATGTAATTATTATATAGTACAGTACCGTTTATAAAAATATAAAACATAAAACAACATAAAAAATGATAAAAAAATAATTAAAAGAGTAGTAACAAATAGATAAAAGAAAAAAAAGAGTTGGTTTATAATTAGACAGGTTTCAATGAATATGCTACTCCTTTTAGTCTAATAAATTGAAAGCCGAAAAAATATACTCAAAACTTGCAAAATTATTCAATAAACTAGGAAAATTTTTGGCAAATTTTCATACCTCGACCTTACATTAGAATCAAAGTAAATCTTATTTGCACTTTGCCAACGTAAGATCGTTTGAGAATACTGATTTATGATTTTGCAATTGTGATAACACCTAAAATACATATGTATAATAAGTCCAAATCGTTCACAACAATCACATTAAACTGTTTTCTTAGTGACATCAACAAATGGGAGTGTTTTAAGAATTTAAAAATAAAATATTTCATTGGAAATTGTTGGCACAATAATAATCGCTGGTGATATTTTGCTCAATATCTGCAACTAATTATTTCGATCACAGGTTCCCAAAATAATAATTGATAGATGAATAGTTTTTATTACATAGGAATTGTGACTAATGAGTCATTTTTATTGCAAAATCCAAATGTCCAATGTTATAATATAAATTGTGACTGCGTAATATTTTGTAATCTCTTTATTATTTAGTTCAGGAAAAAAAAGAGAGTTTAATATCTAAGATATATTAATAATCATTATGCCAATTGAAGTGATTCCGTTGTAATATTTTTAAAAAAAATTATCGAAAATATATAACGATGGTTTGACGCAATCAAAATATTTTTGAAATAAATATTTACAGTAACAAATAACACCAATATGTTTACAATTAGGAATCTGAACCAGCTTTTGCGTTTGTACCACTTTTGCTCTCCCACATAAAAGAATATATACATATATAAATAAATAATTAATATATATATATATAAATATATATATATATATATATATATATATATATCTGTGTTTATTTGTGTATTTTATCAAAAATCAATACAGTTATTAAAAAGAAAAAGCTAATACTGTTTAAAATAATTTAATAAGGTTCTCTACGTTTCAGATTCCAGCTTGACTTTTCTTCAGTGGATAGAACTATATAACATAAAATAAAATATGATATAAAAATATATAAAAATATAGAATAATCAACAAGATATATGGAACGAAACAAAACAAATTATGTTAAAATTAAAAGCACTGAAAATAATAAACATAAAAAATAAATTGTTTGTTTCAAGCAACTTGACATGGCTGATCGTTACATTTAATTCTTCTTTAATTTTTCAAATTAAATATATTTTTTTTCACAAACATGACTTTTTATTAAGTATTTAGTACATTGTGTATGTTTTTATAATCATTTGTGTGTTTTAGCCACTGAAATAGAGTCAAACTGGGACTGGCGATAATTGGATGCCTCAGAGGTCATCCATTAATCACGTGATCGATTTTTAAGCATTTTTGGATCCCTCCAAAGTCTTACCCTCCCCCACTCAAAATCTCGTGTATTTTTAGTACCTTTGAAAAATCTTTAAAAAAATTCGATTCAATTTTTGAAAAATTCTGGATTTTTTAAAAACTCAAGTAAAAATTAAAAACACGTGATTTTACTAGAACGCCCTCGACCAGGTGGTGGAGATATGAAACAGAACAAAAAATGTTAAAATGAACATAAAATATAATTGTTTGTTTCACGCAACCCAACATGTCTGATCATTTAATTCAAGCTAATTTTTTTCAAATTAAATTATTAATTCTTGTTCACAAACATGCGTGTGTGTGTTTTTTTTTTAATTATTTGCGTATTCTAGCCACTGAAATAGATAGGGGGCATCCATGAATCACGTGGCCAATTTTCAAGGATTCTTGGACCCCACCAAATATCACCCCCTCCCCCACCCAAAATCTCGTGTATTTTCAGTACCTAGAGAAATCTTAAGATTTTTGGATTTTTTGGAAAAATTCTGGATTTTTTTAAAATTCAGGTAAAAAATAAAAACACGTGATAAGATATCACTAGAAGCCCCTCCACCAGGTGATATTTTAAATTATTGATAAATTTATTGGCGCTTGTTAAATTTTTCTATTATAATTTTTTAATCATCTTTAACATTATAACATTATTTTTCTCCATCATAATGTATAGTAATTTCCACGTGCATGTACGAGAAAATTTCCAAGCACAACAAACTACGACTAACTTTTTATTTAACAAAAACATACTTAGAATGTTTTGTATTTAATAGTTCATACTGTAAATATGTTTACCAATAATAAAAAATCGATAATTTTAGAACACACCTCGCACATAAATATAAATATAAAAAAAATCAGACCATTGTTCTGAAACTATTGAACACAAACTATATATAATAAAACCCTCCTATAACAGCGTTAATTATATGTGTGTGATTAAATATTATAATAATAAATTATTGTTGATATAAATCCAAACTAAACAATCTTTTCATTTATGTCGGAAGCCCCCAGAGGTTATTTGAACTTAGATAACAATTTTGTTGAAATAGAGTCTTTATAATATATGCATTAGATTAAATGTGGCTTTCATGTATCACGACACATAATTAAACACTCTTTGTCTGTTTGTTGTTTTTATCTTTTTATGATAATAAATGAAATTTGTATTTTACATAAAAATAACATTTACATAACGAGTAATTAAGAATCGTGATATTGACATTAAAATCATAACATGGAATTATCAGAAAAATATGGGAAAAAATTGTTATGCATTGCGAAATAAAATAATGAAATGAACTTACTTGAATTGCAAAATTAATTTAGAAAGTCATGTATAAAATTATTTACTTAAAAAATAATTACTGACTCATATTTTTCGACATATGCAACTTTTACGTCCGAATATACACCAAAATATAGTAAATTATAACTATTGTAATATAATTAAACATAATCATTTATGTTATGTAAATAACACAATTAAATAATTAGAAAATAATACTTGTTATAGTTTAATTTGTGATTTTATGATAAAATGTAATATATGAATAGCTACGGAAAACGGAGCCAATATTGTAATATGAGGCCAACTAATAATAGAAAATATATAAAATCAATAAATTGTCACATCAATTTGTTTTTAAATCAATAAATAATTTAAAAAACAAAATAATTAAATAAGTAAAATATTTTTCACACTATTTACAAATTTATTCCGTCATAGAATGAGGAAGTAGTTTCCAAGTTAAAAGTATATATGCAAATACATATATTTAAATTTTTAAATATTTGAATAATCTGATATAATTATATCATTACCATAATTTATCATTATGACATATGTATTCTATTATTCAAATAACTAGTAGAAATAAAATTTGGCACTTAAAACAGACCTCAACAAATGTCATTTGTAACGGGAATAATATAAGATATTTGGAAATACAATTATCTATTAAAAAATAGTTTTTATTTATATATTAAATATTTTTTATGTAAGTTAATTTATTCTTTTATAATAAAAAAAATCAAATAAGTTATTTCAAATGTTGATAATTTCATTAATTCAATAATTTGTCAATACAAAATTTAGTTTTTGTTTACAATTATTAAATATTTAATATAAAAGTTATTACGTGTACGTGCAGTCTATAATAATGAAAAATCTTAACAAATTTTATTTGGAATGATGAGAAGATTATTCTTTTTCATAATTAATTATTAATTCAATATAAAATTTAGTTCTAGAAATATTTTATATAAAATTTATTATGTGCGTACTAAATGAATTTAATTTTCGTTTAATATTGAAAAATTTACGATTATTAAAAGTAGGAATTTTAATTTGTCAAGTCTTATTATTGAATCCATATATTAAACAAAGTGATACATTAAATCACACATTAAAATTGTTTTCTTATAAAAAATGAAAGAGTCAGCACAAAATTCTTAATATAAGTAGATTTATAAAAGTTGTTAAACGATATATTGATCCATAAAATGATTTTGATAATCATTTCCTGATCAGTATAGCTTTAAATAGGTACTATACAAAATAATCAGTTTATATAAAATTGTAACCAACTTTTTATAGCACAGAAGATTTAATTTTTATTTCAAATTTGATGCCCAAACATAACCAGTCACAAAACTTTCACAGATAGAATCCACTCTCAATTTTAAATCTATAAAAAATAACTTATCTACTTTCTTATATCATTACCTAAAGCCATTCTTGGAAGCTCCAAAAGCTCACAGCTTAAGGAGCTTTTAAAATATTTCCTATACGGCTATCGAATAATCACTCGGGTGCCCGCTCAATCCACCTCCTCCGCCGCCTCCAGAGCCGGAGTTAGGGGCTCCTGAATTAGGCCGGGCCCACAGGGAACTTCTCAGGCCCAATTTGAGATTTTTCATCGTGTCCATATCGCATTCGGCTTCTGACAGTTCCAGCCTGTCGCCAATACCTCTGCCTTGAAAGTTAACAAAAGCAGTTTTTTTCAAGGCATAAGGATTGTCTAAAAGAACAATATTCTATCTTAAAGGACATAGAAATTTGGAAAATTATAGTAAATTATTGTCAAAAATATTTGTGGCCAATTTTGTAAAGAATATTAGTTATTGCACTTGATTCTCATGGAAATGAGAAGTTCTACTCTCATCTAATAAAATGTATATCTATCTATGATTAATGATAATTATTATGGTCTTAAAAATATTCAAGAATACCTTTGGATCAAAATTGGATAAATTTGGTAAAACTAATATTAAAAAATCTAATTATAAATGTTTTATAACAAATCATCACATTTTATAAATAAATAGTTTTGCTCAATTGTATAATTGTATATAAAATCAATAACAATCCAAGATTTCAATAAAAATATCTATTTAATCATCTTGTTCTGGTTATCGATTTATTTACATTTTTTTCATAAATTCAAATATCTTGTAATTTTTTACGAAATTAACATATAGTCAATCCATAATTATGTTTTTATCACTAGGTATTCCAGAATATTTAAAATTCATGATATTTAATTTAAATGATATATGTGATTCCATTTAGTACATTTTAAACTGAGTCATACATTCGGAAAGGAAGATAAATTTAAAATAAAAATAAATAATAAATAAATGAATTTTATTTAAAACGTATATTTAAAAAATATTTTAACGTATTATAATTAACAGTATGTGAAAAAATACATAAAATTGGCGAATACATTCAATGCATATGTTGAACTAGAAGCATTGTTTCTTAAACTAAGAGCAGAAATTATTATTAATTTATATATATTAATATAGGTGAAATATTAAAATTAATTGCTTATTTCATGAACAAAGATATTTCATTTATTTTCTCAGAAATAAATCTCTAAATATATTTTATTACACGGAGCAAATATTTTATCAAAATTCAATTTTAAAATGCTTAAATTAAACAAAAAAGAATCTTTCCATACCTCAAAGTTTGAGAAACAATGCACTACAGCGTAGTCTAATGATAAATATTCTTATTATGGCTAATGTTAAATATTTTCCATGCACCTTGGTGTCCTTCCGGCCCTGGTGTGTGCATAGAAGCCCTGAGTGCGGCTTGGGGTCCTGCAAAACCGGTCTCGGCAATGGACAGAGATCTAGCCGCACTCCTGCCAGGGGGCACCCATCTTAATTAAATATATAAATTGGAGAGACATAATATATAGGAGAAAGGATAATATATGATTAAAATATTTTTTTAAAAATCGTTGACAAAAAATAAATAAGTTGATGCTAATATTCGTTGATAATTAACTGTTTACTTTGTTTTGAAGCATTATAAAAATTCCAAGAATATTCATTTAAAATGTCAGACATATATGCCTGACATAAGCTATTTGGTAGAAGGTGAAAATAAGTTCTAATATAGAGTCATAAAAATAATAGTTCTAATAATTAGAATAATAATAATGTCAGTAGCGTTCTAATATAGAGTCATAAAAAATAGTGGTTTTCCATGAATTTTGGCACCCAATTTCTTCATCTTTTGATACATTAAATTTTCTTGATACATTTTCAGCTAATTTATCTAATAGAGTTACCATGGTTCATGTAAAAAAAAATTAATGTAAAAAATTCCAAAATGATTCTTCGTAAATAATACTTTAAAATATATTTTTTTCTAAAATTTTATTCAGAAAATTCTCATATGCATCAATTAGAACAGTTCAAAGAACAAAGCATTTTAAAGATATAACAGGAATGATGTAGATTAAAATTATTATTGGCAACAGCCGGTATAGCTGTTTCTTCGTAATTAATAATTCAAAAGAAAAAAAGCTACAAGTTATAACTTCTAATTTATTCTGGTCAAATAGGTTCTGATACTGAAAACTATCCTGAAGGATACATGCGACTTATGTGTATATATTACATCTAGTTTTTTCAGAGTATTTATTTGGAATATATATATATAAATATATATATATATATATATATATATATATATAATATAAATATTTTAAGACAATTCATTACCTGGTACGCCCCCTTCTTGGTAATGATTTTTGTTCTGACATCGGTGATAAATCCGAAGACGTACTAGAGTGCGTTGTTCCATGGTATATTAGACCTAAAATAAAAATCATAAGCATAATGTTTAAACTATTTTCACAGACAATATTTTAATATTGACAAATCAAAATAAACCAGGCATAAGTTACTCAGCCAATGGCTTAGTATTGCTCAATTTTTGTACTTGAATCAAATTCACTTCAGCAGAAATTTTAGTTAAGTTTAGTTTTATATTGCTGTCTCCAAATAAAAATATTTCTTTCCCGGCATTGCTGCACCAATAAAAAGTCAGCCCTATTAGATAAATTCTAATAATACAACCATCAAATATGGATGGATTAACCATTGGGTTGTCATCTTAAAATACGAAGTAAGGAAAAGTTACAGCCCAACAGCTCATAAGACGTAAGACTCAATTTGATACAATACAATACAGCAGATTGCTGTGAAGAAATGAAGAAAAAAGTATTATATTGCATACCGTGTTTATGTTTCCCTTCTAAATGATTTGAAGATTCTGTCCTACTGGAAGTGAGTTGTTCCTGGTCCGATTCAGAATCACTTTCGATATCAGTTTTTCGGGCATGGCGCCGTCTGCCTTTTCCAACCTAGATGAAAATCATATATTTGATCAACAAAATAATATAATAGCTAATATATATTATTTTTTATCTGTGAGAGCCTGGTTGAGAACGTGGACTAGCACGAACTAGTCGAAGATTCGATCCCGATCTCTGTAAACAGGCAACATGATATCCATTTTCTACATGGGATCATAGATTTTATATACCCCAATTGGAAATTGCCTTTCGTAGTTTGAAACTAAAAGTTGACAAAGTATATCTAAATATTCGCTGATTACTGTTGAAACAAAATAGAAATATTTTCTGGTTGAACTTCTCAAAGCAGGTAGGTTTAAAAACCAAAGGTTCTCAAAGGTTTAGTACTATAATTTCTTAAATATTATATTCCATGGCATTAAAAATAAATTATATTTAAGAGTTCGATCTTAACAATGACTAATACTTGATTATTTATATTTTTTTAGTTATGACATTGACATTGAATGATCACACTTTTCATCAACAACCCAAGATCAAATTTACATTTCGGCATGTACTTATTTGAAACAATGATTGCCATAAAACTGATGACAAGAAAAAACAATTTTTTTAAATGGTTTTGAAGATTAGAATTAATACTTTGGGTTATGACGTGAGCGTAACTAAATTCATCAATAAAATTGAACTTTGATCATTGCATGAATATAATGATGTAAGTGAATCTGAATTCACATTGTCGAATCTCAGGTGGATGGATATTATGTAAAAGACAATCAAATGATTGAAAGACACTAAATATATTCTTAGAATAATTTCTATATTAGTTAAAATGGGCAGCACGTGGCAGAAGTCTTGCAACCACAAGGTTGTAGGTTCAAAACCCGCGTTTCTTGATATCAAGCGGTAGTTATTTTCATATCTATGTCAAAATATATATCCAAAAGCGGTAGTTATTTTCATATCTACGTCGAAATATAGATCCAAAATGTATTTGCAACTGATGATTTTTTTTTCCGGACATTGCAAATAATAATTAAGTAAAAATTCTAATCAGATATCACAACTGGGAAAGACTACTGGGTTGTCTTCTGAAAGACATCTGTTAAAATAAATACAACATAACAATCAGTGAAAAATGTCTTCATATAATAGTAGAAAGATTGCAGTTCACATGCAATTAAAAAAATATTTAAAATTTCATTTAAAAACCCAAAGGTAGAATAATTATTTTTATGAGTGTAAAAACCTTATTTTTATCTTTACGCGTGCAAAAACAAGTAAATCATTTACTCGACAACTATAATTAAAAGAGTGCACTCAAACGACAAAACTACATAAAATAACTAGTCGACATTTATTAAAAATTTAAATTATTCTTGGTAAAAATAGCAACTTTTCATAGCTGTGGTTTTTACGCGTCAAGGCTTGACCACGAATAATTGCTGCTTATCTAGAATTAGCATAAACAATAGAGCAAATCAAGGACTAATGATGTATGTTAAAGAAAATTTCATTGTAAAACTAAAACACGTCGAAAACTATATATAAATCCTCAGACGACATGCTTAAATTTCTTAAATCTTTTAGCCAAACATCAATTTTACAAAATGAAGTAAACCAGGTCGTGCCAATGGATATTTTTAAATTCGAGAAATCAATCTTGTCAAGTAGTAAATTTATAGCAGTCACAAAATTGACTTAGGATATAGATTACTATAAAAATAATTGAATTATGGTCTATATTTGGAAATCTAACATATAATACAAACATAGAGATATTTTTTGGCGAAAGAAGTAATAAAACCTGTCATGATTAATACTCATCAGTTTATGTATTTATGAAAAAAATTTAACATAAGTATATAATTTACCTACCAAAATAAAAAATAGAGCCAATATAGAAATATTGTAAACCGAGGCCAAAATACTAAATAAATATTTGCAGATCCAATCAATTAGCTCATAATCTTTTACCTCTTAACTTTCCATATACAATTTATATATGAAAACTATATAGTAATTTTCAATATATAAATTTATTTTTACTCCTACTCTTATTAATTGTACCAAGATAAATGTATTTTCTTTCCAACTTTTTTTCTAACTACATGCAATTTTTATTTGAAGTAGAAGTAATACTGGTAGCTAGTGATCTTTCGCACTGAAGGCATTTGTAAATTATATGGTAAAATAATAAAAATAAAATTTGCATACAAATTACCATATCATAATTAACTACCAAGATCAATCTGCAAATCAAGTTATGTAACAATTATGGATAACCCCGAAAGATTTATGTCGTTTGATATAAATAAATGCTGTAAAATTTTGAATTTACTAATGGCAAATTGCTATAGAAGGTTGAGAAAAAATCTTAACTTATTTTAAATCTGTATTTATTCTTGATGAGACCTAAATTTAAATCATAAATTTATTAATTAAAATAATATACCTTTGGGTAGTATAATAATCGTCTTAATTTATCTATCAAATTGATCATAATTGGTTTGGTTTGTTCTAACATAATTTTGAAAATTGTTCATTATCAATTTTCGAAAGTATCTCAAACTGGTTGCAAATATATTTTAAATGAAAATAAACTTGTTGGCATATGTAATTGTTTTTTTTGTTTTTTGAAAAAGTTAAATATTTAATTTTTGTTTTTGACTGAGTATTACCTACACATTATTCATATAACACGAAAAATTGAATAGATTCTATCTTAAAATATTTAAATAAATTTCAAACCTCTATGTTTATTTTATATAGTAAGCTTGATTAATATTTATTATACACATTATATAAGGCGAGCACATTGGTAGAATGTTAATAATTCTTCATACGATCTGCGAAGTTCTGGGACAATACACATACACGTGTTTTATAATAGTACAAACCCTAGTCGAAAACTTACTTTTTTACATATTTTTTTTTATAATTAGTCAATGAGAATATTACATAAAATTATAAGATTGGGGGTTAATTCCCTGTATCTTTGGGAAAGTCATAAATTTTTAAAATTGAATGATTGTCGCAGGGCCGTAATATTTTAGTATGTTTATAAAATTTAGGACGATAATATCTGTCAACAAAAAAGTTTCATCGAAAAACACTTTTTCAACAGTTAATTACCAAGAGAAGACTTCGACGATCTTCGTCCAAAACTGATCAGCATAATTACTAAATAACATTTTTCAAAATCAATTCAAAATTTTTATCTAAAACGTGAACAAATAATTAGCAATAATTAAACCAAATCGAGAAATATATAAAAGCTAAAATATTAAATAATGGATATTAAGTAATATAACAAAACAAAAATAACCGTGTATCAAATGAGTTTTTCATAATAATTTAATTTTTTTTTATTAACTCTTTTATTTACAACTGTTCAGTAAATAATATTTTACAATGATAATAATTTATCAATGTTCCATGATATTATTTTTTAATATAATACAGAAATACGGATTTGCAATGCTAGGATTTTTATTTTTGTTTAAAACTACAATTATTTTTACCTATATCTACTAGATTTTGCTTAAAAAGATTCAAGTTCCATTACAAATTGTATATCAAAATCATTATCGATTTATCAAAATTTCATCATTCTTTACAGGAATTTACACTAGACCTTTTACTATTTGTATAATCTATCTGCCTCATTGTAAACTGGTCCAACAGAGAATAACATAAAGTCATCTGTTTAAATAACAGTGTAACAATTCTATATGATCAATATACTTCCGTGTAATTGATGTAATGACTTACACACACAAAATAAAGCATATGTACATATATGTAAACGTTTGTGTAAATTCTCTCAATGGTTTTGGATGGGTAAATAAATTGGCCTAATTATTTTGGTTACAGACCGCGAAATAAAATATTTAATAAAATATGCGTTATATATAATGTCATTATTATTTTTACAATGATGAGCATTGAATTCAAAACTCAAGAATTTATTTTAGCTACGTCTATATGTATTTTTTAATAATCATGCTCGACAGTTTGAGTTCGTAAGATTTATGTATACATTATGCAAATATAAAAATATCATATTATTATGTACGAGTGTTATTTTAAATATTAAACAAACAAATAAAGATTTTGAAATTTTGTATTTGAACAATCAGTCAATTATTACTGCGTCTTAAAATAAGCTGGGCACTAATAACTAAATACCAAAGTATTTGTGTTATTCATGAAGCAATCATATTCTATTGGAATATTAATTGCCTGCTCACATTGATGTCTAGGCCTTTGTTTCAAAACGTGATGTAAAATTTATAGTTATGCTGTCAAATATCCAATAATATTTGGTAATTTTTGTTATTTATTAACTTTCCTAAGGAGATTTTATTGTATGTTTTTGTCAAAATACTAATTTTATATTTTCTAGATGATTCAAGCCATTCTGAATTGAATGAGACCAAATTTGGAAAAAGTATATGTGAGTAGTCGAACTTTTCTCAAAAATTGTTGAACCGATTTCAAAAAATTAAAAAGCATCTGAATGTTGTCGATAAAGAATTGCGGTGATTAGTTTTGCACAATGACCAACCAAGTCGTTTCTTCGTAATTAGCAAAAGTAAAATTTTTGTCGTGCACGTGCCAGGTAAAGATAAAGGGACAGATATAGGTGAAGGGCCAGGTAAAGATAAAGGGCCAGATATAGGTGAAGGGCCACGTAAAGGAAAAGGATCAGGTGAATGTGGAAGACCAGATAAATGTAAAAGATCAGGTAAAGATAGAAGACCAGGTAAAGGTAGAAGACCAGGTGAATGTAGACGACCTAGTTAAGGTAGAGGACCAGGTAAATGTAAAAAACCAGGTAAAGATAAAGGAACAGGTAACGGTAAAGAACAAGGTAAAGGTTAGTGACTAAGTAAAGGTAGAGGACCAGGTAAAGGCTAGGGACTAAGTTAAGGTAAAGGACCAGGTAAAGGCTAGGGACTAAGTAAAGGTAAAGGACCAGGTAAAGGCTAGGGACTAAGTAAAGATAAAGGACCAGGTGAATGTAGAGGACCAGGTGAATGTAGAGGACCAGGTAAAGGACCAGGTAAATGTAGAGGACCACGTAAAGGTAGAGGACCATTTAAAGGCAAATGACCCTTTACAGGTAAAGGTAAAGGACCAGATAAAGGTGAAGAACCAAGTAAAAGTAGAAGACCAGGTAAAGGATCAGGTAAAGGCCAAATATTCAAATCTTGTTTTTGGAAGCACAAGGCTTTATTTGATTTAAAAAATATGAAAAATTTGGAAAATACATAGGAGAACTGTTTCCCATCTGATTTACACGCCTAACTTTATATAAACATAAAATATACTTAATTCTTAAATGTGGGCGTAATAGAATCATTTGCTGAGCGACCAAAATTTGTTACTTCAGTATTATTGTACTTGAGAAATATTATTTTTTAATATATGATATTATAAAAAATAATAAATTTTTTGATGTTTTACCTTTCTGTAAGGTGAGGCGGCTCCGTAACTAGAAGGCGTCCGAGGTTCTCTCTGAGGTGGCGGAGTACTAGCACAGCCTTCTGTACCAGCTCTTTCGTGGTACATAAATGAATGTAACAGTGTATTACCTGTAAATAAAATAGTATTTGAATTTTTAAAATTCCTTCTGCATTGACTTAGAATTAGCCAGTTTTTTGCTAAACATGTTTTAAATGCACCAGTTACATATTATTCACAAAATCCATTCAGTTTAATTTTTTGTAGTCTCATCTGTGGTTTATAATCTGAACAATTGTAGGAAGTATTAACACAAAAGCAGGAAATGATATTTTATTTAACTTGACAACTATTGCAGTTACTAATTATTACCCCCAGGAGCAGCCGACGCCAATTGGCCACCTGCAGCAAGAGTGCTAGCTTCAGACAACTGGAACGTTGCATAGGGCGAAATGTCATCCGAGGTTTCTAAAAATTTTATAATATAAAATATGTTCAAGCATTTGGTTTAAAAACAAGTCTAAGAAATTTATGATTCAAATCATCACCTGGTATTTTATCCTGTCCAGCTTGCAAGGCAACTTTGTGAATTGTCGCATAATATCGCTCGCGTTGCGCTTCGGCATTTTGCTGGTTTTCTAAAGATTCTTTACGAGCTCTATCTACCTGCCCTGTAACAGTATCATTATTTAAAATAAGTTAATTAATATTCATTCTTTTATTTTTCAATTAATCTTGTGTTTTGAATTATTTCTTACGAGTTTTCCAGCATATGAAAGCCATTGCTGCAGCTAAAAAAACAGCAACTACAGAAACAGCTGTCGGTATGATGACTCTGAAATCGGCATAACCCATTGAAGCAGAAGAGCCACCTAATTTAACTAGTTCAGGGGGTGGTGGTTCTGAAATAATATGACAAACAGTAAATAACTAAAAATTTATAATGGAATAAGTGTGACTCAAGATAGTTTACCTCCATCCTTGGTCAAGGTTACGAAACTGAAATCAGCTTGTGATTGACCAGCAATATTATGAGCTTCCATTCTTAATCTATACAGAGATGCAGGCTGCAATCCTGATATAGTAAATCTCCTTTGTGGTTTCAGTGCGTTTGAAACTAAAATGTACGAAATCACGCAAGTTATTATGCAACTGTAACTCTTAGCAATTTGATCGTTACCTAAAGTCCATTCGGCATCATTTGCAGCTCGATATTGAAGCACAAAATATAATAATGGACAACCATTATCAGGCCAAACATGTAATCTTAGAACTACTGAGGTAGAATTTGGCGCAAGCAAAGCTCCAGAAGCAGGAGTTCCTGGAGCCTGTCCCTGAGTTCTCACCAGTAATGTAGGAGAAGCAGACGAACTGCCTATTTTATTTCTTGCTGTTAGGTAGAGATGATATGTACTGCCACATTGAAGTCCCTGATAAAAAATATAGAATATAATAATTATATTAATTCACAAATCTATTATTTATATTTTTACCTTCAATTCGTGACTGGAAGCATGTCTGGACATAACCATTTCTTCCAAACTTCCATGTGCACGTCTGTAGTGCAATGTGTATCCACTTAGGGGTGCTGCACCAGTATCTCCAGATTTCCAGTGAAGAAGAATTGAACTAGATGTGGCAGATGTTACGTATAAGACTGGTGGTCCTGGAGGTATTTGCACGATGAGATGATAAGTTAGACGATCTGTGCCAACCCCATTGTCGACCTTGAAATTTAAAAAAGTTTTTAACAAAATTACCAAAAAATAAAATATTTAAACTGGAATTCAAATATTTACTTGACAGGTATAATTTGCACTATCACTCCTCTGCAAGGCATTTAGTTGCAGTTCTCCAGTATCCAAAAGTTGTGCATTATGTTGAGATCCTGCTCTGAGTGGAACTTCACCCCGAAGCCATTCTCGTCTTGGATCACCAACGGCCTTACATTGTAAGGTTACAGAACCGCGCCAGGGGCGAACTATGGGCCCACCAAAGGATGTTATACGAGCTGGCACTGGGGAAAAACATGGACTTTAAATAACTTAAACTAATTTTGAAAATTATTAACTACCCGAAGAGTAGTATTAACTACCAAAAATCCGATTCGATAATTTTATGTTTTCTCGACGTCAGAAGCCATTCTGAATCGAATGAGACCAAATTTGGAAAAAGTATGTGTGTGTGTGTGTGAACAGACTTTTTGCCGTAAATCGACGTTTTCTCAAAAACGACTGGATCGATTTCAGAAGTTTAAAAGCCATTCGTATTTCGATGAAGACTATTGTTTGTCAGTTTTGTGCTTTTAAACTCGTTTTTGTGACTATTGTTTGTGATTTAAAAAAATCAGAAACAGTTCGAAAGATATTAATTGAAAATGATACCGATTAGTTTTAGGTGAAAATCTACCGAGACGTTTTCTTGTAATTAACTGTTGAAGGCGATATTTATGGAACTTTTTTTGGTGATATATATCATGGTCTTATAGAACCTACTGAAATATTACTGCTTTACGACAAGTAGCTTAATTTTAAAAATTCAAAGTTTTTGAAAAATAAGTAGTTTTGTTGACATTTGTTAAAATTAAAATTAGATGATTTAGTTAGTATAACAATGGAGTACTTGGTCTTAATGAACATACTAAACCATTAAAGTCTTACGGATACTTGTTCAATTATAAAAATGATTGATTTTTGAAAATTTTCTTTTAGAAAATACTCCGTTAAGTGTTTGTTCATTTTCAATGATGTGTGATAAATCCATTAGGAATACTTTTAATCACTCATAAATTAATTTATATTTTATTGATTAAGTCGATTATTATGCCTCAAGACTAAATACCAATACCAACTAGTTTTATATAAAGTTTTAATTATCTATATCGAACTTCAAGGTTGAAAGGTTGAATTGAGAGCTATTATAATAATTAACAATCTACTAGTTTATGTGACATAGTAGGTATACATTTGGATCAAATTAATAATAAATTGTAGTTTTTTGTCATTCTGGTATCTACATTGTGGATAAGGAGTACTAAAAATAGTTATTGGAATGTGCATGCAATTTCAAATATCAATATCATAAACTTCTCGTTTTAATAAAATATCTATGCATAAATATTTTAATTCTTTATCGCTGCAGAAATTAATCTAGCAGTGCACATGAAGTTATCTTTTAATATTTCCGACCGCCAATCGATTTCAAAATTAAACTAATAATTTTAAACATAGGTTTGACAAATTATACAAAAAGCTTCCTGTCTCATAAAATGCGTTTATGTTTATATCCATGTTTTCATTGAAAATTGCTACTGTACAAAACCAGTTCCACGCAACGGCGGAAGAAATAATGAAACAGCCTTGTAAAAACATCCGCCGGTATGTACAATTGTAATCTATTCATTGATATTGGCAACTATTCACTATCCAATGATTCTATGGTTAATAAAAATCCGTAATGGGCGTTAGCCAAATTTCTAGACCATGGGTGTGCGTGATGTAAAAATAAATTGGTATATTTAGATATACCTGATCACATACATAGGTGCATATATTTGCCGGGCAATGGTTTGCGATGATGACTGTCGTGTTTTAAAAATAAACTGAACCGTGGAAAAAAGATACATGGTAGTTGATTTGTTTCAAGCAATATGAGGTAGAATTACACCATTTACCTCTATTGGAAGAAATTTGAGAGACAACACGAGAACTTTTGCCTTCTCCGACTCTTGTTGAAGCTGTGACCCAAAATTGGTATTCAGCATGTTGCTGCAAATCCTTGGCTTCAAATGTTGTTTGTGAAGAAGCTAAATTGCGTTTATTGTGGTTAAGTTCCTCTCGTCCTTCCACGGCCCTGTACAGCAAAAATTTATTTAAAAATTAATACAGAATGAATATTTTAATAAAAAATTTTAGGTACACGGCTCTGTAGAATAAAAGTTTATATAAAAATACAGAATAAATATTTTAATAAAAATTCTTATGTACACGGCCCTGTAGAATAAAAGTTTATAGAAAAATACAGAATAAATATTTTAATAAAAATTCTTAGATACAGTGTTATTTAAGGAATTCTAGATTTTTGTACAAAAACTATTTACGGAAATATATTTTGCTCCTTTAATTAGTTTTTGGATAAGAAATTACTAATACAAGGCGTAACATACATTGATAATATCATAATCAAAATGATACAATTGACAAAGAATTGTCATAAACGCTATATAACCTTAAAATGCAATTTTATAACTAGTGGTGCATGGCATTGTGCCTTAAGGAAATTTGCTGGAACTTTTCGTATCGTAACAAAATATTTGAGGATTATTAAATGTTTTCAAATAAATTATTATAAATGCTGATTGTCTAATGATTGTAAGAATTATATAAACTGAATTACAAAGTTTAAATCACTTATTTAAAGTATATAAGTGAGCTTTAGAACTTTAGCCAGAATTAAAATTAAAATCTGAATTGTTTTCGATATACATAAAAAAAACTTTGAAATAAAAAAAATCCAAATGTGATTGTTTTGTCAATACAAGGAGAAAGTTTTTTGAATGATTCAAATCGGATGCTTAGTTCTCTTGAAAACTGCCGTTTTTTTACATCTAGCTCTGTATCTTTCAAATGGCTGGACCTGGCCGAAAACTTATCACCACTTCTCTCAATCAATGCAAATTGAACGTTTTCTGGATGATTCAAATCGGATACTCCGTTCTCTCAAAATGCAAAAATTTTCATTTTTGATTTTCGGCCCATTACTATAACTTACCATACGGAAAGTTAAAAAAAATTTAATGGAAATTTTTGAAAATGGTGTGTAATAAAATTACGAATAACATAAACTGCTAAATTTTTGCATATAATTTTGCAGTAATTTTTCCATAACACCTTAAAGAATGTTTCAGTAGGGATTTCTTGGCATCTGATTTGCAAAACTTTCCTGTTTATAAATTCCGATTGAGTATGTACACAGTATATACTGTTACATTCTGTATCTTACGCGATAAAATATGTAGCTAGTAAATTTAAAATTGTATCAAAAATACATTTACCTTATGTATAAAATATATTTGGTGATTATTCCATTAGGTTCTACTGGAGGCAACCACGAAACAAACAACGACTGAGGGGAACTGACTACTACTTTGATATCAGCTGGTGCTTCAGGTACTAGAGTAAAAAATAGTTTTACTATTTTTAGTACCATTAATAAAAAATATATATTAAAACTATCATTAATTATTTTAATACCATCTTCCTCAGTTCGGCAATGAGAAGTTTGTGTCAGTACACCATCGCCAATTCTGGTAAAAGCTAAAACTTGCATACTGTAGTTTGTGTATCTGCGTAGTCCTGTTAAAACAGTTGTTAGGGCTGTTGTTTTTCTAGTTTCCATATCGTCATTGACTAAAGATAATAAAATAAATATTATTTATTAGAAAAAATTATATTTGCAATATCAAGTATATAGCATATTGTCTTCCATTTGTGGAATTGCTGAGTTCAGCTCAAATAAAATAATAAAAAAAGATCAACGTTTTTTCCCAGAACGTTTGTATCTTCTAAAGACAAATTTTTAGAAATCAATGATTTTTATAATTAACACCAAGTACTCTAAACTTAATTTAAAATTTTTTAAAAACTAAACTACTTGTCGTAAGGCCGTAATATTTCAGTAAGTTCTATAAGCCCATGATATATATCGCCAAAAAAAGTTCCATAAAAATTGGCTTAATTTTTTTAACAGTTAATTATAACCCAGTATGCTTTATACCTAAAGAAAAGACCATTTTCTCAGAACCTTTATACAAATTCCTTACAAGTCCCTTTGTAAAAATTTACAACTTATTTGGAATACAATTCTCATTTTATTTGTTGTACACTTAACTATTTATATACAAGCACCTATTTTTTTTTCAATTTGAATTATTATAATATTTATTTAATTATTGTTATGTAAAAATTGTTAAGTGTTATATTATCAAAATAATTCGTGTAATAAATTCTAAGTTAATATTCAAACACATAATTATTTTATTGTAAATATTTTTAATAAGCTACCAATTCATCGACAGTTTGAAATTTTCTAATCAAATTTAAGAATGCGATTTAAAAATAATCGTTTATTATACTTTTTCGCAATATTGCAACATAAGCTGTTATAAATTAAATTATCGGAATATTTCATAAAAATAAACACATTGCGATTGATTGAATTTAAATTATTTCGTCAATGAAAAGTATTGCTACTGATTCAAATTTTCCATTTATAAACTATAAATCTAATGTTATAATTTCATACGAAAGAAATTAAACAAATTGTATATAAAGTAGAGGAATTTAATACAATGACTGTTTTTAAAAAAATGTATACATAATTTTTAAAGATAGATTTGGTTAAAAATATGCTCCTGGGTAACATGCAATGATATCGTCTTCTA
Source organism: Ctenocephalides felis (assembly GCF_003426905.1). Classification (NCBI taxonomy): domain Eukaryota; kingdom Metazoa; phylum Arthropoda; class Insecta; order Siphonaptera; family Pulicidae; genus Ctenocephalides; species Ctenocephalides felis. Next base: position 20,666,532 of record NW_020536999.1, read on the forward strand.
AGTTGAACGTTTAACACAGAACCCTGGATTTATTTTTAGTCTTTGGTATATTTTTAAATATATTTAATTTGTCTTTATATTTACAGTCTATTGATGATAAATGAATACTATTATTCAAGAAAAATCAATAGTTTACCATTCTGGTCTTAAACAGTTTTTGCATCGAAAAGAAATATGTTGCTAAGAGTAAAAATTCACAATATTCAGAGTAATATTTAAATTTATGACTTTTTCTATCTTTTTATTATTGAAGATTTGATAATGATGATAATTAATGTAAATAAATTCATATAACACACATTTTCTACATCACTAGAAAAGGGCACAAAAGGCACACAAAAAGATATTACTTACGTCCAGGAATGTGATCTTCCACAACTGGTTCATAAAATAATTTATACCCTTGCAAAAGACCATTGCAATATTCAGGAGGTGGTGGTTGCCAAGACACTTGCAAAGATTGAGAAGTCAGAGCTGCACATCTTACATCTTCAGGTGGCATTGATGGAACTAAAATGGTAAAAAATGATTGAAATTATCTGAATCAAAATAAAATACATTTTCTATATGTTTATTAGAATATCTAAGTGAATTAACAAAGGATAGACGTGAAAATTAAAATTACAATTGGTGTTTTTACCATCTTCCATTGTTTGGACAGAGGCTGGTTCTGAAAGAGGTCCTGGTCCAATTTGGTTAAATGCCTGAACTACTACAGAATATCTAGAAAATTTAGCTAGACCTCCTAGTAACAGCTCTCCTGAACCATCTTCACCATCACCAGATACAGAACTAAAATTGTAGTGTGCTGAAATTGCACTGTTTGATCTATAACCTGCAAAATGTAATAACGACTATCAGTCTTGTTTATACCAATAAAAATGAATTTATTAATATTATAATTATTCTCACCAACGTTGTATCCTTGAATTTCCCCATGTCTTAATTCTGCCAAAGGTGGAGACCAAGTAACTAAAACTTCTGTGGAAGAAACAGGCCTGGCAGATAATTGAAGAGGTGGACCAGCTGGTCTTTGTGGTTCAGTACGAACTGACAATTCGGTACTTGGTGCACTTCTTCCTAAAATTCAAGACAATAACAAAGAGTAATTAAAACATGGTTTAATATGATTTTTAGTAATTTTTTAATTTTTACCTGCTGGTCCTTCTGCAATTACCCGAAATGAATATCTCGTTGCTGGTTTCAAATCTTCAATTAAAGCACTTGTTGGTGGTTGTGGAGATGTTACACCTGGTTGGTGCATTCCTGTTAATTCTACTTGCTGCCAAGAACCTGTAAAAAAGATATCGTGGAGATGCAACTTGGTGACATAAAAATTTATTTTATTAAATGTGAAAAAATTAATCGATTACTACTTACGATCGCCTTCTCTATATTGTACAATATACTTTGAAACATCCGAAGAATCAGCAGCCCCACTGGAGCGTCTGATCCATTTAATATTGACAGATCTAGAAGACACCATGGCAGCCTCCAAAGCTTCTGGTGCTTTTGGTGGTTCCTGAATCAAAAGTTGCACCATTTGTTGGTCTCTTCCATATTGATTAGAAGCTTGACAAAAGTAGACACCACTGTCTTTAGCTTCGGTTGCTGATATCATGATTTCAGCACGAACTCCATCAGGTGTTGCATCTTGTTTGACGGCCACCCTGATAAAATAAGATATAACATATATATCTTTCCAAAAAATTTTAATTTGAAAAGATCTACAATTTTGATAGTTTTAAAATGTTGAAGTACCTATAATTTGTAGATGGATTCATCTCTTGTTTTCCGCCACGAAGCCAAATAACATTTATAGGTTTGTCACCACTAACATCACAGAACAATACAGCCTTGTCACCTTTTTTGACAGTTACCAGACGAGAAGGCGCAGAAAAATATGGAGATGCTAAAATTGCAATATTTTAATAAAATTCAAATATGAAATTTAGATGATTGGAAGAAGAATAAACTTACAATTGACTTTTAATTGTATTACTTTTCCTATACCAGTACCAATACCATTATTGGCTTGGCAGAGGTAGTAGCCTTCTCGATCTTCTTTGACATGTTGTAAAAGCAATGTGCCATTTGGTAAAAGTTTTGTGTACGGTCTTTCTCGTACTTCTTCGTAATCTCCAGATTTACCACCTAATTTAGAATAATATACATTAAAATTGGTGAATTGATATCTGCACTTAATATAAATGGATAATAAATTCCTAAGTTAATTTTATTTATACAAAAAGGATCAACATGTTCAAAATAGATTGCAACCATTGACAATGAAGGATGTATACAAAATTTATCGTAAATAAATATTTTAACTATTTATTTATCATTACCAATAGCTTTTTTCCATACAACAGTTGGTACAGGAACACCCTGAGCTTGACAATGTAAAGAAACATGACGATTTCTTTCAACACTTATATCAGCTGGTTCAACAACCCATCTTGGTGGAACTAATTATTTAATTAATAAAAATAATGTCAACACTATATAGTTACTTAAAAATTTAGCATAGGCAGAAGGCTATTAAACTTAGAAATACGAATATAACTATCGTTTGTTTCAATGGATTTTTTTCCAATTTATTAAAATAGTTTATAGACCATTATTGATCAACTAATATTTAGTTTTCATGAGTCGACCTGTGTAATGTCTAAATGTATAATTAAATATATTGATTCTTGAACATTCACATTTATATCAAATTATCTATTAAAAATACTGGCTTAAAATGGTGTCGATGGCTTTCTTAAGTATAATTTATAATTTTACAAATTTGAGCAAAAATGGGATATAATTCTTCAAAATATTTATATTTTGTAATGAATATATTTGTCGCATTTTCAAAATTTATATAAGCACAAATGTTTAAAATTTAAAATATTTTTTTACAATATATTTTCCGTAAAAGCCCTCTGCCACTGCTACAAAATTTATTTATACACTAATTTTATTTACAATTTACTATTTACAAAATTCTTAATTAATATGTACAGCCTTAACTCTATATTTACAGGGTTTTATCGTAGAAAAAATAGTAAACAGTAAAAATCGAAAAATAAATTTTAAAAAATTATTAAAAGAAATATATGGGTGTAAAAACGACGCGGCTTTGTCTCATTATTTAATATAAATATGAGTAAATATTTTTGATTATTTGTTGTTGTGTGTAAATGAATATGTATAAATGTAAAATTAAAATTAAATTAGTTTTGGATGTGACAAACAGAGATAGAGGCGTAACATGGGTCTAACTACAAAAAATATTTGGACAATGAGAAACATCACTTTGTTGTAGAAGTTATAGCACATTGATTTTAATTTCAGTATTTTGATAAAATTGTATAATTTAATTTATTTCAATGTAAGATGTTATTTATTGAGTGATTCTTTTAAATACAATTATTAAAAGATTAAAAAAGTTCTTAGATGTTTTTTTCCTGAATTTAATTTTATTTTCTAGTTCAATAATTTGATAAATATAAAATTAAAGCGTTTCAGATTTTGGAATATATTGCATAAAAACAGGATGATCGAGAAAAATGTTCATGATACATATAATAGTTTTGGAATGTTTCAAGATTTGAAAAATTACTAAAAATGAAATCCAATAAAATTTGATAGCAAATAGACAGCATTTTCAGTACAGTTTTTAGTACCAAGAAAGAAGGATAAGATGTTATGTAAGTTGTTATGGCAACGCTATGTTATTGTCTATTTTACGAAAGAATTAGCTTTAAAGAAGCAATTTAAATAATATTTATTCTTTTAACATTTATAATCATGTCGCTCTAAATATGCTATAACCTCTCGTTAGACAAATAACATTACTATTAAAAAAAATCTAAGGACAAAAACAAATGATAAATTTAACAAAAAGCTCTAAAAACTCAAAATTTTTGTTTTCAACCAAAAAGGACGTAGGATGATCAATGTCTAAATTTGTTAGCAGCCGCATGTTATCTGTGAAAAAAAGCTGGTTTATGTGCTATTTTCAGTGTTCTTACTTAAAAAACAAAACAAAAGCAAATATTAAAAAAATATTAAATAAATTAAAACAACAAAAATATGAAAACTAAAAGAATAAAGTGATAATAAAAATTGCAATTGGAAAGTTGCAAGACATGACACAACACCAATATTCTTTTCAAAAAAAGCTACAGCTAATAATTTGGAAGAAAAATTATGCATGCACAAAAATAATTTATATTCAAAATCTAAGATAGATAATTTAATAAGTATAAAAAATAATTTTAAAAAATATTTAAAATTTCAACTAATTTTGTTAAGTAGAATTATTTAAAAAAAATCTAATCATATTGCCAATTCTCAAAATTCATTTTTATTCTATGATTTACAATTATAAAAAAACATAAAGAAGCGTGCTAAAACAAGTCATCATGCACAAGAAGAAAAGAAAAAACATTTCATACATGAAGAATTATTAAAAATACATGTATTTATAATCCAGATCAGATAAAAATAGATACAAGGAAAATATATAAAAATAGAATTTTTTTCTTTAAAAAAAATGAGAGAGTTTGGTGCAAATTTTTACCTTTATTCACATGACAAGATGTGTTTCAGGTAATTGACAGACTAAATAGTAATAATTATGATATTTATTAAAGTTTTCACTTTTTCTTCCGTGTTCAGGTTTTGTCAGGGATAAAATAATTGTCCTACATGGAATTAAGGGTCATAAGTATAAAAAAGTTATTATTCTATTAAAACCTTATTTCCTTGCAGGTCAACTTTGAGACAATTAAAGTAAAAACAGTGATAAGGCGAATTAAATATATTTTTGAATCATCAAACATTCCAACGGCGTGCGAAAGCCTGTTTAGGAAAATTTGGGAGAGGGTTTTATTTGATTTTTAAGCCTAATTGCTCTTTTCATATACAATTTTATCATTTTTATGAAACGAGCATACTTAAAGATGTATCCATAAGATTCTCACTACATTTATTGGTAAATCTTAATTTTGATTAATTAATTAAAATTTGATCTTATGTACATACATCGATTACTAGAAGGCATAGAGGCGGTCCTAAAGTATTTTTGTGACAATTTTTTTACAACACAATAAATTTGCAAAGAAAAAGTACAAAAAACTGGTGTATTTGTTCTGTGTATAATAACAAAAACCTTGTAACAAAAGACCTTTCAAAATAAATATAAAATTTTTGTTAATTATAAAAAATAATAAAATGGGTAGATTTATAAAAAAAACCTATAAAATAAAAATTATATATCCTAAACTGGAGATTTTTTGATTTATTGGTTCCTAGAAGAAAATTGATTAGATGTTAGATAATCCCTATTGATCCTGTTTTGGTCAATTCTGTGCGATGCACGAAATTACTTCATAAATTTTCATAAAATAATAAATTATATTTTCATTTAAATGGATAATTAAAGTAGTTTAGTCTTTAAATAATAATTTTTTAAAATTATTATTCAAAAATTTTTATATAAAATATTTAAGTATATGATATCTATAATAAAATGTTCATATTAGTATAAATATTAAAAATTAACTTATTTTAAATATCATATTGAAGTAAATTCGAGCTCGACAATAAAATTCAGTTCCCTAAGACTGGTAAATATTTCTGAACATATTTGGCACAAGTCGAATAGTCGAATACTATATTTAAATGTATGGTGGATATGAAAATTATATATTTTAAGCGGTTAAAACGCTCAAATGAAAGATCTTATAGGTCAACTATAAGATCTTTCAGGTCATAGGTCTATGACCTGATATGTATAATATCAAAAGAAGGTGAAAAAAACTAGAAAAGTACCAATTTGTCTTTTATCAAGACCGAAGGTATCTTTATGTAGAATTAATGACACATAATTTTTTAAATCTATTCGTAGAAATTTAGCACAATTGTCTTACAAAATTCATGTACTCATCTTCTTTATTTATTCTAAGACTACATGTCGGAAAGACTAACATGCCCATTGAAGTCGTGACCATTTTCAAGACTTTATATAACTCTTTTTTTCAAAAAAGTTAACTAGAAGTATGTCAATTATTCAGCAACATCTAAGATTTATTTGTAATTTTTGGAACAAATAATCTTTAATTCATAAAATTTATGGAATACAGCTGTACTCCCGCTTACAAGTGACCCGACATACGTTAGTGAATTATTACACAGTTAGTCATTTCAATTTAACTATGATTGAAATTTTAACTATGCATGTACAGTTATATACGACGAGTTCTTGATTTTTACTTTTTGTACATTTACAAAATATTATGTACTTTTATAACCATGCTCTGAAGAAAGGGATCCATATCTCTAGAATTAAATCGTAAAATTATTGGAAAATATGAAAATGGAGATGCCGAAATGGAGCCGAGCATAAAACATGATAAATACGTACTATGTTTAAACAGATAAAACTTATAAAAGATATAACTCCAGATAAAAGCCTTAAAATAATTTATAAGTACTTTTCTGAGCAGGCACCCGTTCGAGCAGGCAAGTTGTCTAACACATTTGGGCAATATCATGAATGGTCTTGAAAAGAAAATAATTGAATGAATGAATAGTAAATTTAATATTAATAGTCAAAAAACTTAACAAAACGAATATTATTCAAACGAATTAATGGCATTTTTATGGAAAAAATTGCATCGAGATACGAGCGATTCGACCTACAAGCATGGTTACGGAACGAATTAAGCTCATATGACGGTATTTTATATAATATTTAAATGATCTGCTACTGATCTGCAAATGTAGTTTATATTGATTTTCACTTAGTTTGTCTGGTATGGCTTCCATGACTCTATTCCTATATACGTTTTAGGGTGCCACTCGTATGCGCAAAATGTTGGCATGTTTTATTTCAATTACCGACTTGTTCCAAAACTTCTACGAAATATTTACCAGTCACCCGTGTAAAAGCAGTAGTTTTGCAAATGATTCGATCATTCGACGATTCGCCTTCCTTTGATACCTTTGACTTGCAACCTGGCCGACAGTCGCACTTCAGCGGCCGGATTGCTAGCGACGCAAGTATAGAGTCCACTGTGATCAGCTGTGAGCGAAGCTATACTTAGAAGGGAAGAATACGAATCCAGCGATGTAACATTTGCTTTAAATCTTTCCGAAGATAGAGGTTGTCCATCCTTCAGCCACCTTATGGTGAGAGGCTGGTCGCCGCCGGAGACGCCGCAGACGGTTCTCGTCCGCATCGATTCGGCGAGGCCTTCTTGGAAGGAAAAGGGCTCGATAATGGGAGGAACTATAGACAGAAAAAGAGACAATACGTACGTCAAACACCTTGAACACTTAACATTGGACCATAGATTTGGAGCTTTTGGAGATTATATTTACATCATTGCTGGAGCTGAGGAAGAATTAATCAAAACTAAGGCAAGAAAGAAGTGAAAACGTAAAGATGAAAGAGTAATACACTAGGTTCTGTTTGGAATTCGAGTTATGAGGTGATAAGATATATACATCACAAAATACATTTCAAAATTAAACATTTCGACAAAATCTGATACAAGACTTCTGGGGGAATAAAAAAACTTCAAATTTACAATCTGCAAAAAAGACAAAAATGAAAACAAGTTTGATTATTAAAAATGTTGAATAAAAAACTATAAACAAGTGAGGGTAAATGGGTAAAAATATGCTGGTCTCAAACTATGGACTTGCATGAGTTATGAGATGATAAGATAATATACATTGCAAATTAAGGGATCGATTCTGCCGCACTACAGACCAGTGTTATGGCAAGGCTTAAAAGGTTATACTTCAACTTCCATACATTATGCTGCTAAATCATACTGAATACTGTCAAAATATTATGTATTTGCTATGCATTCAGGCGTTTTACACAAAACCTACAACGCCACTCGTATGCTATAAAGCTGTGTCAGAAAGAACGTGTTATCTAAGATCATTTTTTGACATTTGTACGGCTTCTAGATTAAGTGTTCTATCTGACAACCTGGAAAAAACGACTGACTACACAGCAACTACATGACTTTGTCAATATTTAGTATGGAAAGTTCTTCATAACATAGCCTTGCCAGACCATTGGTTATGCGGCAGAATCGGTTCATAAATTTCAAAATTTAACATTCTGACAAAAACTTCTGGGAGAATGTAAAAACTTCAAATTTGCAATTGTGCAAAATGACAACATGTTTGAAAATTATTGATGTAGAAAAACCAAGTGTACACAAAAAAGACAAAATGATAAAAATCTGTTGGTTCCAAGCTATGAACCTGCAAAAATAATAATAGTCAAAACTAATATGAATCAACGGTGATTTGTCATAACTCTAATAGTACGGCTGTGCCACTTTTTTGTTCAGCAATAATTTTGTTTATTTACCAATTAGCTGGAAGAAAAGTAAGTTCAATAGCAAATTCAATATGATAATCTGCCTAAGTGCAAATACTGAAAATCTAAATATTTCAGGCGACTGTCAGTATCATAACCTGGCACAACCGTACCTAGCCTTTCCTAGTGTTTTGGTAGGATATTATTATTCAGTAACACTAATTAAAAAATGAATAGTACAGAATATAATGGATACTATAGATTTAAGATTTAAAAGTATAAAATCTTATAATATTTTTATCTGATTGTAAAATTGAAACGCCGACTGGTTCCACAATCTTGAAATTTCGAGTGTGTTTATTTAAATTTTATTTTCTATTATTTTTATCACCTTAACACTCATCCAAACATGTTAACATTGTATATATATATAATAAATATAAAAATTAGATAAAATCACAAAACAGATAAAACATCAAATATATATAGATGTCGATGGATGCTTTTTATGTCAACTACTTGGATGCATTCATTATTTCGATTCCAACGTGCGTTATGATCTGAATTCTTTGGTTCAGTCGAGCTTTGTACATATCATCCTCCACCATCAGTCATTTACCATTAACCAAAACACGTTGCCAGCGAGAAGCCTCAGCTGCCGAATTTCTGACGGTGCAAGTATAATTTCCACTATGTTGTGGCGTCAAACTGTCGATTACTAAGATGCTGTTGAACTGATCGACTTGGGTTACAGATTGGCCGCCGTCGGCATTGGAATTTACTTGATTTTGAGAAGCGTCCAGTTGTCTTCCGTCTTTGCTCCAAGTGGTGACCAAAGGGAGGTCGCCTTTAACGACTGTGCAGGTTAAGCTGGCGCGTTCGCCAACGTTAAGGGAAACTTCGGCGCTATGGAACGGGCTAAGTTTGGGAGGCACTGAAAACATATTTCGGCAAAAAAACAGCTATAATTTTGGTCAAATTGTAATTGTCAATTACTTTTTTTTGAAACCATGTTAAAAATCTAACATGAATTAGTTTGTCATAACTGAGACAAGTATTTGGAAATCAATTTCTTGTACAATTGTAGATATCATGATATTACCTATAACAGTAACTTCTCCACTTCTCCTAGCACTATGTCCTTGTTTATTCCTGGCCCAACATGTATAAACTCCGGAGTCTGCATTTTTTTGAACTGGACTGACTACCAAACTTCCATCCGGCTGGACACGTTGTCTAATATCTTCGGGTAACTCACGACCGCCTTTAAAAAGTTACACGTCAAGAAATAATAAATTACTTGAAAATTTATAAAATATTTATGAAACAATTTGTTTAATGTTTCGTACTCCGTTCCCAGTGAATTTCCTCTATGGGATACCCTGCCACAGGGCATTTTAGTTGCATTCCTTCACCTGCTACTGCGGTCACTTTGGGAATTAGTCGGATGTAAGGCGCACCTGAGGAGAGAGATTCCAAGAACTTAATATTGAATAATTGAAAAATAAGCTAAAGTAATATCAATTTACCATAATTGAATATATAAAAATATTTTTTAGTATCACTAACTCTATTATCAGATGATAATAGAGTTATAATATAAAATAGAAGATAATATTAAATATATAATAATTATATCCAAGAATCAAAATTACTTCACCAACACCCTCAACGCATTTTATTACGAGTTTGTGATTACATTTTAATAAAATACCGAAAGGTGTTGTAATATAATATACTTCGCTCCCTTTCGGGCGAGATATCCAATAAACACCTTTAGAAAGTGATTAAAAGGTATACAAAGAAATTTCGAGAAGCGCGCATTTAAAATCGAGTTCGGAGAGAAAACTTTTTTAATTTAACATGATTCGCAGAACTCAGACTGACAAAGAGCGGTTACTGACAATGGAAAACTCTCAGTCAGAGTAAATTTCGAGAATTTTGATTCATCAGAAGCTCTGGTGTCTATTAGATGACTTTTGCTCTATCTTATGCATTTAGGAGAAACATTTTATAAAATACTTTTGGTTAATACATTGATACTGCAAAATTATTAAAAGCTTAACTGGTAGTACTTGTTAATATAATTTATAAAATAAAATACTGTATTCGTGGATAAGTAAATAAATTAAAATTTAAGGTTGCTACTATTAGAGTACAAAATTAAAAGTTTCAATCATGTTGAATTATAAATTAAACTCATGAGCGTATTATTCATAACTGAATGTAATAAATGTTAATATTTAAATGTAATTTAATTTATCCAAATTTCTCAAACGATTCTATTTTATAAATAAGATTGTTATACACATCTTTTGCTCTGCTTTTGTAGTCAACAGTACAAATAATTTTTTATTATAATTTTAAGTAGTTTGTTATACAATTATATTTTCATAATCATTTTAATAAAAATATTAACTGATAAATAAATCGTCCGATTTTTAGAACTTTATTTATGGTTTTTCTTTTTTTAACACATAGCACATAGCATCCATTTTCATTGTGATGCAGAATGACCTGAATGCTATAGAATTTAAATTTAAAAGTCAAATATTTAGAATTTAATTTTATATGACCTTACATTTTTGTAATTATTATACTTGTTAAGATATTAACTACCTGATTCTTCAGGTATTTTTGTATTACCTTATATTTTCCCGTAGTCATAAATTATCGTAGACACATGGATGCTATAGCATTCATAGTATATAACGATTGAAAATATAAAAATATGTTCATTTCCAAATATAGTTTAATTTATCAAAATTTCTCAAACAATTCTATCTTATAAATAAGACTGTTATAAATATATTTTGTTCTGTATTTGTAGTGGACAAATGTTTTTTTATTATAATTATAAGAAGTTTGTTTTACAATTATATCTTTATAATAATTGCATTCAAAATATCAATTGATCAAATTTAAAAGTCAAATATTTTGAATTTATTTTCATATGACCTTACATATTTGTAATTATTATACCTGTTAAGATAATATCTACATTCTTTATGTATTTTTTGTATTATCTTATCATATTGAGTAAAATAAAAGTGTAATACTTGACGTGGATGCTATAGCATTCATTGTATAGAATAAATAAACATATAATAATCAGACTACCCTTTTGAACAGTGTTTAATCAGATACTACAAACAATTCAAAAATAATGACTATCAATTTCTGTATCATATTAAAACTTGTACTGCTCGTGAACGAGTTAAATTATTTGTTATTAAAATAGTGTAATTTGTTGTGAATATTTTTTTTATTTCTAAATTAGTAGCTTTGTCACAATGCAAGAGTTTTTTTTTTAAATTTTGTAATATCTACTGTAAAAAAGAATTGAAAGAGTACAGAATTGTAAGTTTTTTTCTCTATACTCTATCATCTTACGTTGATATAAGAGACTAATCTTATCCGTGCAAAAATATATCAAAAACAACACAATAATATTAAAATAAAATTATGTTTCTCTATATTATTTTCTACTCTTACCGTAAACATTGAGCCTCGCAGCATGCGATGTTTTCCCAGCCCTGTTTTCGGCTGCACAACTATATTCTCCGCCGTCCTCGACCATGACGTGGCTAATATTCACGTGACTAATGACGTCACCGTGCACCGTCACGTATTGGCCGATCACGAACCTACGTTTTACGGAAATCATCGTCAGAAAATACGTTTATTAGAGTGGATGAAGAAATCATTGAGATAAAATTAAGGGCTGTTGAAGGGTATTTTTTTAACATGAAATAGAATACATTATTTTGTCTATTTCCAATATTCTTGTCATTTTATTAATTTCTGCAACGATTTTGGTAATAGTGGTAATGGTAATCTGCATTTGATATCATATTTCAGATATATATCAGAACAAGTATCGCATATGGAAGTATATTATAGGTGATAGATAGGGTAGGGCTATAAGGAGGTCGAATTTGAATTTGAGCGATTATATTGTGAAAACCAAACCAATTTTATCACAAAAAATACCACATAACAAACAAACAACTATCTGACTTCAGTAAAACTCCCATCTATTTCATCATTGTAGAAATGTGTCTTTTTTGCTGTTTTTCAGTAATTTGTAACCTGGTCCTTTCTACCCTATGGGCGGGGTAAATTGTGACGGCAAGGAAGCAAAAAGGTCCAATGTATTATTTTCATTCTAAAGGAATTTTACGAAGCAATGGCTACACTATTCAACCAATGCAAAATATAAATTTCATTGATGCATTTTTTACAGAGATAATACTGTAAATAACCTTGATCTGGTCTTTCGTTAGAAATATTTATCAGCAGAGTTAGAAAAACTATTTATTTAATATAAATCTTATAAAATAGCTTTTTGTAACATATTCTACATTAATATTTGTTAATTTTTATTTTCTACACCTTTGCCAGGGTGAAGGTTCAGTTGCTCCTTTTTACCCCACCTAGATGTAAGCTTTTATAGAGATTATATTGAAAAAAGCTGTTGAATCTAAATTAAAACTAGTGGGACGCATGGCATCGTGCCTTAAGCCAAATTGCTGGAACTTCCCGTACAATTTTTTTTTAAATGATTAACATCTTTGAAAAAAAATACTCTAAAAAAATTAGATTTTTGAGAAACTATAAATTTTTGACAGAAATCATCTTGTTAATGCAAGTAAAATGTTTTTTGAATTATTCTCTTACAAACTGAGTTACCGTTTTTGACACTTTTTGCCCCATATCTTTGGAACGGCTAGACCCGCCTTCGCCAAAAACTAATCAGCAATTCTCCTTATCAATACAAATCGAATGTTTTTTGAATGATTCAAATCGCTTCATCCGTGTTCCCGAAATCGTCGACGGAAATTTGTATTCGAACACACATACACACACACATACATCCATTTTTTCTAAAGTATGCCAAAATGTTCAGAAGGTTTTGAAACGTAAAGATATATAAAAAATTTCATTTTCAGTTTTTTTGCGATTACTATAACTTGCCCTACAGGAAGTTAATTAATAATACCTAATATAAAAGAATTGAATAGCGTATATTTAATAATTATATTAAGGTATCGTAGCGACAGTGCTCACGTAAGAAAATACATTTGTTATGGATTTTCAAACATTGCCGTTTTTATTCTGATAGAAACGTCGTAAGAATCAAGATGACGGCTGTTTATACATTTTTCCTCTACTTTAAATTATTATTGTTAAAAAAACTTTAACTTTACTGATTTTTGTGATGAACCTTAAGGCCCTCTATACCCTACATAATATCAGACAAGAACTGTATCAATTGATAATTTATTATTTCAACATTACCATCTGTTAACTTGCAATTTACATTACTACGGTCTATCATACTATACTATCTCGTGCAACAAAATTATTTTAATATGAAACTTTTCTCGGGTAATTGAACTTTCCGAGCATACCAAAACATTTTCTCTTCGGATTCAGGAATAGCAAACTCGTTCATTGAAAATTACGCTCTATAGAAATTGAAAGCTACGTGGGCGACCGGCTGCGCGCGGCATACGGAATAAGACGCCGCGGCAACGGCAGCAACGGCGGCGGCGGCCGGATTCGACGTGATTACACGAATGTGAAATGCGGAGCTAAGCGGGCGATACTTTGTAAATATTTATATGTTGCCAGGATTGATTGATGAGAAAAAAGGATTTGAGAAGGATATCAGAGAGGATTAAATAATGTTTGCTTTCACTCGGAATTTGTTACATTGAGATTAATGGTATTTTTTGTATATGAGATCCTAAACACATATAATTTGTATGAGATTCAAATAATAACGTTAGCCTTTAGTAATTTAGATCGATTGTCAATTTTTGTTGCTGTTGTCTGTACACATAATTCGAAGCTGCAGACTTAGGAGTATTCTAACAACAATATTCGAAAGAAGAGAGCTTAAAATTTATAACCAACCATCCCTTGAATCTTACGATCCCGAAAATAACCGGTAATATTTAAAAATCCATAATAAACGTATTTTTTTGTTGTCTTTTCGGTTGTGAGCACGGTTGTTTAGTTTACAAAATCTTAATATAAGTCTTAAGTCTGAAAATGTATTGATATTTTTAACTTCCCGTAAGGTAAGTTATTGTAATCGTCTAAAAATCGAAATTGAAAATTTTTACATTTCTCGACGTTTTGAAGGTTTCTGAACATTTTGGCATACCTCAGAAAAAATGGATGTGTGTGTGTATGTATGTATGGATATAATTTTTCGGTCACGTTTTCGGGCGCACGGATCAACCGATTTGAATGGTTCAAGAAACATTCGATTCCTATTAATAGAGAGATGTGCTGATTAATTTTTGGCAAAGGCAGGTCCAGTAGTTACGAAGATAAAGAGCAAAGAGTGGAGAAAATAGAAATCGAGTTTTTGGGAGAACGGAGCATTCGATTTGAATGATCTAAAAAACATTCAATTAGTAATAATTGAAATTTTTTGTTATATATCGAAATTAATTCAGATTTTATTTTTAATTCTGACTAAAGTTGTAATATATTTTAAATAAATAACTTTAACTTTGTAATTCAGTTTATATAATTTTTATAAATAAATCTTAGACAAATGTTACAGTATTTATATTAATCTATTTGAAAACATTTAATATTTCTCGAACATTTCGTTACTGTACGGGAAGTTCCAGCAATTTGCCTTAAGACACGATGCCATACACTCCACTAGTTTTTAAGTTAGATTCAACAGTTTTTTTTTATATAAATTCTATAGAAGTTTACACATGATTGAGGTAAAAAAGACCAACGGAATCTTTACCCTGGCAAATGTGTCATCATTAAAAATATTGAAATAATAAAAATTAATTAAGTTAAAAAAACAATTTTACAAGAAGCAAGTTAAATAATTAGTTACTCCAACTTATAGATATTTCTGACAAAATACTAAATAAAGTTTATCTCTGTAAAAATTATACCCATGAAATTTAAGTCTTGCATTGGTTGAATTATGCAGCTATTATTTCGTAAAATCCCTTTATCATTGAAAAAAAACATTGGACCTGTTTGCCCCTTTTTACTGATCCTATGGGGTAAAAAGGACCAGGTGACAAATTTTTGAAAAATAACCAAAAAAAAGTTCTACAGTAATAAATTAACTGGGAGTTGTACTGAACATAGTCAGATAGTTATCTTTTTGATATGTGTTATTTTTTGTGATATAAATGGTTTGGTTTTCACAATATAATTTGACCTAGGTGTTCTACCCTACTTTATAATAGAAATTAGTTAATTCAATACAACAAAACAATAATTTTCTAGTCAAACAGAATAAATTTAATACACAAAAAATAATTTTCTAGTTAAACAGAAATGAACATATGAATGGTGTAATTTAGATAATTTGGTATCCATTCATACTTTATCGTGACCACTAATATCATAACCTTTAATACGTTTAAATGCGGTTTATATAATTATATAATACCATTTTTATGTAAAATCGTCCTCAAACAGAATGTGCTTCTGCTCAAAACAAACAATTCACATGTTTCACAAAATTAATCCTATAAAATGATCACGTTCTACAAAAGCTGGGATTAATGTTTCAAAATCCCTTTTCATTTGTAATAGCATTTTATTCATAAAATGTTATCAGACATATCAATTAAATTAAAATATTACTCGTTCCACTTTCGAATCCGTATTTGCTCTTTGGACGAAATATACTGATATAGAGTGAGTTTTCCATGAAATTGAATGATCCCGATGTCAAACATAATGGATGTAGAGTAATAATGAAATGAAACGCTTGTAACATTTTGAATATTTTTTACAGGTTTAAAATTCGTTAGAATAATGTATGGTTTCATAAAAATGGAGTTAACGAAGTGAATAGAGTTGTTATTCGCTGGAGGACTTCATATTTCATCAGAACGACACTAAAAATAGTCAAACGCCAATGGAGTTTTTACGTCGGATGTAAAAAGGAAAAGTCATTTTACATTGTGGCTATTAATTTTAGTCAGAGTTACCACCTACTTAGAATTGATCCCATAAGTAAATTTTTTTCTAACTTTGCTATGTATAATAAAAATGTTTTTTTTTGCACTTTTATAATCTTACTGCATACGAGGAATGTAAATATAAAAATTCAGTGTAAAAAATTTCCCACTGCCATTTCACAAATGGAGTTTCCTTTATTACACACTTTTGATTTATATTTCATAATTAGATATTACATAAATCAGCATACCCCAGAATATCCAGTTTTCATATTGTAAACTATTTATTAATATATTATTTTCTAAATATTGTAATTGATATTCTCATAATGTTCAATTATACTAATGGATATGTATTATATAATATTTACACTAAAATGTGAAATTATATAATGAGTATTATAAATACTCATACTGAATTCTGTTGTTTTCATTTATATCATATAAATAAATGTATATAGCCTTTCTGATGAAAACTACCTGTGGGTATCAAATTTTCTAAATATTTTCTAATTATTTTTAATAATTTATTTGTAATGCATTTTTGCTGGTTGAAACTAATACAAAACTCGACCATATAAACTAAATATATGATAGGATCATACCAAAGTTTGTCAAAATTAAAAAAAAAGTTCTATTCTTATTGCTAACGAATAAATAAAAATTTATAATCATGTAAAACTATCTGTTAGTATTTACAATATTTGACGTATGCATTTTAATTAACGTATTTTAATGTTATTCACTTTTATAATATATATTCACTTTTAAAATATATAGACAAAAATAATAAATTAATAATATTTGTTAAAAAACATATTTGTTCATCACGAAATAAAATATTGGTAAACAAAATTATTTAAAATACTTCGTAATTAAATCATACATCATCATTAACTGAAGATAAAATGAAAGAACTTTAAATAAATATTTAGTTACAAAACCTTTAGTTACTTAACCAAATAAATTTGCGGTTAAAAAAAATCGTGAGTAGGTACTTCTTCGAACTTCTTTGCGGTAAGAATTCGCAGATTTTTTTTATTTTAGTTAAATAATTATTTTTAAATTAAAGTTGGGATTCTGTTAAAATTTAGATACACTAAGATAAAATAAAAAAAGAACTCTTAATAAATATGGGGAATATAAGGAATGAGGAAGATATTTACAAAGACTCGCAAATTTAAATTGAATATTTTTTACTGAAATTCATTTTACTTTATTAATGACCAAATGTAATATTAAACTTAATTTTAAATTAAAAAAAAATATTTATCAAAATGTATATTTTAAGTTTGTAATAATAAAATAAAATCAAGTTAGTAAGGTTTGAATCATAATCAAGTTAGAATCCAGTCAGACTCAAGACATAGGTTTGACATTTTTTTAAATGGTTACAAAATATATTAGACTTTTTTGAAAGTTTGACCATTTAAATATCAAGACTTTACTTGGTTTAAAAATATGTTATTGATGCTTAATATTGAATATAAAAATATATAATGGCGACAAATATTGACTCTTGGGTACTATGAGTATCTTAAGAACAATTTCCATAGACATTACACTGCATGGACTGCTAGTTCTCATATGTTTTCCGTTGTATATAGTGCTCAAACATAGAAGGGTATGTGATGTCACATGTCTGAGCAAACATTGCCGACGACAATCGCGAACTCTCCCGATTGATCAAATGTCATATGTAATATGTTACGTGCCTAACATAGACTTTATAAAATATAAACCGATTTTCAAGGGTGGATTCGATTTTATGCAAATTTTTGTCACAAGGGTAATATTATTAATATCATTTTTTACAAAATTATCAACCATCACAAATGCCTTTATATTATTGAAATAAAACTATCATAGATAATATTTGAATTGAAATAACTATTATGATAAATATTATTAAATATTATTAATATCATTTCCTACAAAATTATCAGCCATCACCATTGCTATTATATTATTAAAATAAAACATATGACATATGACATTTAATCATTCGGGAGATCCGCGATTGTCGGCAACGTTCGCTCAGCAAGTGGCGTCACAGTCCCTTGTTTTGCGCTCGACCAGCAGTTTATGTAGTATAAGGTCTATGACAAGATTACATTGTCTTAATGGAGTCACGTATTTCGAATCATTAATTAATTAATTATCAATTCAGAGAATATATACTAATAGAGACGAATTGATGCTGCACTAAATACGCAATTTAATTGGCAATCTAAATTAAATATAATTATTAAATACTTTGACAGGTTTTATTCAATACCATACATTAAACAAATGAATAAATAGTCTGCATTCTATTTCGAAAACTAAATAATTCACCAAATGTAGGTCATTTACTAATTAATTAGCTTTTGATTAACAAGCTTTTTGGAGCTTATCTCATTTATGCGGCAGAAATTATTAATGAGCTGCGCATTTTGTTGAACATAATTCTCTTTCTGTATCATCGGTGTCATCTGGCCGCTATTTGTAATCAACATTGGCCACACAGAATGCCGAATCGTCAATTTTGCCAGTGTAAGCTCTATTGCTATTGACATTGGTTTAGTATTGAAATATGACGTCATTATTGCATACTGATCAATAATATCCACGGCATAATTAATAGGATTACACATGCCGAACCGGCATATATATATATATATATATATATATATATATATATTTGTACCTAGGTGCTCTGACCGTTATGCGATGTACAATTTGTAAAGGCATTATGGGCTGATGCAGACAAAACGATGTTATTCAAACTTTGAGGGAATTTTGTACAGATTTAAACACCATAATTAACCAGAGATAGAACAATGTTGCAATGCGGTTAAAATCTTCCTTGGTTGTGCTAGTTGCTATGCCCAAAATTGAATTAGATTATTGTAAACCGTTTCAAGTACAAAGATCATTAGAAGTATATTGCATTTTAGGGTGTAGTCTGCTTTTGAAGCTTCAAAAAATCGATTTTTTTATTTAAAATGTCTTCCCAATCAAAACTAAACGAGACAAAATTGATTGTACTCAGAATTAAATTTTCTTCCAGTTGAACATAAAAAATCCTAAAAAAGTTATAAAAAATCAACTTTTAAACAATATACGAGTAAAGTGATTTTTTTTGGATTTGTTTTAAGTTGCGAAAAATGGTTGAATACCTCACTTCCTTAGATTTTGAAGGTTTAACTAAAACTATACTATTGAAAAAATAAATTTGTTTTGGTTTTTTTGTGTCGGATGAAAATTGTTACCTGGATCTTCTCCGCCACTTGACACATGCACGCTCGTATAGCCTCGGCAAAATGCTTGTACCCGGCATATTATGTAATATAATGAAATGAAAAATATAACAACGCAACCTGACAGCTTCGTTTCAATTGAATATTTATTTTCTTTCCTAAAAATTCCTTAAAAAATCGAATTTTTGAAGCCTCTAAAGCAGATTCCTCCCTTAAATGCTGCATAACAATCTAAATTGTCGAATTGTTATAAAGTGCATTTTGTTCGTAACTGTTAATGCAAAAATATATTAAAGCGATTTTGAAAACTAGATTATAAATAGAAATAGATTATAATTTGTTCATGACCTAATTCCGACTTGAATCCGACCTAATTCGAATTTTTCTCTAAGTAGAATCTCACTATTAAGTAAGGATTACTTGATTCTTCTTACTCAAATATTACTAAAATCTTCTAAGAGGATACCAACTATATTTTAAGTAAAAACTGATTCTAACTGAGTTCTTAGTAGATTATAACTAAAATCTAAGTAGAATACATCTAGAATGTGACCAGATATATTTTACTTAGATAAAACCCAATTAGGTTATAACTAGGTCCAAGTGATCGTAATAAAGTTCCAACTAAAATTGAACTAGATTCTGATTGGATTCTAACAAGATTAATACTACACTCTAACCAGATTTTAAATTGCTAACAAAATATAATACTAATTAGTTCCTGATTGAAAACTTCTATCTAAATAGCTAAATTTCAACTGTAGTTGATTACG
The DNA here is from genome assembly GCF_003426905.1 of Ctenocephalides felis. NCBI lineage: Eukaryota > Metazoa > Arthropoda > Insecta > Siphonaptera > Pulicidae > Ctenocephalides > Ctenocephalides felis. The sequence goes on from NW_020536999.1 coordinate 20,686,849, forward strand.
CCAATTATTATACATATCAGAAACTTCAAACAACTTGCCCTGAGCTAAATGTCATTTTCACCTGGATGTCAAATAATTTGAAAAGGTGTAAAAAAATAAAATTAAATATGTAGATGCATAATACGCAGATGTATGATGATTTACGTGGACTTTCTGAGAGATTTATTCATTTTTATTATAACTTTTCGAAAAAAATTGTATATTTCCAGCAGGCGAAAGGCGTGTTTTTTATAAAAAGATTCTAATTACCTACTAAAAAACGCATCTCAATTAAGATATACAATGGTGTAATTAAACATAATGAAAAATTATTTACTAATTCTGTCTTTTTAAGTTTTGTCAGATTTGGTTTGGAGTTTTAACTTAAAAATAGACATACAATGTCAAAGCAAAATCATTTATCTAGTCACGTGATGACTTTCTTTTACTACTACGAGGTAGAAAACGTCTTTATATAAAATGCAAATGCAAAAAGGAAGAAGTGCAGATGATTAATGACTTCCTAAGAGAGAAAATGCAAAGAATTGACAGATTTTGAACGTCTGCATAGAAAAGGCTGATTAAAATGTTAATTTTATTCAGGAAAGAATTAAAAAATTGATGCCGAGAAGTAAATTGATGGTAATAATCAAAATCTTGTTTACTATAAATCTAACCAAAACTTCTCCATTATTATAGTTATCGCAGTTGTACGAGCTCTGGACCAGACTAATGGGGCAAACTCATTTCATTCTAGTTGGAGCGAGAATAATAATAATGGGCCAAACTGAATTGTAGTATTGGGTGCGTGAAATGCCCTATATATGCAAACGTATCGATTTTATGACTTTAGAACAGCTCTTTATAGGCTAATACCTGTATAACAGAAATATTTCGATAAATAGACATCACTCAAATGATCACGAGAGAATTGTTGGTTGCGGATCCATATTGGGTATAAATAGAATTTGCTAAATTCTACGTCATATAAATATATTGGTTGAATTTATTTTTTTAAGTTATTTGAAAGCTAAGATTTTGATTTAAAATTTTGATTTTCTTCAAGCCTTTAAGACTATTTAGATTTGAAATGAAAATTTTCCTAAGGTTTACCATCAATAATGTTATAAATCTTCAAGAAAAAAGACGAACATCTGTCCTCGTTTTAAGTTTATTATTAAAACTAGTGGGTAGCATGGCATCGTGCCTTAAGGCAAATTGCTGTAACTTCCCGTACCGTAATTAAAAATCTTGGTACGGAACCCAAAAAATTCATCACAACCATTTTGTCTAAAGAATGCCAAAATGTTCAGTAACTTTTGAAACGTAAAGATATATAAAAATTTTCATTTTCGATTTTTTTGCGATTACTAGAACTTACCCTACGGGAAGTTAACTAATGCCATTATTATTACCTAATTTTAATTGAATGTAATTATTAACTCACCTGCCATTAGAAGGAAGAGGAAATCCATCCAATGCCCAAGTAATTTGTGGAGTTGGATTTCCAGTGGCGGTGCATTTTAATGATACTGCCGGTCCTGGTTGTAAAGTTTGTTCTATGAAACTGTATAATAGAACTGGTGGAGCATCTGAAAAAATATAAAATTTTATAAAAATTAATGACAGTCTAAGATAATGGTAAAATAAAATTTAATTTTCAAAAACAAGAAGTAAACGAACATAGTCAACGGAATAAATAACCATACACATTAATTTAATATATTTTAAACTATAGTAGTAATGTATTATTAGACAATCGTTGATTTCCTATTGATTAGATCATTTGTATTTTATTATATTATGAGGGCACATATCAAATTTAAACTGTAGGATATAAAAACAATATATCAGTGTTCATAAGAATTTTTATACGTCTTAAATTAATTAATTTGGTCTTAAGTAAATTATAATTTTAAATGCCTAAATTTGATATTTAAATTCCTTATAACTTAAAATTTGTTGACTTCATTTGAAATTTAAATATAAAATCAATAGTACATGAAATAACACAGAAAATTATCAAAATATTGTCTTTTTGAGATTTTTATTCTTTTTCTCAATAAAATCTCATTTATATTTCCAATGTCTGAATATAGTACGAGGTCTGTTCAAAAAGTTTTCGTAATTTTCGTTTTTTCAAAAAAATATTTATTTATTCGTCTACATTAATGTGGTCCCCTTCAAAGTAGTCCCCCCCAGATATAATACACTTATGCCAGCGTTTTTTCCAATTTTCGAAGCACCCTTGATATTCACTTTTTGATATGTCCTTGAGCACTCTCGGCGATTTTCTTCAATCGAGGAAAACCGCCGTCCTTTCATGGGTCTCTTCAACTTTGGGAATAGGAAAAAGTCACACGGAGCCATATCTGGTGAATTTTTGCACTTTGCAACACTTTATTTCATTTTTTACGCAAAATTTAATACAAATTCTTTGACTTTTTCAATTCTTCCATTGTAAAAATCGCCGAGCTAAGAAAAACACGTCGAACCTTAGCGACTACCACAGACAAAGTAAACAGTGAATATAGCTGAAAATTTCATCATACTTTAGGGGCATGTATACCAACACAATAAAAAAAAAAATTTGACAATCAGACACTCCAGACCCGCGAAATTTAATTATTAGTAATTCCGGGTACTTTTTGAACAGACCATGTATATATATATAAAACATTTAACATAAAATGGAATATTTTATTTGTTGACGTTTTAGTCATATTTAATTACAAATTTATGATGTAAAAAAACGTAAAAAATGATTTCAAATATTTGCTGACTTTTTGAATTAATTTATAAGCACATATAGTATTAAACATAATAAATTAAAAAATGTTTACTTAAAAACGTCCAAATTAAAATTGGATACTCTTCACCATAAAACTAAGTTTTTTTAAGAGTGGCTAAATGAAATAAAATACTTGAATCTATGTTAAAAATATTTTGTAAAAATGTAAATTTGAATTTTGTAATAATGAAATAAAATCACTATGTTCATTACAATACTGAGGTATATGCTTGGAGTACTATCGAGTTAAAATCCTGTTTTCCGTTTTCATCTCTGAAGTTTCTAGATGATTACATCCTTTTGATGAAGAATTTTTAATTAAACGTTTTTTGTTATAGTTTTTCTCTGCTGTCGGTTTTCCATTATACTCTTCTTGATTAAAACTATTTTCCATTTAAATTGTGAATCAGAAAAGCCTTTAGTAACTTTCAGGGAGCGAATCATATTGATGCGAAAATTAAAATTTAATACACAAACACACTCACACATACACACACATACATATATATATATATATATATATATATATATTATTCATATGAGGTTTTAATTAAGTTTATGAATATTATTTCATACTCATATAATTCTCTTCAACAATGGTCGAAATACTGAAAACTATTCTGGTTCACATTAAAAATGCCTTGAATACAAAAAAGTGTGCTCGCCGTCACGGAGCAAGGAATATTTATCGTGTAATATATTTTAGAACAAACTGCAAAAAATTCTGCGCTGCGATGGTTTTTATAAAAAAAATACAATACTTTGCTTTTGTGCAGCAAAATCCCTTGGAGCGTACATTTTGCAAAATATTATGGACAGACTATGCTGCAAATTAGATATTTACATTATGCAGCAATCAAATATACTTTAAATAAATTGTACCATATATATATACACACACACACACACACATATATATATATATATATATATATATATATATATATATATTAGGGTGGTCCTTAATATAGACATTTTCGAATTTCCTTGCTCCCAAGGGCTCAAATGGTTCCAAATTGATAAAAAACAATTCTCTCAAAGTTTTAGCTCTAAATATTATCTTCTAGATAGTGTACGCAATTGAATCAAACTTCGTATGGAAATAGCATAGAAAAAATTTTGAAAATTAAAAAAAAATTTTAGGTATAACTTAGCGAAAAATGAATTAAAAGTGAAAATTCGTGCAATTTTTTATTGAAAATTCAACGCGCTGCAAAATTTAAAAAAAAAATTATGCTATTTTCATACAAAACTTTGATTGAATTGCGCTCTATCTAAAAGACAATATTAGGATCTAAAACTTTCAGAGAATTGTTTTTTATCAGTTTGGAACCGTTTGAGCCCTTGGGAGTAAAGAAATTCAAAAATGTCCATATTGAGGACCACCCTTATATATATATATATATATATATATATATATATGTTGTTTTATTATTATTGTTTTATTAATTCGACATAGTGACCTTTCCATTTCCGTACTAGTAAAACACTTAGGTATTAAATGGGATCATTTCCATTCATGTCATCGTATTGATGTGTTTCCATAATCTAGGGCTATTCTGCCAAAGGCTTGGTAATTAATCAAATTTGAAAATATCCTATAATAATATAGTATAAGCGTTATATCATGTAACACGGAAATTATAAGGCATGTGAAAGACCATCATTGATCTCAGTCAGTTGATGAGGAAACAAGTTTATGAGGGATAACTAGAGAAAATTATATAGAACTAGGATCGTATGAAAATGCAATGATAAAATCAAAAGTTTCCGACAAGAATCTCACTAGATCAGAAGCTGAACAGAGTCTTATTAGAACGGATGCTTTTCTTAAAAACTCGATTTTTATTTTCTGCACTCTTTGCTCCGTATCTCCAAAACGGCTGGACCTGCCTTTGCCAAAAACTAATCAGCACATCTCCTTACCAATAGGAATCGAATTCAAATTCAAATCGATTGATCCGTGCGCCCGAAAACGTGAACAAAAATGCGGATACACAAAACACACTCACGCACACACATATTCATTTTTTCTGAGGTATGCCAAAATGTTCAGAAACCTCTGAACGTGAAGATATGCAAAAGTTTTCATTTTCGATTTTTGTCCGATTACTATAACTTACTCTCGAGGAGTTAATAAAATTAAATCTTATTTTTTATTCAAATATACAATAGCGTATCATCCAATTTATTAAATGCTTTCTTAATAGCAATGTCCATAATGTTAGTTAACATTTCCGGAATTCGAAGTGCTAATTCGAGTCGCAATTCGGATATCGAGTATCAACCCTATAGATTGTTGTGTTTACCCGTAACCGATCACCAACCCTTCGGTACCTCTGGGGGATGTAATTTAGATTGTGCGCAGGTATTATGTATGGAACTATCGAGATAATGCAAGCACGCTCTATTATAATATTAATGGTTCTGATGATACAGTTTAGTTAAAATTATGGCCCACAAAGATGGAAAAATAGATTACTTGATAAGTAGTAATAGATTTATAATCCCAAATTTTATGTTTTAGAGAGATAATTTATGAATCGGTTGACACAAGAATTGGAAATGTGTCCGAACTAAAGCATTTGTTAAACTCTACGGAATTAATGTTTTTGAAAATTTTAGTTTCAATTTACCTCCAAGTTGTAATTCTGCAGAAGCTTGAGCAGTATCGCCGTCTTGCCTTCGAACGACACACTGGTACATGCCTCTGTCTTCGCGACCAACAGAAGGCACCAGCAAGGTCTGACCAGTGTGACCAGACCCTGGTAGTTGTCTGCCATCCTGAAAATAAAAATTATATTTTAAATATCGACTCTTAAAAAATCAGCACTTAAAATATATTAATTGCATAAATAAATTTGTGTTATTTTCTATAACACCTTCATGTCAAGTTTATCGTGTATAAAAATAGAATATGGAAATAATTACTAAAATTCTAGCGTTTTGCTGTTTCTTCAATCCATAAACCGCTAAAAATGTGGTGCGACATTGAACGTGTTTTTCTCAAGTTATGCTAATGTAACTTCTTTTAAAATATCGCAAGAGTGTTGTTATATTGTTCCCAAACGACCGCGGATGTCACGAAACATTTATGAAAATCAGAAATAATATTTTTTTATTCATGTCATATTTTTTACTTATTATGTATTATTTGTTCAAAAATGAATAAATAAAATAAGAAAAATTTTTTTTACATACACTCTACATACAATTCATATTAAAGTCAATTTAAATTCTTCTGCCCTATGATGAAAAAAATTGACTACTAGATACTTTAGAGTTAAACTCTGCTTATATGTATATTTTATTTTATTTCAATAGCAATCAGAATACAACATCCTATGAGCTATTTAGATCAATTCATTTACTCACATACATACACTTCCATTTATAGACACATATATGAAGTTATTGTATTAAATTTAAGTCAATAGTCAATAGTAACTTCAATAACTGATTCACCACATCTTTGGATAAAAGAGCTGGACATTGGTGATAAAGTTAAATACCTTGAATATTGTCTTTTGGAATATTCTACTTCAGCTTTCTTAAAACTGGAGACTCAAAAAATTGAGCGACTTTAAAATAAGTATGATTTTCTAGGTTTAGGAAATGTTGAATACTGCTTCACTTCATTACGATATTTACAAATTATAATACTCCGTTTATATGGAAATGTTATTAGTTCGACTAAATTTAATTTGTCCACTTGTCCACGCAAAGTTTCATAGCTAAAGACGTAGCTTATAACGGGATATTTCAAAACTAATCATATATTAACTACTATATTAATTTTAACTAATAACTAGTGGTGCATGGCATCGCGCCATAAGGCAAATTGCTGAAATTTCCCGTACCTTAATGAAATATTAGAAGAATATTAAATGCTTACAAAGAGATTATTATAAATGGACGCTGACTATTATATATGTTACAAGAAGAGTAAGAATCAAAACTTGATCAAGCGGAGTTAGAATGAAAGTTTTCTCTCATATTATAGAGAATTATATATCTTGAATTGCAAAGTTAAAATTATTCATTTTAAGTATAGTGTGAGCTTCAAAATTTTAGCTAAAATTGAAATTAAAATCCAAAATATTTCCTATATCCAAAAAAGGAGAATAAAAGGAAATATGTATAGAAACTAATCGTACCTTTACAAGCAAAATGTTCTCTCTAAAAACTGCCATTTTTTACACTTTTAACTTTTATAAGGTTCATTCACACATACATACATGCATACACAAATCCATTTTTTCTAAGGTATGCCAAAATGTTCAGAAACCTCTGAAACGTAAAGATATGCAAAAAAAATAATTTCGATTTTTGATCGATTACTATAAGTTACCCTACGGAAAGTTAACAAAATCTATCAAGTATACAATTTTTAAACCATGGTATTGAACGGCTCAGAAGAAAACTTTTCGATATTCTTTAGTAATCCTATAATATGTATAATTTCTAGTAGGCTGAATTAAATATTTTCACAACAGGACTACATCTAAAAGCTAAACATATCCAACATAGAATCGATCACCAATGGGTGACCTTTCGACCTTTTTCTTTTATTTAATATACCATCAAAATTACTGAATGTTGTATAAGAACAACAGATTGTAATTCGCAAATGTAAATAAAAAAGTATACAATTTACCCCTTACCTTGTACCACGTGATGAACTGCGGCCCGACCTGATTGCCCTGCGAGGTAACGATGCACCTAAATTCGGCGGCGCCGCCCATGTGAACGCTCAACATCGCCGGCGATACTTCAACATTGAGTGGAGTAGTAACTGACAGTCTGAAATTCGTGACAACACAATTAATTAATTCGAGTACGAAGTGTGTATATGTGTGTTTGTGTGCACAAACGACAAGCTGAAGGCTGAAGGCAGCTCATCCGAAATGCGATCTATGGAAATGCCATTAACGCAATTGACGAACGGTTGTAATTTCATACACGAAAGGTGGTTTTTAATTAGAAAATATTATTAAATGAAAAGATCACAGTTGTTTGAGGAGTAGAAGTTGGATAAGGTGGAAATATTTATTTTACCTGAGTTCGGCACTGGCTTCTCCGCCCGCGTTTACGGCAGTGCAGCGGTATTGGCCTGCATCGTCCGGCGTCACGGCTTCTACTGCCAAAACAGGGCCCAGTAACCTTATTCTTGGACCCGCCAGAACCAGCAAAGGTTCCGGCCCTGATTGCGAATACCATCTGGAATAAAAAATAACATATAAATATATGATACAATAATAGTAATAAAAATGCAAATGTAAATGAAACTAGTCGTAAGTAGTATTTTGCCTTGAGGCAAGTTGCATAAATTTTCCGATATAAATTAATCATTGAGAATCGACATACTGCTATTTAGATAAAAAGCTCAACTGTTTATTTCATAAATAGAGCTACAGCTAAAGATTTTTTTTTCCATTTCAAAAACATATATTTCAATAAATGTATATATCAACATTTCATTGAGCTTTATCTGGATATTTACTCGTAGGTATAGTATCCGTCATATCTACTCTAGTAAAACATTAATAAGTATTTAGAATATAAAATATTTATATTATATAATATATTTAGAATATATAATTGTGTGACAAAAAAGAAGGAAAGGAAAATGTTTCCCAAAAAAATCAGATAACAATATTTACTAAAGAATGATTAACACAATTATCAATATAGGTATTTTAAGCTTACTTATAATATCTGTATTTGTATAAATTTATGAACATGTTTACCATATTTCATTTAATCTATTCCATGATCTAAGAATGTATTTTACTTAAGTGTGAATGTCAACTGTAATCAGTAGCTACCTACAAAACACTTGCAATTCTGATTAGAATTGCATAAGAGCATATGGTAAAATTTCGACAATTTTTTATAATTCAATCGCATATCGTAGGCCTATAATACTTTAGTATACTATTTCAAACTTCTATATTTATTGTTTCATCAAAATCGTCAAACTTTTTCGATAGATTTTTCAAGACCGATCTTTACCAAAAATATTCAACGCGATTCTCAATCAATATCTTTCAGAAAGTTTTTGAATTTTTGAAATCGATTCAAGATCGTGAACTAAAACGTGGATAATTTATTTCACTTTTCTGCAAATTACAAAAAAATGGCTTGGCTGATTGATGCACAAAACTGTCAAACGTTAGTCCTTATGGAACTCCATCAAATGCTTATTTAGGATAAATAAATATATATTTAGTAGTGTAAAGATATCAACATTCAATATAACAAAAGTATACATTAGAAATTATTTCAAAAGATATGATGTTAAGAAATGATATTACGAAATGTGACTATTTGCTATGCAAATGAATAATATTCTAAGTATGTTTTTATATACATGTAAGATTTTGTCAATAGCTTTTTTGTTTCATCATAATAAGTGTGTGTTTATACTATTACTTACATGTAAAATAGTTCAATAACGAATTGAACGATTTTATAATGAATAAGTTACTAAATGACTTTTAAAATTTTGAAATCGGTCTAGGCTTTTTTACACACACACATATTTTTCTCATATTTGATCACATTTCATTAAAAATGACTTGAGACATCGAGAAGAGGTAAAATCAGTAAATCATTTTTTATGCAAACTTTTGCTTCGGCAAGTTAAAAATCAACGTATTTTTATAAAGCAGTTCAAGATTTATTTGAAAACATGTACGAAATATTCTGCTTATCTAGAGTTACAAAGAAAATTTTTACTCCAAAGAGCAAATCTTCTAAAAATCTTCATTTTCAAGCATAATCGAGACCACAGTTCAGCAAAATGCAATAACCACTCTTAATCATGAATTATATTTATTAACATATAAAATAGAACAGGTAAGTTTTATAATAAAAGTGAAGATACTTTTACAAATGTATACTCGTATATACATAAGCACATTCAATATACCTACGTGAATTTACAGATGTTTGAAATAATTAACCTATAATATAGTGAGTTTTCATGCATATAAAATTCTCAAAACTTAAAGTGAATCCGCATTATAAAAACTTTTCCTGTGACAGCCCGACCGTCGAATTAAAATTTATGAAGACTCGCGGTTACATCGTAAAGATGTCCCTATTAAATTTTAATTCTCATGTAACCGTCGGTAAGCTAATAATGCTTTTCCCCCGAGCCTAGGATATCACAAAATGTCCCCAAACCATCCCCAACAGCAACAACCCTTGAGAAAAGTCCCAGTCCCGGTTGAATAATTAACACCCACGTAGGGTAATAAAAAGCGGAAAGAAAATATAAGAAAGATGAAGAAAATATGCTCGCGGCCCGTTGGGAAAACTTAGAGATTTAAAAATGAAAAACACATCAAATTTTCCGTAATGCAGAAACACAGCGGAGGATTCTAAGATGCGAAATTAAATATAACGTCTTTCAAAAGGTTTTGTTTTGTATTGTTGCAGTTGTCTTTTGTGTTGTACTTTTGAGCTTAATTTAATTGCATGTGAAATTCTTACCGGGGTAATTGTTGAAGTTTTGAACAAACATAAGGAAAATTGCTTTTCTCTAGATGTAGAAAAGAAATTTGTAATTAATTTATATATTTTGCAATGCAGGAAGCTTAATTGAAGTACGTTGCTTGAATGCAATAAATAGTAAAATATCAAAGTATAAAAAGTTGAGTTTCTTGTTCAGGAAAAAAATGTTTTTTAACAAATCTATTTCATAATGAAAATTTTTACTATTTAACACATATTAAACAAACAAATGTGGTCAGTAAAAATCCAACATTGTAAAAATATGTTTTGCAATTTTTCTAAAATTTGGTATCTGGTCTTTTTTACCCCATAGACGCGGTGAAAAGGAATCCGGAACGTAAAAATATCTACTATTTTATTTTGAAGCAGTTTTATAGAACAATAGCAGTATTAATTAACCAATGAGATGCAGATTAATTATTAAATTGGACAACAATCTTGAAAATCATAATCTAAATATGTAATTTTTAACATAACATAAATCTTACTTGGTATTAAATATGTGTATATTTACATAACATTGTGCATTATTTTATAGCAAGCTAAATATCAGTTTCGTATTTATGAAATTAAAATACTATAAAAATTAAGAAAGCTTAATTTTTTTTTGAACAGGGGTGCAAAAAGTTTGGAAATCATTGCTTTAAACTAAGATATCAGATTTTATCATTAGAATTTTAATGGCTAAGTTGATAAACTATACGTATAAAAGAGTTATGATTATGATAAAATTTTAAAAATTCTAGGAAAGAGGAATTGTTGAGCTATTTTTCATACCAATAAGAGCTTTACTTTTAATTTTAAAAAATACCATTATATGAGACAATCATACCATTAGTAACACATTTAAGATTTTGTAAATATATAAATTTATCAGTTGTTCTAATCAATATATCTAGAATTCACAAGGTCGATATAGGGTTGGGTGAGGTACAAAGGTCCAATTTGACTTTCAGTCATTATACTGCCCAAACCAAATAATCACACGTATCAAACAAACAATTATCAAACTATGTTTAGCAAAATTCCTGTTAGTTTTCAATTATAGAAATATGTCTCTATAATTTTTTTTATTTTTTTTTTAAATTTGTTGTCTGTCTGTTTTATGCCATAAGAAGGGTAAAAAGGGGCAGCCAATAGGCAAACAGATACAAAGTCTTTTCATTGAATTTTACGAAATAATAGCTGCAATATTCAACCAATGGAAAATTAAAATTTTATGGACACATTATTACAAAGACTACATTTAAAAATCATAGTCTGCACTCTGCAGTTCAATTAACTTATAAATTAATAATTATCACAAAATAATTATCACCAGAGTTGGAATAACTATCAATTTATCTCTTGAAAAATTTCTTTTTTTAACCTAATTTTATTATACCTTTGCCAGAGTAAAGGTTCAGTTGGTCCTTTTAACCCCTTCCATATATGAGCTATTATAAATGTTATATAAAAACATCTGTTGAATATTTATAAAACCATATTTAACTAGTTGGTATTAGTTGGTATTAGTATTTTGCCTTGAGGCAAGTTACATAAATTTCCAGATAAATGCCAGATAAATCCAGATAAATTCCAGTGTAAAATTTTGAGAAAACGTCGATTTACGACAAAAATCTGTTCACACACATACACATACACACAAACACATACTTTTTCCAAATTTTGTCTCATTCGATTCAGAATGGCTTGAAACGTCGAGAAAACGCAAAATTAGGGAATCGTTTTTTTATGAAAACAAACTTTACCTTCGGGAAGTTAAAAATTATATCAAACTAAACAATAGTGCTCACTACCAAAAAATCTAGCAATCAAAAAAAATACTTTTGGCATAGATTTTCAAACATGGCGGTTTATCTCCTGATAGCGACATTGCTTGATTTGATGCCTGATTACACATCTTTTTCAAATATTGTTGTTAGAAAATTTTTAAGTTTACTTGTTTTTTAAGAATTGATGGTGCACCTTTTTATCTGCAGACCTCTACCCTAACATGAGAATTATCATATGAATCAGGTTTTTGAATTTTTTTTGTCGGGTTATATTTCATGCCAATGCGATTTTTGCTTTACATGTATTTCTAAAATTTTTGAATAATGATCTAATCAACTGTATCTCTCTACAATACATGGGATGAGTATCTAACTATATCTTTCAAAATGCATCTAATCAGAGTGACATGGTAAGTTCGTTGGCTCTGATATCAGCCGCCTGGTTTGACATGACTCAACTGGAGGAGACGTTCATGTCGTTTCCGTCGGTGATTGCCAGGCAGGAAATTACAATTCGCCCATTCTCTCCCGACGAACAATCCTAGGATAATGGCTAGGTATCACATTGCTAGTTCTATATTAGACGGATTGTGTTACTAGTTTTAAAAAATTTCATACTTTTTTAATTAAATGACTATTGCTGATGTAATGGGCGTCAGTGACTAAGTCAACAAGATGAATTCTTGATGTTTTAAACTTTTAATTTTAGTTAGAGCGAGGCTTAAAGATCCGCGGATAAAAAGGTCACCAACCGATATCTCAAAAACCAGTAAAGCTAAGAATTTTTCAACAGCAATATTTGGAAGTAGAAGAAAAAAAGATGTATAACCAGACTTTACCTTAACTTTTACGACGTTTCCATATAGAAGAATAACTGCAATGTTTAAACATCTATAACAAAATTTTCTTTCGTTGTTATTTGTTCTGATTAATAGGTCTGCTGCTTAGTTTACGAGACTTTATTTAATATTTTATATAATTTTTAAGTATACGTTTTTTATTTATATCATATGATATATTGTTAATTTTCAATTAGATTCAACAAATGTTTTTATATAACCTCTATAAAAGCTTACAACTTGGTGGGCTAAAAAGAACCAACTGAACCTTTTTCCTGGCAGAGATGTTAAAAATAAAAAGTAAATAAAGTAATTTTACAAGCAGTAAAGTAAATATTTACTCCAACTCTGTTCCATAAAAATGCACCCATTGAAAATTCATATTTTGCACTGGTTCAATAATGTAGCTAATATTTTGTAAAATCCCTTCAAAAAAACATTGGATCTGTTTGCCTCCTGGCCGTCCCAATGTACACCACCTAGTAGGTAAAAAATACCAGGTTATAAATTTTTGAAAAAGTGCAAAAAACACACTCAACTGTTTAATGTCAAATTAGACATTTGTGCCCTAATTTCAAAAAAACTCTAAATTTTATTTTTCATACAATATCAAATGGCATAGCAATAGAACTTTATTTGCATTATATTTTTCATCACGAATGCTATAATTTTCAATACGGCTTTGTTAATATTCAAAACATAAACTATAATTCAACAGAATAAATGAAACGATGTATATCAGATCCCTGTTTATGAACCATATCGAGATCTTTAGGCAACCTGTTCTATTACCAGGAAGAAAATCTACTTCTCTTCGTTATGAACTGAAACTATCTTGTATCAAAACAAGAACATCTCCTTCGGTTTCTGTTGATATTTTGTTAAGTAGAAACATGTCTTTATTATAAAATATTTATAGTAGAAATAGCAAGATGTATCTGATCAAAATTATTTATATTATTATTAGATTAATTATAATAATCACCAACCGCAGAACAAAAATTGCTTATTACTAAAATGCATAAATCAAATCAAATTAAAAATAATATGTTTGAAGTTTTTAAATAAAATACATAAATGCAAGATAGATTTTTGGCAAGTATAAGGGATGTAATATATAATAAATGATGAATAAAATATTCTATAAACTTAAATAAAACAATACTTAAGCGCAAGAAGACAAGATAAATTTATAATATAAATTGTAAAATTAATACAATCGTTGTTTGAATTACATGTGTATATATATATATATATATATATATATATATATATATATATATATATATATATATATATATATATATATAATTTGCAATTTAAAACGAATAATAATCGATTCCAATTAATTTAATTACAGTCTATAATCCTATAAAACGCTTGCAGTCCATTATTATTAAGTATTAACATATAAACTACAATAAAACTCAAAGCGATTAATATAGCTTTGATATTCAAATAAATTTATCGAAATTATAGTACCTATTAGCTTTTGTAAATATAATTGCAAATATATTAATAGCGATAATAATAATAACATAAAAATGTGCGAATTTTGCAAAAAAACTGAAATAGTATTTCCAATGTTTAAAATTTACCTGTAATAATATTTCTGTTTCTAAAATTGTTATTTATAATTTACTTTTTATTAATAATATTTTTATTAATGATTACTTCGTATTAATTTAAATAGAAACGTATATTTTTACTAAAATCAAATTTATCTTTCTATTAAAAATCAAAAATGCATATTTATGTGTAAAGTTGTTGACACAATTTCTCAAAATATTTTAATATTAAGAAAATATAATTGAAATTTACAAGAGCGTAGTTTACAAATTTGAATGACTATTAGTATTTATTATTCATGATTTTTCATATCTGAGTATCATGATAATAATATTTCAAAATTGTATATAATTTGAGATTCTAATAATTATATTCAAAAATTTATGACTGAATAATTTTTAATTGAACTGCGACTTTATAAAATTTATGTAACTTATAAATAGTTAAAACTAATTTAAAAATTAGAATTATGTTTTTTAAATTATTATATTTATATATTTTTTGGCATTTATTAATTTTGATAGACAATTTAAGAACGAATTCATTATTGAAACCGTTGATTCTTCCTAAAAAACTTATTAAGGATCTTTATAAATTGAGTTTAATTGTGATACTTGATTGATATTTAATTAAAATAAGTATATAGTCAATATAAAATATAAAATCGCCAGTCATAGATAATAAATTTATTTAATTTATATTCTACATAAATATAAAAAAATAATTTGTGACTAATTAATTAAAATATTTTATAAGTACCTTTATAAATCAAACAATATAATTTATTAATACTAAACAATAGTTGATATGTAATTTTTGTTTTTGTAATTTAAAAGACGAATCATGTAAGTAGTTTATTGTCAAATTCATTTCTTGTTAGTATAGTTAAATTTTAATAATTTTAGTATGCATGCATACTATGTATGTGTTTTATCCGAATTTGAGATATAAAGTTGGTATAAAAAACATTCCTGGGGATCAAATTTATAGCTCAATGTCTTATAGAATATAATTGTTCTGACTGCCATTCTATATATATTAAAAATAAAAACATTCCAATAAATTTTAAAATTTGCTCTTGAATATAAATACTAAGAATCACTTAATTTATTTAATAAGAATATAATGAATTAATAAATGAATAACGTTTAATTAAGTTATAGTATAGTTTATTAGTTAAACAGTTATTTCTGTTTTTGTGATATTTAAAGAAGTTATCTGTGTTCAAATGATTTTTAATATTTGTTAATTTTAAAAACCGAATTCAAAAGATGATCGAGTTGTTGTTTTTAACACAATTTCTATATGTATGATTTTACTTTTACCTGAATTCAATGTTAAAAATGGGAACAAAAAGCACAATACCAAATCGATGAAATATAAAACCATAAAATCTAAGTTGCCATTCTCCTGTATATCAAAAATCTATTATTACCGTAAAATGCAGGTCATGTCCGCATTTCCACGAAACACATTTCCAGTGTATTTTCACGGTCTGGTGAAAAATGCCAAAAAATTGATTTTCCAATGAATTTAATGCTATAACAAAACCGCACCTCTCCTGTTCAGGACGAAAGGCATTGTGTTCTGACCGAGTTTTCGCATTTTTCCTCTCGTTGTATATTCCCTCGGGAAATTTTATTATTATTTTAAATGCGACGAATGAATATTCACGAGATCCGTGCGCGTTCGGCGTCGTCTTTTTTTTTGCATCTATCTCCAAAGCCGAGTTTTTACATTTGAATCTGCACACACTACTAAAATGCATTGGTACCGAAGTTTGGGAAAAATAATATAAAATGGAAATATGCTGTTTGCACACTAAGGGTAATAAAATTCCATTAGAATTACACGATAATTGATAAAATATAAACTTATTCAGATAATTGCGAAAGCCGCCTCGAAGATCAGCCAAACCAAGGAAAGATCAGAAAAGAAATTCATGTTACATTTATTATGCCACTTTTAAAAATCTCTGAAAGTGTTTACAATTTAACTTGTCCATTTTTGACACTTTATGCCCTGTACCTCTAAACGGCTCGACCTGCTTGTGCCAAAAACTGATCAGCACGTCTCCTTATCAATACGAATCAAATGTTTTTTGAATTATTCAAATCGGTTGACTCGTGTCGACAAAAATATATATTTGTGCACATACACACACACACATATATATATCCATTTTTTCCGAAGTATGTCAAAATGCTCAAAAGACCTTAAAACGTAAAGATTTGCAAAAACTTTTATTTTCGATTTTTTTGCGATTACTATAGCTTACCCTACGGAAAGTAAAAAAAATCGAGAAATTCTATTCACGCTGTCTTATGAAATATGACTACTTAACTATATTATAGAATATACACCATTTTATACCTCTTTAATCATATTGATTGGAACCAAAGTTGAGAAAATTTTAATAAAGTAATAATATTCTTTTTGTATATTAAGAATTTATAAAAATAACTAAATATTCATACAAAAGTTAACGCTGCCTGATAAAATTTGCTGTCGATAGCTTTTTATCAATGCATTGGTACCGAATTGTCGAAAATAAGATAAAAAATTCTTCTTTTTCTATATATGAATTGAAATGTTAATGAATTTAAATAAAATCTCTTAAATAAAGTCATTGAGTAATTGTTTATAATAATGCCATCTAGTTCAATACTAATTTATTCAATAAGTATTCTTGAAATACCTGATTTATTGCAGTAATGAAATAATTGGTTATATTCATTGTAAACATATTTTGATATATATTTCCAAGTGGAAATAGATTTTACTACTGATTGATACCAGGTTGCACAGAACCTGCTACTCTTCTATTAAAATTTTAAACAATAGATTCTAATTTCATAAAAAAATATATCATATATAAGTAAATATTTTTCAACCAGCAATAAATAAAAAATATGTACATTATAAATAAATGAGACAAGTAATAAATTAATAATCAAAAATTTGCAAGTACTATACATTCGATACAACTTTTTCAAATTGTTATTACAATTCTGTACTTAACTTAATTTAATAAAATTTCGATTTCATATTTTATTTTGGTAAACCCTATTTTAATTTTAAATCAAAATATCTCTTTTACATCTGTTTCATGGGCCATAAAATTGGAAAGAGAATTATTTGTTAACATAAAACCACTTTATGAGCCATAAATTAAATTAAAACTAATAATATTTTTCAAGATTTGATCAATATTTGTTGAAATCGCGAGAAGAGATATAATATCCGAATAAAATGAAGTAAAATCATTTATATGAATTATTAAAAAGTACTCTTCTACCGGAATTATTTTATTTTATCACTTTTAAGTTAAAAATAAAATTCTAAAGAAGAGAGTATTTTGTTCTGATGTTCAAAGTTCGCTCGTGAACAATGTGATTATTGATGCAATATCATAATATTTCTGTATTAAGAAACGATTTTCAAGAAATAAAACTATTTTGCTCCTTAATAAATGTATAATACAATGAATTTTTTGATAAATTAAAACTTACCCTATATTTAAATTTTTTTCTCTATTTTTTTGGTTTCGATTTTTCTTTTAACTGGAAATATTTAGTTGACTTTTAACTAGAAATAATAGTTGTAAATATGTTGATATTATTTGAACCGCAGAAGAATATAAAAAATATGTGTTAATAATCTACTAAATAAAAATTCAGGCATAGTAAATTTAAAATTATGACGATATACTTGCAATTACAAAATTTTAGAAAAAATACAAATTTCTTTGTAAAATTAATAATAATAATAATAAATTATTAATCATAACTTATACTTTATTTATTTACCTAAACTGGTTATACTTTCAACAAATAATTTTTTAACTATAAACTAATATAGCAATTAAATTCAACAAAAAACAAATAAAAACAAAATCAAATTTTATAAAAAAATAAATATTATAGATGTGTCTTTTAAATTGGGCCCCAAATTTGAAATCCTCGTCCGCCCCTGTCGTCGTGCAGGAAACGAACCCGGACGCAACGAAGCTAGCGGATGCGAGACGGAAAATCGGAAAAGGTGCAAAAAGAAAAACGTTTCACCCGAGGATATTTCTCATCAGAGAAATACGGAAAAGCTCAGGGTCGTACAAAATAATGGTCGGAAAACATATTGTTATGCATGGAATTATTAAGCTCATGGATGAACTTAATCCGACGAGGGAAGATTATGGATTTTATTACGCGTATGGAATACAATGATGTTTGGGTATTTATTTATTATATATTGTATTATAATTAAACCGTTTGTCTAAAATGAGTGAAATGTTTGAGGAGTTTGTTGAAAATTAGAGTATAAGAGTTCTAGGATTCCAATATCCTGCTGCAATCCCTGGTATTTTAACACGTTAATCTCTATGATATTAACAAAACTTCACATTGGCCATAGTAAATTTATTAGATAAGGCAAAACAGGGCTTAAAGATCGGCAGGTAAAAATGTCCATCAACGATATCTCAAAAACAAATAAAGTAAGTATTTTTTTAATAATAATATTTGAAAGTAAAGGGCAAAATATATGTAACTAGTCATCATCATGATTCATACAACGTCACTATCAGAAGATAAACCGCAATGTTTGAAAAGCCATTACATAAGTATTTTCTTTCGTTGTTAGTTTTTTTGGTTGTGATCACTGTTGTTTAGTTTACGAGACCTGAACATAATTTTTACTATACGTTATTTATTTGTCTTAAAAGATGTATTGTTATTTATAAGTTGGATACATCATTTTTTATATAACTTCTATAAAAGCTTATATGTGAAACTAACTGAACCTTTACCTTGGCAAAGGTGTAAACAATAGAAATAGTAAATGAAATAGTAAACTAGTGGGGTGCATGGCATCGTGCTTTAAGACAAATTGCTGGAACTTACCGTACCGTAATTAAAAATCTTGATACGGAACCCAAAAAAATTTACACAAAATGTGTACACATTATTAAAATCTGTATAATATATCTGATAATTTGATGTATATGTGACCAATAAACATTTTTGATCGCTAAATGACATTTTTTTAACTTATTTTTATTGAGCGTTCATAACAGCTGGACCTGCCTTCCCAAAAATTTAATCAGTTCTTCATCTTGTCAATACAAGCAAAATGTTTTTTGAATGATTAAAATCGGACGCTGACTGAGTTACCGTTTTTGTCACTTTTTGCCTCGTATCTTCGGAACGGCTGCCTTCGCTAAAAACTAATAAACACGTCTCTTTATCAATACGAATCGAATGCTTTATGAATTATTCAAATCGGTTGATCAGTATTCCCAAAATCGTCGACGAAATTTGTATCCGCACACACACACATACAACCATTTTTTCTAATTTTAAGGTATGCCAAAATGTTCAAAAACCTTTGAAACGTAAAGATATATAAAAATTTTTGTTTTACGGGAAGTTAATTAAGTTAAAAAAACAATTTTCATTAAATAGTTAAATACATATTTATTCTAATTCTGCTGATAATTATTTCTGACAAAATACCAGATCAGTGTGATCTCTGTAAAAAATGTACACATAAAATTTATATTTTGCATTTAGTTGAATAATGTAGCTATTATTTCGTAAAAACTCTTTAAAATTAAAAATAAAACATTGAATCTATTTATCCCCTAGCTGTATCATTTTACCCCGCCCATTTTCTCACAAATTTTCCTCATAAGTAAATGAATTTTTGAATTTTACTCTATATCTCATATAACAATATTGCTTTATTTTATCCAGTATATAAAAAATTACGATTTCAGCCATTGTAAATTCGCAACGATGATACCCCATGTTTTACATCGCGTTGTTTTCATTAAGTAAAATAAAAGAAAGAATATTCCCCATGCAATACGAGCTTTACAATATGATATTTTATTTCTCATGTATTTTTAAAAACATTCAGAACAATTCATACTGCAAAAGATGCCTTTTTCCTCTTTTCCTTTTTTCTTCTTTTGTAAGCATTTGTATTTCGTTCGGAAAGAATCAGTGGTGATAAAATGTAAAAGTTGTAGGATACATGTTTTTAAAATACGTATTCAAATTATTTTACAAACTTCTCAATTATTTAGATTGTATCATGGAATTTTAAATTGAAAGTATTGTTTATGAAAAATACATAAATCGATGTAAGTACCAATATTCAATTTAGTTTTTTTTTCAAAATTGAACAACTTATCATAGAGCCGTAATATTCCTGTATGTTTTCCAATACCATGAAATAATTGTGAAAAGTTTCACCAAAAATAAAAAAAATAAGAATTAATTATGAAGAAATAGCCCAGTAGATCTTTACCAAAAATTAATCAGTACGAATACTAATCAATATCCTACGAATTTTCAGAATTGTTTCTAAGATTTTCGGTAAAATGTGAACAAAAAGGATATAATTTTTAGAATAAGTTATTTAATTGTTTCAAAGGTGGTATTGTTATTTTTAAGTTAATTTACGTTTTTATTCACTATTTTTTATTGCTTACTCCTTTGTCAGGGTAGAGGTTCAGTTGGTTACGTTTATGAATTGGAGAAGTTTATGTTTTCATAAAAAAATCCGATTCGATTTTATGTTTTCTCGACGTTTCAAGCCATTCTGAATGGATTGAGACCAAATTTGGAAAAAGCATGTGTGTGTGTATATATGTGTATGTGTGTGTATGTAAACAGATTTTTCGCCGTAAATCGACGTTTTCTCAAAAACAGATGGGTCGATTTCAAAAATTTAAAAGCCATTCGATTTATCTCGATGAGGACTAGAGTTTATCAATTTTGCGCGACGGTCAGCCAAGCCGTTTCTTTCTGTTCTGAATAGATTTTGAAAATCCAAAAACGAAATTGAAAAGATATTGGCTGGGAATCGTGCTGATTAGTTTTTGGTGAATCGTTTTTATCGGCGAAAACAAACTTCGTCTTCGGTGAGTGAAAATTTATGATGCCTTGCATCTTGATGATTTAATTTGAATTAATTTACATATAAATAATAATTTTATTATTCATTTAATTATCTCTAAGAGCATAAGTCTAACTCTTCTCTTAAATAAATAACGAATGAAATAAAATTTTGATTACGGACTGTGTAGAAGGATAATAATTCCTCCGTTTTCTCAGCAAACACACAATTCTCGGTCCATGTTTGCAGAACTTCTTCAGTTTCTTCAATTATATTCGTATAATGCGTATTTTGCCCTGTTTACATATTTAATTATTATTAACGCCGTTAACCAGGCCGTTTTCGTATAATGTTCTTGTTTTCTTACTGGATCCATCTGATTTTTAATTGCTCCGTTAGTAGAGAACAAAATTGCGATGAAAATTTGAATTGGATTTAATTAAAACTTAATTGGTGCTGCTTATAACATTATAAGGATTTTATTAACCAGATGTTCAAGGAATCAAAAACAAGTAGAAGATCACTGAAATAATTTGAAACTTAGTAAAAACGTTTTCAGTTTTATTAACTTCCCGTAGGGCAAGTTATAGTAATCGCAAAAAAATCGAAAATGAAAATTTTTATATATCTTTAGGTTTCAAAGGTTTCTGAACATTTTGGCATACCTTAGAAAAAATGGATGTATGTGTGTGTGTATGTGTGTGTGTGCGTGTGTGTATGCAGATACAAAGTTTCGTCGACGATTTCGGGAACACCGATCAACCGCTTTAAATAATTCAAAAAACATTCGATTCATATTGATAAAGAGACGACGTGCTGATTAGTTTTTGGCGAAGGCAGGTCTAGCCGTTCCAAAGATACGGGGCAAAAAGTGCCAGAAACGGTAACTCAGTTTTTAAGAGAACGGAGCGTCCGATTTTAATAATTCAAAAAACATTTTACTTGTATTGATAAGATGAAAAACTGATCAAATTTTCATAAAGGCAGGTCTAGCGGTTTCGGAGATCTAACAAAAAAAGTAAAAAAAATGCCATTTGGCGGTCAAAAATGATCATTAGACATATGCACATCAAATTATCAGATATTTTATAGAGATTTTAACAATAAGTATAAATTTTGTTTGCATTCCCATGGGTTCCGGAAAAAATGTTTGTTCGTAGGACGGCGACGCGGCGCTTACGCGCTTTGACATTTTGTCTCTATGTAGTTAAAGCAGTACGATTGCTTTGAAAAAAAGTTCAGAATTTACAAAATATGCCAAAATAAAGAAATAAGACAAAGAAATAAAGATTTTTTTCAAAAAATGTAATTGTTTGTCAAATTCCTAGTTTTTCAAAAATCATTTTTCTCGAAGTAAAATTTTTTCAAAATCGTTTTTAAAAAAATAATATTTGGTACGGGAAGTTACAGCAATTTGCCTTAAGGCTAGATGCCATGCGCTTCACTAGTTAACTTCCCGTATGGCAAGTTATAGTAATCGCAAAAAAATCGAAAATGAAAATTTTTATATATCTTTACGTTTCAGAGGTTTCTGAACATTTTGGCATACCTTAGAAAAAATAGATGTATGTGTGTGTGTGTGTGTGTATGTGTGTGTGTGTGTATGTGTGTGTGTATGTATGTATGTGTGTGTATGTATGTGCGGATACAAATTTTCGTCGACGATTTCGGGAAACCGGATCAACCGATTTGAATAATTCAAAAAACATTTGATCCGTTTTGATAAGGAAACGTGCTGATTAGTTTTTGGCAAAGGCAGGTCAAGCCGTTCCGAAGATACGGGGCAAAAAGTTCCGAAAACGGTAACTCAGTTTTTAAGAGAACGGAGCGTCCGATTTTAATAATTCAAAAAACATTTTATTTGTATTGACAAGGTGAAGAATCGATACAACTTTCATGAAGGTAGGTCCAGCGGTTTCGGAGATATAGAGGAAAAAGTAAAAAAATGAGCCATTTGGCGGTCAAAAATGATCATTAGACATATGCACATCAAATTATCAGATATTTTATAGAGATTTTAACAATAAGTATACATTTTGTTAACATTCCTATCGGTTCCGTACCAATGCTTATGCGTTAGACAGCGACGCGGCGCTTACGCGCTTTATATTTTGTCCCTAGGTAGTTAAAGCAGTACGATTGCTTTGAAAAAAAAGTTCAGATCTTCCACAATATGTCAAAATAAAGAAAAAAAAAATTTTTTTCAAAAAAAAAAAAATTTTAAAAAAAAAAATTTAAAAAAAAAATTTTTTTTTTCAAAAAAAACTAATTTTTTGTCCAATTTATAGTTTCTCAAAAATCTTATTTTTTAAAACTAATTTTTTTTCAAAAATGTTAATCGTTTTAAAAAAAAAAAATAATTTTTGGTACGGGAAGTTCCAGCAATTTGCCTTAAGGCACGATGCCCTAATTGCCTTAAGACAGAATTCCACTTACAGCTAGTTTAATCCATACTTCGTGAGTACTGTTTATAACATTACCAGGAATTTATTATCCAAATTAAGTTCGTGGAAGCAAGTAATTAGCTATCGTTTTGAGCAATTTTTTTTGAGTAAAGCATGTAGATCAATAAATATGTTTAGATTCTAAGAAATTTTAAAAATATTTGTTTTAATTATATCTCATAAATAATTTTATGAGCTCCCTATTTCATATTACATGTCATCATTTTTAAAAATGATTCTGTGTGTCAGTTTCCCACCATGATGTGTTTATTTTCATACATAATAATATCAAAACTGGAATGCAGCATTTTGAAGGATAACTTAGATTAAGCAATATTATATTATGTCCGGAACTTTGCGAATTAATCTGGAATGATGGAGCACAACCATTATAAAAGTTTTCGAACGCCTGTACCGCCTCTCTATATGTAGTACGCCTGGCTTATTTCGTATTCATGCGACTTTGTCCTCTCAACTACGCCGCAAATTTATAATGTAATAATAAATACATGCAACATGTTAATTTTATATGGATTACTTTATCTAGTACATCGAAATAATGCACTTTCCTTGATGATGGTGATAAAAAAATTAAGGGTGTGAGTGCACAAAATTTTTTTTAATAAAAAATAACAACGTAAAACTATTTTACTATTGAATTCTGGCCAATTTTGCGGTAACATACACAAAAGCATAACGTTTCTATGCAACTGCAATCTTATCCTTCTTTCCTCATACGAAAAACTGTGAAAATGCTATCTATTTGCTATGCGATTATACAGCTCCTAGATTTGTTTCTAAATTAAGCCTGATCATACAAAAAGCATTTTTACAATTTTAGTACCAACAAAGAAGGATAAGATAGGGTTGCCATAACAACGACGTGTTATTCTTTCATTCCAGAATTAGCAAACATACAATATATTAAAATATTATGAATGCTATAGTTTAGTACGAAAAAACAAATATTCCGTTATTATTAAATGCACAGTGCGACTTTTTTAAAATATGCCTTTCATGAATGCAATATTAATATAACCAGAGCTAATATAGGTTAACCGAGAAATAGCAATATATAAACCAGATTCATTAAGGGCAAGAGCAAGCAATATTCTTGATATTTCGAAAGCTATCATCAAATTCCAGAATATAATCACCAATATACAGGAATATATCAGAATTGGCGCCATGTGGGACGAGATTACCTACTACGGATCTAATAGCATATTTACGAGCCATAGAACAAACATAGAACAGGGCCAAGTAAAAAAAATATTCAAATTGCATTTATTTTTATTCAAGAGTTTAGTTAAAAATGTATTTGTTGCAGTTCTTATTACAATCACTGATTTGTCACTGAGTTATTATAAAAGAAGATATATTTATTTATTATTTATTAAACATTTTCTTGCGCGGACTTTTCTTTTGGAAGTGAACAATAAGTACCAAAACTCTCCGCTACCACCTCTAGCCGGCGTAGACCATCTCGTGTAAAAGCTCAATGCCATGAAGATTGTCACCTTCGGGACCAATATAATAAAATGAAAATACGTCAGAACAAAGAAATTTGAATCAAAATCCAGACTTGGTTATGAATAGATAAATTCAGTAATTTGTTATTATTATATATAATATTTCAAACAAAACTTGCGATCTTAAAATACAGTGCACGCAGGAGATTCTACTTTTTCTAAAAATTGTGCAAATACAAATTAAAAACATACTAGACAATTATAAAAATCAAATGTAAACTTGTTGCACTAAATTTACATGTCATCTGGTCTAAGTCCAGATATCATATGCAATTTTTTTCATATCCAAATGTTGGTGGTAGCGCTTCTTTGAATTGGAACTTTAACACCTAAGAACATTTACGTTCTTCGTTGCTTATGAATTATCTGACATTGATATTTTCTGATTTTAGCAAAACATTGATCAGCTGTCCGTCTATTTTATCGAAACTGCTCAAGTAATTATAAATTGCATTACCGCGTTTCGGAGTGTATTGGATTTAGTTCACTTGGATGATATAAACGCAAATAACTGACGAATCGTCCGAGAAGTGATCAAGAACTGGTAATTGCTTCTGGAAATCGATTCCACAATTGGATAATAGATTGATGAGAAGCTTTAAGATGTAAAAACAATATTTTAAAACCTTTAAAAGATTTTAGTTAGGTTAATAAAAAGTCCTAATATATATTGAAATATTACTTCAAATCTTTTTGGTAAATGTATCTGGCACAAAATTCTTTAAGAAAACAATATATACTAATCATTCGTATTATTGCCGACTGTACAATTGTATAATATATAGGTGTAAAGTTTTAATATGTGAATCATTACCTTGTAAACTTAAAGCATTTTTTTAAATGCATGGCATTTAACTTTATTTCAACAGCAATATGAATTGATTATATGAGTGATTATATATTGATTATATATTGAAATATTACTTCAAATCTTTTTGGTAAATGTATCTGGCACAAAATTCTTTAAGAAAACAATATATACTAATCATTCGTATTATTGCCGACTGTACAATTGTATAATATATAGGTGTAAAGTTTTAATATGTGAATCATTACCTTGTAAACTTAAAGCATTTTTTTAAATGCATGGCATTTAACTTTATTTCAACAGCAATAGTGGATCTACTCCAGATTGTCACAATATTCTAATTTGAGTCTACCACAATTCCAGTTTCATCCTGATAGGATTCCAACCAGATTCAAGTGACTAATGACCCTAACTTCTACCGATCTAACTTCTAACATCTACCGATCTGACTTCTAACTTCTACCGACCCAATACTAACGATATTGTAACCAAACCAGATACTAATTCAATTTTAAACGAATCTCAACTAGATTCTTACTCAATATTGCTAGGGTTCTAACTATTGGGCCGATTCAGCCGCAAAATAGACCAATATTATACCAAGGCTGTATTAATTTCGAGGCTTCATACAAAATGCTACTAAGTACTTTCAAAATACCACATTTTTGCTGTGCGTTCAGGTGTTTTACACTTTAAATACAACTTCACTCATATGTTATCGTGCCATATCTCAAAGATGCAGTTATGATATCATTGTTTTTTGACATTTATGTGTTTTCAAGGTTAGGTTTTCTATCTAAAACGACTGACTGCACAGCAAGCACATGGGACTTTGACAGTTCTTAGTTCTTAGTACCACTTTATATGAAAACTGCTACATAACATATCCTTACCATGACATTGGTTTATTTCATGGCACAATCGGTCCCTAAATTGCTACTCTATTCCTATTTGATTCTGTTTGTATTCTGACTGAATTGTAACTAAATTAAAATTTGATTTTGGTTGGAGCCTGACTATTATATTTTTGTTCTTGATCTAACTAGGTTCTAACTGGATTCCAACAAGTCGCATGCTAGATTCTTATTTGACTCTGAGCAGGTTCTTACTACTAGCTAACTTGCGTCCCACTTGAGTCTAATTTCGTTCTAGTTTGATTCCAACCAGAAGACTGTTTTGGTTCTAGCTAAATTTTGATTTTGGTAGAAAGTCGATAATAGCACATATCGTGTAGTTCATAGCACTTGCCTCAAGACAAAATTCAAATTATATCTTGTTTAATTTGAAAACGAATTACTACTTCATACCTGTATTCAGGTGTTGGGCACCCTTGGGCCACGCAGAGTAAAACGGCACCTTCATCCTGCGCCACCTGGACTGACGACGTGTGTTCTACTATGCTTGGAGAAACTATACCACGATGTTCTAAAATAGAAAAAATAATCAGCACAACATATACAAATCAAATACTCTAATATACAGATTGTCCCAGAACTCAACGTCAAGAGGTGACTAGAGTTTTTTGAAACCAATTTTGAAAACTTTAAACTCATAGTCCAATAAAAAGTCTTAACTTGTCAAAACTTGAGTCAATCGAATAAGTAGAAGAGATTGCGGATCTAAGGTTCAAATAAACAAAGTTAATCACAATGACCGAAAAATGGTTACAGTTTCACCAAAGCTCTTTGTTGCACAATTTTCAAACAGATTTTTTTTCCAGAACCCTGTATCGGCTGACGTTGAGTTATGACACATCCTGTACACACACATAATTTTTTTTAATTAAATTTATCATTTTATGTTTTACCATTTTATTTATTACCATTTTAACGACTGCATACGTTTTTCATAATTTTCGACTATATATTATTTAACTGCGCTAATTCCCAAAACATCATTATCCGCAAT
Organism: Ctenocephalides felis; assembly: GCF_003426905.1. NCBI lineage: Eukaryota > Metazoa > Arthropoda > Insecta > Siphonaptera > Pulicidae > Ctenocephalides > Ctenocephalides felis. The sequence goes on from NW_020536999.1 coordinate 20,714,915, forward strand.
AAATCTCCCGCTAATTAAACGAACAAATATTTACTGGCACTTAATAATTTCGCACACACATCGAAGATTTAATACCGAACAAACAATATTTTATTACGAATAGCTAAAAACGCATGCACCTGCACACACGTTTTTAATTACAACCGGGTTGTAAAAGTCCGGAAGGGGATGAAAGCCCGGAGTTCATTAGATCCAATTACGGAGGCGACCTTTGAATAAAAGCTCCGCGCCGAGCTTTCGGATTTTGTTTTGCAAATTAGATTTGCCTCAAGATTTCTGACGCGTTAACATATTCTTTTTGAGTTGATGAAGTGGGATCGGTTTTGGCGTTGAGCTCACTCGAAAAACTCATTTCGGGGCATAGTTTGGTAAAATAATTAATGAAGATGAAGAGAAAATTTAGATTATTCATATTTTTATTATTTTCATCTCTTCACAATTTCATGGTTTATTCTCATAGTTCATTTCTCAGAATACAATTTTGAATTGTTTAGTTCGAAAATAACGTTTTCCCTTTTACTGAAAAATAATCAATACAATTTCCATGTGATGTCTTTCAAATATATTTATAATATCTAAAATTGTACAAATTAATTAACTTATTTTACACATTCCATTTCATGTTTTTGGATTCTAAAAATGTATTTTTTACAAGTACAGACGTCAACTGTAATCAGTAGCTACGTACAAAACACGGAACATATGCACAGAAAACAAAGATTCTGATTAGAATTGCTTAAGCTCGCAGCGAAATCGTTAGTCTATAATATTTTAGTATGTTTTAGTATGCTATATCAGATTATAAAATCTATCGTTATATAAATTTTAACCCTTCCCACTTGCAAATTTCGAAATTCATATGTATTTGGCGCCAGAGCGGAAGCATCCGAGTGGAAAGCGTTAATTACATTTAATATACGAAGAAACTGTCCGACTGTTCTTTACCAAAAACTAATCGACACGATTCCCAACCAATATCTATCAAACAGCTTTTGAATTTTCAAAATCGTTAAAAAATTATGGGCTAAAGAAACGGCTCGGCCGATTGTGTGGCAAAACTAAGACTCGTTCTTGTCGAGTTTTATCAAATTTTTAGTATCGCTGTAGCCGTTTTTGGGAAAACGTCCAAAAAAAGTCAAATTTTAGTTCACATACACAATTATTTTTTTTGCGTCAAACGATTTGGAATGGCATGAAACGACAAAAATTAAGCAAATAGTATTTTCTTGCAAAAATATAAGCGTATCCTTCTGAAACGTGAAAGTAAAATAGTATTTTAAGTTTTAAAACTTTTTCAAATAAATTATGATTTATTAACTTCCCGTAGGGCAAGTTATAGTAATGGGCCAAAAATCAAAAATGATACTTTTTGCATATTTTCACGTTTCAGAGGTTTCTGAACATTTTGGCATACCTTCGAAAAAATGGATATGTGTGTGTGTGTTTTATGTGTCCGCAATTTTTCGTCCACGTTTTCGGGCGCACGGATCAACCGATTTGAATGGTTCCAAAAACATTCGATTATTAATGATAGGGAGATGTGCTGATTAGATTTTGGCTAAGACAGGTCCAGCCGTTAAGGAGATATGGAGCAAAGAGTGCAGAAAATAGAAATCGAGTTTTTGAGATCTCATGTGAATGATCCAAAAAACATTCAATTTGTAATGATCGGGAGAAGTGGTGGTTAGTTTTTGGCAAAGGCAAGTCTAGCCATTTCAAAGATACGGAGCTAAATGTAGAAAAAATGGCAGATTTGAGAGATTGAGCATCAGATTTGAATGATTCAAAAAACTTTCTGCTTGTGTTGACAGAACAACTGCTTTTGAGAAAAAAAAAATTCAATTCTTTTTTTTTATCAAAAATAATTCAGATTTTAATTTTAATTCTGGCTAAAGTTTTAAAGCTCATAAATTTTAAATAAATATTTTGACATTGTGATTCAGTTTATATAATTCTTATAAATATTCGACAATGTTACAGTATTTATAATAATCTATTTGAAAACACTTAAATTCCTCGAACATTTCGTTACGGTACGGGAAGTTTCAGCAATTTGTTTTAAGCACGATGCCATTCACCACTAGTTTTATATTTTATTATACCAATAATAAATCTTACCACCTAATTGCACTAATTTAATTACAAAACAAAACGAACCTTAACAAGAAATATATGAAACTGACCCAGTCGGAAGACCCCTGATAAAATTTAATCAAGTTGTTATTAACCTGGACACAAAAGGTGAAAATCAGTAGTTACAGCATGCAGTTTTCTTTATTAAAAACATGGTGGGGTAGTTCTGTAAAATATGTACATAGTTTATGAATCTAAATGCACCGAACACAAGAGAAATAAATTACGACAGAAAAGCATTATTTTTTTACAAGATAAAAATATATAAAAATATATAAAAGCCAGGTCATGCATGTTATGAGTCTTTATTATGCGTGTTTATATGTTGTATTCTTTTATGTACGCGAAACGATGGTTTCTATTCCGTATAAATATTAGTTAAAGTTTATGGAAAAATATAAATATGAATATATCAAGCGATTATTTGATGTATATTTGAAATTTATGGAATAGGTTGGAGTATTTATTATGCTTTGTAGAGATTTTGCAAGAGATAAATGAACTAGTGGTGCATGGCATTGTGCCTTAAGGCAAATTGCTGGAACTTCCCGTACCGTAACAAAATGTTCGAGGAATATTAAATATTTTCAAATAGATTATTATGAATAAATACTATAACATTGTCTAATATTTATAATATAAACTGAATTGCAAAGTTGAAAATATTTGTTTAAAGTATATTAGAAATTAAGTCAAAATTACAATTAAAATCTGAATTATTTTCGATATACAAAAAAAACTATTAAAAAAAATAGAAAGTTTGAAAGAAAAAATTGAAACTATTTTTTTCCAAAAGCAATAATTTTGTTAAAACAAGCAGAAAGTTCTTTGAATCATTCAATTCGGACGCTTAGTTCTCTTAAAAACTGCGATTTTTTGCACATTTAGCTCTGTATCTCCGAAATCGCTGGACATGCTTTTGTCAGAAACTAATCAGCACATCTCTATATCAATAGGAATCGAATGTTTTTTGAACCATTTAAATCGGTCGATTCGTGTGCCTAAAAATGTGGACGATACACACACGCATCCATTTTTCTGAGGTATGCCTAAATGTTCAGAAACCTTCAAAACGTGAAAAAATGTAAAAAATTTTAATTTCGATTTTTGAACGATTACAATGACTTACCCTACGGGAAGTTTACTAGTTGTGCATGGCATCGTGTCTTAAGGCAAATTGCTGTAACTTCTGTACTACAGTACCGTAATGACACATCCGAGGATTGTATTTTATGGTCATAATATATGAGCTAATAACTAATTTGAAGGCTAAATTTACTTATTCGGCGTATATAAGTGTATTTTAGAATTTTATCTAGAATTAATCTCAATCATTTCGGTATTCAAATATATATATATATATATATATTAATATATATACATATATATATATATATATATATATATATATAAATATTTTTTGAAATAAATTTACATTTTTAGCAAAATGTTCTTTGAATCATTCAAATCGAATGCTTTTTTCTCTCAAAAACTACCATTTTTGCTCATTTATTTCATTATTTTAAAAACGGCGGCCTCACCTGTCTTTGTCAAAAACTAATCAGCACGTCTTCCTATAAGTAGGAATAAATTATTTTTTGAATATTTTTAAATTTCCGTGTGCAAAAAATCGTGTACAAAAAATTGTATCCACACAAAACGCACATACACATAATTTTGTTCCAAACTTTGCCAAAATGTTCAGAAAACTGTAAAACGTGTAGATATGCATTATCATTTTCCATTTTTGGACGATTATATAACTTACCCTATGGGAAGTTATTGAATAGTTATTACAAATCTGCTATGGAACATTTCAGGCAAAGTCATCAGATCAAGGTTATATACAGTGTTGTTCCTTGTTAAAAATGTGCCCAAGAAATTTATATTTTGCATGGGATTAATAATGTACTTTGCAAAATCTCTTTAAAATTAATAATAAGGCATTGAATCTGCTTGCCCACTGGCTGTGTCATTATACCCTGCCTATGGGGTAAAAAAGACCAGATGACAAATTTTGACAAAATGAAAAAAAACTCAATTGTACAATCATGAATTAGATAGGTATTTTGATGTAGTTATTTTGGTTTTTACAGTATAATTGCCAAAAGTCAAATTGGACCTTTGTGCCCCGCCGTAACCGATGTAAAAATGCAATTTTTTTCAGAATTAAGTTCTAACGTTTAATTATCGAAGTATCCGAGAAAACTTTGTGATTTTATTATATTCTTTAACATTTGCGAGGCAGCCGTGTTGTGAAAAGTGCAAAATTAACTTTGAAACTTATGAGCTGAAATACTATGTATAATCTAATTGAATTACATGAATGCACATTTAAACAATGTATGAACTACTTACTTGTTCTTGAACGTCAGTTGGAAGTTTGAAGGATTAAAACTTTGGATTTGTTTACAGAAAGTAAAATAAAAAGAATTTAAATATTTTAATGATCAGGCACACGGCTTGCAAGAACAGGGATTACTTTGCAGAAAGAAGAGAAAGAAATATTTTGCAAAATTAATTGAATTAAATTAACTTTTGGATTCTCAGAACAGTGATTTGTTAATTTTATGTTTCTCGACTTTTGAAGTCATTCTGAATCGTTTGACACCAAAATTAAAGAAGTTTGTGATTGTCTGTATAAACCCAAAATTTGATCTATAGTTGACGTTATAATAATCTAA
>NW_020536999.1:20720731-20768700 GCF_003426905.1 Ctenocephalides felis
GATCTCTGTAAACAGGCAACATGATATCCATTTTCTACATGGGATCATAGATTTTATATACCCCAATTGGAAATTGCCTTTCGTAGTTTGAAACTAAAAGTTGACAAAGTATATCTAAATATTCGCTGATTACTGTTGAAACAAAATAGAAATATTTTCTGGTTGAACTTCTCAAAGCAGGTAGGTTTAAAAACCAAAGGTTCTCAAAGGTTTAGTACTATAATTTCTTAAATATTATATTCCATGGCATTAAAAATAAATTATATTTAAGAGTTCGATCTTAACAATGACTAATACTTGATTATTTATATTTTTTTAGTTATGACATTGACATTGAATGATCACACTTTTCATCAACAACCCAAGATCAAATTTACATTTCGGCATGTACTTATTTGAAACAATGATTGCCATAAAACTGATGACAAGAAAAAACAATTTTTTTAAATGGTTTTGAAGATTAGAATTAATACTTTGGGTTATGACGTGAGCGTAACTAAATTCATCAATAAAATTGAACTTTGATCATTGCATGAATATAATGATGTAAGTGAATCTGAATTCACATTGTCGAATCTCAGGTGGATGGATATTATGTAAAAGACAATCAAATGATTGAAAGACACTAAATATATTCTTAGAATAATTTCTATATTAGTTAAAATGGGCAGCACGTGGCAGAAGTCTTGCAACCACAAGGTTGTAGGTTCAAAACCCGCGTTTCTTGATATCAAGCGGTAGTTATTTTCATATCTACGTCGAAATATAGATCCAAAATGTATTTGCAACTGATGATAGTTTTTTTTCCGGACATTGCAAATAATAATTAAGTAAAAATTCTAATCAGATATCACAACTGGGAAAGACTACTGGGTTGTCTTCTGAAAGACATCTGTTAAAATAAATACAACATAACAATCAGTGAAAAATGTCTTCATATAATAGTAGAAAGATTGCAGTTCACATGCAATTAAAAATATTTAAAATTTCATTTAAAAACCCAAAGGTAGAATAATTATTTTTATGAGTGTAAAAACCTTATTTTTATCTTTACGCGTGCAAAAACAAGTAAATCATTTACTCGACAACTATAATTAAAAGAGTGCACTCAAACGACAAAACTACATAAAATAACTAGTCGACATTTATTAAAAATTTAAATTATTCTTGGTAAAAATAGCAACTTTTCATAGCTGTGGTTTTTACTCGTCAAGGCTTGACCACGAATAATTGCTGCTTATCTAGAATTAGCATAAACAATAGAGCAAATCAAGGACTAATGATGTATGTTAAAGAAAATTTCATTGTAAAACTAAAACACGTCGAAAACTATATATAAATCCTCAGACGACATGCTTAAATTTCTTAAATCTTTTAGCCAAACATTATTTTTGCAAAATGAAGTAAACCAGGTCGTGCCAATGGATATTTTTAAATTCGAGACATCAATCTTGTCAAGTAGCGAGATTATAGCAATTGTCACAAAATTGACATAGGATATAGATTACTATAGAAATAATTGAATTATCATCTGTATTTGGAAATCCAACATATGTTCGAAACATAGAGATAATTTGTGGCAAAAGAAGTTATAAAACCTATCAATGTAATTACATGATTTTAATACTCATAAATTCTTGTATTTATTAAAAAAAATGTAATGTATGTATATAATATACCTACTGAAATAGAAATAGAGCCAATATAGAAATATTGTAAAGCGAGGCCAAAATACTAAATAAATATTTGCTGATCCGATCAATTAGCTCACAATCTTTTACATCTTAACTTTCCATATACAATTTATATAAGAAAACTATATAGCAATTTTCAATATACAAATTTATTTTTACTCCTACTCTTACTAATTACCTTGATAATGTATTTTCTTGTAATTACATGTAATTACCTGTACCCTAATAAATGTATTTTATTTCCAGCTTTTTTTCTAACTAAATGCCAATTTTATTTGAAGTAGAAGTAATACTGGTAACTAGTGATTTTTTGCACTGAAGGCATTTATAAATTATATAGTAAAATAAAATAAATAAAATTTGCATACAAATTACTATATCATAATTAACTAGCAAGATCAATCTGCAAATCAAGTTATGTAACAATTATGGATAAGCCCGAAAGATTTATGTCGTTTGATATGAATAAATGTTGTTAAATTTTGAATTTACTGATGGAAAATTGCTATAGAAGGTTAAGAACAAAATCTTAAATTATTTTAAATCTATATTTATTCTTGATGAGACAATTTAAATCATAAATTTATTAATTAGAATAATATACCTTTGCTTAGAAAAATAATTATCATAATTTATCTATCAAATTGACAACCATAATTGGTTTGGTTTTTTCAACATAATTTCGAAAAATATTTATTATCAATTTTTTAAAATGTCCTAAACTGGTTGTAAAAATATTTAATAACGAAAATAAACTTGTTGACATATGTAATTGTTTTTTTTTTTTTTGAAAAAGTTAAATATTTAATTTTGATTTAATGTTGACTGAGTATTACCTACACATTATTCATATAACATGAAAAATTGAATAGATTCTATCTTAAAATATTTAAATAATATTTCAATCTTCCATGTTTATTTTATATAGTAAGCTTGATTAATATTTATTATCCACATTATATAAGGCGAGCACATTGATAGAATGTTAATAATTCTTCATACGATCTGTGAAGTTCTGGGACAATACACATACACGTGTTTTATAATAGTAGGAAATCTAGTCGAAAATTTACTCTATCAAATATATTTTTTATAATCAGTAATTAAGAATATTACATAAAATTATAAGATTGTGAGTTAATTTCCTCTGTCTTTGAGAAAGTCACGACAAGTGAGAAAATTTCATTGAATTTCTTAGCTCTTGTACACAAAATCAGATGGCCATTTTAAATAAGGAGATAAATGACTAATTCTTGTGTTGATTTCTCGAATATTACATAAATTTATAAGATTATGAGCTGATTTCTTGTGGCTTTGGGAATGTATCTCAAGTGAGAAAATTTCCTTGAATTACCAAACTCTTCTATATGAAATCAGATAGCCATTTTAAATAAGTGAATAAATGGCTAATTCTCGTGACGATAATAATAGAAGTGACTAATTTTAAAAATTCGAAATGTAGATAGTACAGATGTAAAATACTAATAAATTTCATGTTTATTCTATAATATCGATTTCAGTTAAACATTTAACTCGTTTAGTTTAAAACTGTAAATGATTTAGAATAACAGTACCCAAGACACTGTATTTTATATTTTTTACATATAAATGTACTGATCTAAAATATGTAATGATGAAGTATAATATTCAAGAGTAGATTTTTGTACCAATCTATCATTATGTTGTAACTATTATATATTGAAAAATACCTTAAAAAAAAACTAGTGGGATGCATTTAACCTATTTTTATTGAGAGTCCATAATTGCTCGACCTGCCTTCCCAAAAATTTAATCATTTCTTCATCTTGCCAATACAAATAAAATGTTTTTTGAATTATTAAAATCGGACGCTCCGTTCTCTTAAAAACTGTGTTACCGTTTTTCGCACTTTTTTTGCCCCGTATCTTTGAAAAGGCTAGACCTGCCTTTGACAAAAACTAATCAGCACGTCTCCTTATCAATACGAATCGAATGTTGTTTAAATTATTTATATTGGTGGATCCGTGTTCCCGAAATCGTCGACAAAAAATTGTATCCGTACACACACACACATACACATACATTCATTTTTTCTAAGGTATGTCAAAATGTTCAGAAACCTTTGAAACGTAAATTTATAAAAATTTTCATTTTTCTGCAGAGATATGGAATTGTTTATTAATTTCATTACCAATTTATCAAAATTTCATTATTCTTTACAGGAATTACACTAGATCTTTTATTATTTGTATAATCTGTCTGCCTCATTGTAAACTGGTCCGACAGAGAATAACATAAAGTCATCTGTTTAAATAACAGTGTACAATTCTATATGATCAATATACTTCCGTGTAATTGATGTAATGACTTACACACACAAAATAAAACATATGTACATATGTGTTGTGTAAATTCTCCCAATGGTTTTGGATGAGTAAATAAATTGGCCTAATTATTTCGGTTACAGACCGCAAAATAAAATATTTGAAAAAATATGCGTTATATATAATGTCATTATTATTTTTACAATGAAGAGTATTGAATTCAAATTTCAAGAATTTATTTCAGCTACGCCTATACCTATTTTTTTAAAATCATGCTCGACAGTTTGAGTTCGTAAGATTTATGTATATATTATGCAAATATAAAAATATCATATTATTAAGTACGAGTGTTATTTTAAATTTAAAATAAACAAATAAAGATTTTGAATCTTGTATTTGAACAATCATTCAATTATTACTGCGTCTTAAAATAAGCTGGGCACTAATAACTAAATACCAAAGTATTTGTGTTATTCATGAAGCAATCATATTCTATTAGAATATTAATTGCCTGCTCACATTGATGTCTAGGCCTTTGTTTCAAAACGTGATGTCAAATTTATAGTTATGTTGTCAAATATCAAATAATAGTTGGTAATTTTTGTTTTATTAACTTCTCGAAGAAAAATCCGATATGCTAATTTTATGTTTCCTCGAAGTTTTAAGACATTCTGAATCAATTGAGACCACGTTTGGAAGAAGTAGGTGTGAGTGTGTGAGCCGATTTTTCGAAATTTTGTCGACTTTTTTTTAAAAACCACAGAACCGATTTTAAAACATTAAAAAGCAACTGAATGTACTCGATAAAGAATTATGTTGATTAGTTTTGAAAAGTGACCAACCAAGGCGTTTCTTCGTAATTAAGAAAAGTGAAAATTTTTTCGTCCTCGTTTTAAAGTAAAGGTAAAGGTAAATGTAAAGAACCAGGTAAAGATAAAAGATCAGGTATATGCAAAAGACCAGGTAAAGTAAAACCCAAGTAAAGGTCCAGGTCAAGGTAAAAGACCAGGTAAAGGAGAAGGTTAAAGTAAAGAACAAGGTAAAGGTAAAGGACCAAGTAAACGTGACAACAGGTGAAAGATCAGGTAAATGTAAAGAAACAGATAAAGGTAAAGGATCAGGTAAAAATAAAAAAAACAGGTAGAGGTAAAGAACCAAGAAAAAGTAAAGAACAAGTATGTGAAGGACTAGGTAAAGATGAAGACCAAGAGGTCAGGGACATGGTAAAGGTAAAGAACCAGGTAAAGGTAAAGGACCAGGTAAACGTGACAATAGGTAAAAAATCAGGTAAATGTAAAGGACCAGGTAAAAGATCAGGTGAATATAAAGAAACAGGTAAAGGTAAAGGATCAAGTAAAAATAAAAAAAACAGGTAGACGTAAAGAACAAAGAAAAAGTAAAGGATCAAGTAAAGGTGAAGGACTATGTAAAGATGAAGAACCAGGTAAAGGTAAAGGACCAAGTAAAGGTAAAAAAATAGGTAAAGATAACAGATCAGGAAAAAATCCCCGTCCCCTTAGTGCTTACGTAATACTTGAACGGCCCCAATGCGGAAGTAATAGGATCATTTGCTGGGCGACCAAGATTCGTTTCTTTAGTATTATCGTACTTGAAAAACTATTTTTATAATTTTTAATATATAATATTATAAAAAATGATAAATTTTTTGATTGTTTTACCTTTCTGTAAGGTGAGGCGGCTCCGTAACTTGAAGGCGTCCGAGGTTCCCTTTGAGGTGGCGGAGTACTAGCACAGCCTTCCGTACCAGCTCTTTCGTGGTACATAAATGAATGTAACAGTGTATTACCTGTAAAATATATAGTATTTATTTTAAAATACCTTCTGCATTGAGAATCAGTCAGCTTTTTCCCAAACAGCTTTTAAATGCACCAGTTCCATTTTATTCAGAAAAAAGTATTGATTCAGTTTAATTTTTATAGTCTCATCTGTAGTTTATAATTTGAAAAAGTAAAAAATATTAACTCAAAGCAGGAAGGGTATTTTATGTATCTTAACAACTATTGCTGTAACTAATTATTACCCCCAGGAGCAGCCGACGCCAATTGGCCACCTGCAGCGAGGGTGCTGGCTTCGGACAACTGGAACGTTGCATAGGGCGAGATGTCATCCGAGGTTTCTAAAAATTTAATAACATAAAATATGTTCAATCATTTAGTTTAAAAATAAGTCTAAGAAATTTATGATTCAAATTATCACCTGGTATTTTATCCTGTCCAGCTTGCAAGGCAACTTTGTGAATTGTCGCATAATATCGTTCGCGTTGCGCTTCGGCATTTTGCTGGTTTTCTAAAGATTCTTTACGAGCTCTATCAACCTGTCCTGTAAAAGCAATACCATTTTATTTCTTTCTTTTACTCAAATGATTCTTGGACTTTGAATTATTACTTACGAGTTTTCCAGCATATGAAAGCCATTGCTGCAGCTAAAAAAACAGCAACTACAGAAACAGCTGTCGGTATGATGACTCTGAAATCGGCATAACCCATTGAAGCAGAAGACCCACCTAATTTAACTAGTTCTGGGGGTGGTGGTTCTTAAATAATACGAAAAACAGTAAATATATGAAATTTTTTAAAGCAATGAGTGTGAATCATTAGGATTCAAGATAGTTTACCTCCATCCTTGGTCAAGGTTACGAAACTGAAATCAGCTTGTGATTGACCAGCAATATTATGAGCTTCCATCCTTAATCTATACAGAGATGCAGGCTGCAATCCTGATATAGTAAATCTCCTTTGTGGTTTCAGTGCATTTGAAACTAAAATGTACAAAATCACGCAAGTTATCATGCAACTGTAAGTCTTAGTTATTTGGTAGTTACCTAAAGTCCATTCGGCATCATTTGCGGCTCGATATTGAAGCACAAAATATAATAATGGACAACCATTATCAGGCCAAACATGTAATCTTAGAACTACTGAGGTAGAATTTGGCGCAAGCAAAGCTCCAGACGCAGGAGTTCCTGGAGCCTGTCCCTGAGTCCTCACCAGTAATGTAGGAGAAGCAGACGAACTGCCAATTTTATTTTTTGCTGTTAAGTAGAGATGATATGTACTGCCACATTGAAGTCCCTGATAAAAAATTAAAAATATATTTATTACTTTGCTTTTGCAAACTTATTATTTATATATTTACCTTTAATTCGTGACTAGAAGCATGTCTGGACATGACCATTTCTTCCAAACTTCCATGTGCACGTCTGTAGTGCAATGTATATCCACTCAGGGGTGCTGCTCCAGTATCTCCAGATTTCCAGTGAAGAAGAATTGAACTAGATGTGGCAGATGTTACGTATAAAACTGGTGGTCCTGGAGGTATTTGAACGATGAGGTGATAAGTTAGACGATCTGTACCAACTCCATTGTCGACCTGGAAATTTTATTGGAAATTTTTATCAAAATTACCAAAAACTAAAAAAATATTTTAACTGAAGTTCTGATTTTTACTTGGCAGGTATAATTTGCACTATCACTCCTCTGCAAGGCATTTAGTTGCAGTTCTCCAGTATCCAAAAGTTGTGCATTATGTTGAGATCCTGCTCTGAGTGGAACTTCACCCCGAAGCCATTCTCGTCTTGGATCACCAACGGCCTTACATTGCAAGGTTACAGAACCGCGCCAGGGCCGAACTATGGGCCCACCAAAGGATGTTATACGAGCTGGCACTGGGGAAAAACAGAGACTGTGAAGTGATGAAAAATGATACTGAAAAATGGGTGAAGATAAATTCTCAAGTATCTATATCAAATATATTGCTTAATTCAGAAGCTATGACAAAAGAATAATAAACTGGCAGTTTATATGTCAAAGTATTAGACATTTTAAAGAAGTTAATTTCAAAATTTAGAATCTGTCTTTCGGCAATCTACATTGTGGACAAAAGAATATACTACTAAAAATTGATATTGGAATGTAGTTAATATATGCATACAGTTTTCAATATCAAACTTGTCGTTTCATACCTATGCATAAATATTTTAAATCTTTATCGTTGCAAAAACTAATCATGCATTGCACATGCATTTATCTTTCATATATTTCCGACCGCCAATCGATTTCAAAATTAAACTAATAATTTTAAACATAGACTTGACAAATTATACAAAAAACTTCCTGTCTCATAAAATGCGTTTATGTTTATATCCATGTTTTCATTGAAAATTGCTACTGTACAAAACCAGTTCCACGCAACGGCGGAAGAAATAATGAAACAGCCTTGTAAAAACATCCGCCGGTATGTACAATTGTAATCTATTCATTGATATTGGCAACTATTCACTATCCAATGATTCTATGGTTAATAAAAATCCGTAATGGGCGTTAGCCAAATTTCTAGACCATGGGTGTGCGTGATGTAAAAAATAAATTGGTATATTTAGATATACCTGTCACATACATAGGTGCATATATTTGCCGGGCAATGGTTTGCGATGATGACTGTCGAGTTTTAAAAATAAACTGAACCGAGGAAAAAAGATACATGGCAGTTTTAGTTCACCAGGTATAATTACAATCGTTTACCTCTATTGGAAGAAATTTGAGAGACAACACGGGAACTTTTGCCCTCTCCGACTCTTGTTGAAGCTGTGACCCAAAATTGGTATTCAGCATGTTGCTGTAAATCCTTGGCTTCAAAAGTTGTTTGTGAAGAAGCTAGATTCCGTTTATTATGGTTAAGTTCTTCTCGTCCTTCCACGGCCCTGTACAATAAAAAATTATATAAAAATTTATACAAAATTAATATTTTAATTATAATTATTAGGCACTGTCTTGTTTGAGGAATTCTAGATTCTAATACAAAAAACATTCTTTTGCTTTTAAATTTTTTATAAAAAATTACAAACACAGAGCATAACATACAGTGTTAAGAAATATCATAATCAAAATGATATAATTGACAAAGAATTGCCATAAACGCTATATAACCTTAAAAAGTAATTTTATAACTAGTAGTGCATGGCATCGTGCCTTAAGGCAAATTGCTGGAACTTCCCGTACCGTAACGAAATATTTGAAGAATATTAAATGTTTTAGATTATTATAAATGCTGTAACAGTGTTTAATATTTATAAGATTTATATAAACTGAATTACAAATGTAAAATTATTTATTTAAAGTATATATGTGGGCTTTAGAACTTTAGCCAGAATCAAGATTAAAATCTGAATTGTTTTCAATATACATGAAAAAAAATTTGAAATAAGAAAAAATCCAAATGTGATTGTTTTGTCAACTCAAGGAGAAAGTTTTTTGAATCATTCAAATCGGATGCTTAGTTCTCTCAAAAACTGCCAATTTTTGCACATTTAGCTCGGTATCACCAAAACGGCTGGACCTGCTTTTGCCAAAAAACTAATCACCAATTCTCCTAATCAATACAAAATGAATGTTTTTGGATGATTCAAATCGGATACTCCGTTCTCTCAGAAACTCAATTTCTATATTCTGCACTTTTCGCTCCGTATCTCCTTAAAAACTAATCAGCACATCTACCTATCAATATGAATCGAATGTTTTTTGAATCATTCAAATCGTTTGATCCGTGCTCCCAAAAACCTGGACCAAAAATTGCGGACACACTAAACACATACACCATTTTCTCCGGGGTATGACACATGCTCAGAAACCTCTGAAACGTAAAGATATGCAAAAAATTTCATTTTTGATTTTTGGCCCATTATCATAACTTACCATATGGGAAGTTAAAAAGTTTTCCTGGAAATTCTCGAAAACAGTGTGTTTGAAAAAAAATTGCAATAAAATTACGAATAACATAAACTGCTAAATGCCTAAATATAATTTTACAGTAATTTTTGCATAACATTTTAAAGAATGTATCAGTAGCGATTCCTTGGCATCTGATTTGGATAACTTTCCTGTTTATAAATTCCGATTGAGTATGTATACAGTATATACTGTTACATTCCTTATCTTACGCGATAAAATATGTAGCTAGTAAATTTAAAATTGTATCAAAAATACATTTACCTTATATATAAAATATATTTGGTGATTATTCCATTAGGCTCTACTGGAGGCAACCAGGAAACAAACAACGACTGAGGTGAACTGACTACTACTTTGATATCAGCTGGTGCTTCAGGTACTAGAACGAAAAAATAATTTTAATAGGTACCACGAATAAAAAATATATGTTAAAACTATTTTATATATTTTAATACCATCTTCTTCAGTTCGACAATGAGAAGTTTGTGTCAGTACTCCGTCGCCAATTCTGGTAAAAGCTAAAACTTGCATACTGTAGTTGGTGTATCTACGTAGTCCAGTTAAAACAGTTGTTAAAGCTGTAGTTTTTCTAGTTTCCATATCGTCATTAACTAAAGATAATGAAATAAATATTATTTAGTAAAAAAACTTGTATTTCCAATATCAAGTATATTGTCTTTCACTTGTGCTGAGTTGAGCCCAGATAAAATTTTGTTTCACAAAAAAATAGATCTAAATTCATTCGTTCAAGATCACGTTAATTCGGAGTATTTTTTAAAAGCAAATGTTCAAAAATCAATAATTTTGGAATTTAATTGTCCGTAATTTAAATTTCTGTAGACCTATAATGTTTTAGTATGCTCATTAAGACCAAGTACTCTATCGTTATACCAAGTAAATCGTCTAATGCCAATTTTAACAAACGCCAAAAAACTACTCATTTTCTCAAACTTTGATTAATATTTAAATTAAACTACTTGGGCCGTAAGGCCGCAATATTTCAGTAAGTTCTATAAGACCATGATATATATAGCCTAAAAAGTTCCATAAAAATCGGTTTAATTTTTTTTTCAACAGTTAATTACAAGAAAACGGCTCGGTAGATTTACACCTAAATTTGATAAGTATCATTCTCAACTAATATTTTCAAAATTTAAAATTATTTAGTGTACAATTCTCATTTTAATTGTTGTATTCTTAAATATTTATAGACAAGCCAAATAATTTTTATTTGAATTATTATAATATTTATTCATTTACTGTTATGTAAAAATTATTAATTGTTATATTATCAAAATAATTCATGTAATAAATTCTAAGTTAATATTCAAGCATACAATTATTTTACTGTAAATATTTTTATTAACCTACCAATTCATCGACAGTTTGAAATTTTCTAATCAAATTTAAGAATGCGATTTAAAAATAATCGTTTAGTATACTTTTCGCAATATTGCAACATAAGCTGTTATAAATTAAATTATCGAAATATTTCATAAAAATAAACACATTGCGATTGATTGAATTTAAATAATTTCGTCAATGAAAAGTATTGCTACTGTTTCAAATTTTCCATTTATAAACTATAAATCTAATGTTATAATTTCATACGAATGAAATTAAACAAGGTGTAAATAAAGTAAAGGAATTTAATACAATGACTGTTTTAAAAAAATGTAAACATAATTAAAGATTTATAGAGAGATTTGGTTAAAAATATGCTCCTGGGCAACATGCAATGATGTCGTCTTCGAAGTTGAACGTTTAACACAGAACCCTGGATTTATTTTTAGTCTTTGGAATATTTTTAAATATATTTAATTTGTCTTCATATTCACAGTCTATTATTGATGATAAATAAATACTATTATTCAAGAAAAATCAATAGTTTACCATTCTGGTTTCAAACAGTTTTTGCACCAAAAAGAAATATGTTGCTAAGAGTAAAAATTCACAATATTCAAGGTAATATTTTAATTTATGACTTTTTCTATCTTTTTATTATTGAAGATTTAATAATGATGATGATTAATGTAAATAAATTTATATAACACACATTTACTACATCACTAGAAAAGAGCACATTTCATTTTGCATGATCAACGATGATTCATTTCCAATACATTAATATATCTATTAAGAAGATATTACTTACGTCCAGGAATGTGATCTTCAACAACTGGTTCATAAAATAATTTATACCCTTGCAAAAGACCATTGCAATATTCAGGAGGTGGTGGTTGCCAAGACACTTGCAAAGATTGAGAAGTCAGAGCTGCACATCTTACATCTTCAGGTGGCATTGATGGAACTAAAATGATAAAAAAATATTTGAAATTATTTCAATCAAAATTTTATAGTTAATTTATCTATTAAAATTACATCTATTTATAAACAGTTGGTGTATTTACCATCTTCCATTGTTTGGACAGAGGCTGGTTCTGAAAGAGGTCCTGGTCCAATTTGGTTAAATGCTTGAACTACAACAGAATATCTAGAAAATTTAGCTAGACCTCCTAGTAATAACTCTCCTGAACCATCTTCACCATCACCAGATACAGAACTAAAATTGTAGTGCGCTGAAATTGCACTGTTTGATCTATAACCTAAATTATGTATTACCAATTATTAGTTTTATTTTTACTAATAAAAATGGACTTATTAATAATATAAATATTCTCACCAACGTTGTATCCCTGAATTTCTCCATGTCGCAATTCTGCCAAAGGTGGAGACCAAGTAACTAAAACTTCTGTGGAAGAAACAGGCCTGGCAGATAATTGAAGAGGTGGACCAGCTGGTCTTTGTGGTTCAGTACGAACTGACAATTCGGTACTTGGTGCACTTCTTCCTAAAATTCAAGACAACAACAAAGAGTAATTAAACCATGTTTTATTATGTTTTTTAATGATTTCTTAATTTTTACCTGCTGGTCCTTCGGCAATTACCCGAAATGAATATCTAGTTGCTGGTTTCAAATCTTCAATTAAAGCACTTGTTGGTGGTTGTGGAGATGTTACACCAGGTTGGTGCATTCCTGTTAATTCTACTTGCTGCCAAGAACCTGTAAAAAAAATATCGTGGAGATGCAACTTGGTGACATAAAAATTTATTTTATTAAATTTATCAAATACTACTTACGATCGCCTTCTCTATATTGTACAATATACTTTGCAACATCCGAAGAATCAGCAGTACCACTGGAGCGTCTGATCCATTTAATATTAACAGATCTAGAAGACACCATGGCGGCCTCCAAAGCTTCTGGTGCTTTTGGTGGCTCCTGAATCAAGAGCTGCACCATTTGCTGGTCCCTTCCATATTGATTAGAAGCTTGACAAAAATAGGCACCACTATCTTTAGCTTCGGTTGCTGAAATCATAATTTCAGCACGGACTCCATCAGGTGTCGCATCTTGTTTGACAGCAACCCTGATAAAATAAGATATAACTAATAAATCTGTACAAAAATCTTTATATTTTAATTTGAAAAGTTGAGTTACCTATAATTTGTAGATGGATTCATCTCTTGTTTTCCGCCACGAAGCCAAATAACATTTATAGGTTTGTCACCACTAACATCACAGAACAATACAGCCTTGTCACCTTTTTTGACAGTTACCAGACGAGAAGGCGCAGAAAAATATGGAGATGCTAAAATTGCAATATTTTAATAAAATTCAAATATGAAATTTAGATGATTGGAAGAAGAATAAACTTACAATTGACTTTTAATTGTATTACTTTTCCTATACCAGTACCAATACCATTATTGGCTTGGCAGAGGTAGTAGCCTTCTCGATCTTCTTTGACATGTTGTAAAAGCAATGTGCCATTTGGTAAAAGTTTTGTGTACGGTCTTTCTCGTACTTCTTCGTAATCTCCAGATTTACCACCTAATTTAGAATAATATACATTAAAATTGGTGAATTGATATCTGCACTTAATATAAATGGATAATAAATTCCTAAGTTAATTTTATTTATACAAAAAGGATCAACATGTTCAAAATAGATTGCAACCATTGACAATGAAGGATGTATACAGAATTTATCGTAAATAAATATTTTAACTATTTATTTATCATTACCAATAGCTTTTTTCCATACAACAGTTGGTACAGGAACACCTTGAGCTTGACAATGTAAAAGAAACATGACGATTTCTTTCAACACTTATATCAGCTGGTTCAACAACCCATCTTGGTGGAACTAATTATTTGATTAATAAAAATAATGTCAACATTAAATAGTTTCTTAAAAATTTAGCATAGGCAGAAGGCTATTAAACTTAGAAATACAAATATAAATATCGTTTGTTCCAATGGATTTTTTTCCAATTTATTAAAATAGTTAATAGACCATTATTGATCAACTAATATTTAATTTTTTTGAGTCGACCTGTGTAATATCTAAATGTATAATTAAATATCTTGATTCTTGAACATTCACAATTATATCAAATTATCTATTAGAAAATACTAGCTTAAAATGATGTTGATGTCCTTCCTTCAGTATTATTTATTATTTTACTTTGAGCAAAAATGGGTAAAATTCTTGAAATATTTATATTTTGTAATAAACAAACCATTTTAGATTTGTCGCATTTTCAACGTTATAGAAATTTATATAAGCACAAATGTTTAAAATTTAAAATATTTTTTCTGTTACAATATATATTCCCCTCAAGCCCTCTGCCACTGCTACAAAATTCATTTATACACTAATATTATTTACAATTTACTATTTACAAAATTCTTAATTAATATGTACAGCCTTATCTCTATATTTACAGGGTTTCATAGTAGAAAAAATAGTAAACAGTAAAAATCGAAAAATAAATTTAAAAAAATTATTGAAAGAAATATATGGGTGTAAAATCGACGCGGCTATGTCTCATTATTTAATATAAATATGAGTAAATATTTTTGATTATTTGTTGTTGTGTGTGAATAATTATGTATAAATGTAAAATTAAAATTAAATCAGTGTTTTGGATATGACAAACACAGATAGAGGCGTAACATGGGTCTAACTACAAAAAATATTTGGACAATGAGAAACATCACTTTGTTGTAGAAGTTATAGCACATTGATTTTAATTTTTTTAATTTTGATAAAATTATATAATTTAATTTATTTCAATGTAAGATGTTATTTATTGAGTAATTCTTTCAAATACAGTTATCAAGATGAAAAAAGTTCTTGGATGTTTTTTTTCCTGAATTTAATTTTATTTTCTAGTTCAATAATTTGATAAATATAAAATTACAGCATTTCAGAATTTGGAATATATTGCATAAAAACAGGATGATCGAGAAAAATGTTTATTATATCTATAATAATGACTAAAAATTAAATCCAATAAAATTTAATAGCAAATACACAGCATTTTCAGAACAGTTTTTAGCAGCAGGATAAGATGTTGTGTAAGTTGTTATGCCAACGCTATGTTATTGTTTATTTTACCGAAGAATTAGCTTCAAAAAAGCAATTTAAATAATATTTAATTTAAAGATTCGTACATTTCTTCCCAAACTTTAGTTTTTTTTGGCAGATAAATTTTATTCTTTTAACATTAGTATCTTTATAATCATGTCGCTCTAAATATGCTATAACCTCTCGTTAGACAAATAACATTACTATTAAAAAAAACTAAATAAAAATTCTAAGAACAAAAACAAAATGATAAATTTAACAAAAAGCTCTAAAAACTCAAACTTTTTGTTTTCAACCAAAAAGGACGAAGGATGATCAATGTCTAAATTTGTTAGCAGCCGCATGTTATCTGTGAAAAAAAGCTGGTTTATGTGCTATTTTAAGTGTTCTTACTTAAAAAACAAAACAAAAGCAAATATTAAATAAATTAAAACAACAAAAATATCAAAATTAAAAGAATAAAGTGATAATAAAAATTGCAATTAGGAAAGTTGCAAGACATGACACAACACCGATATTCTTTTCAAAAAAAGCTACAGCTAATAATTTGGAAGAAAAATTATGCATGCACAAAAATAATTTATATTCAAAATCTAAGATAGAAAATTTAATAAGTATAAAAATTAATTTTAAAAAATATTTAAAATTTCAACTAATTTTGTTTAGTAAAATTATTTAAAAAAAATCTAATCATATTGCCAATTCTCAAAATTCATTTTTATTCTATGATTCACAATTATAAAAAAAACATGAAGAAGCGTGCTAAAACAAGTCATCATGCACAAGAAGAAAAGAAAAAACATTTCATACATGAAGAATTATTAAAAATACATGTATTTATAATCCAGATCAGATAAAAATAGATACAAGGAAAATATATAAAAATAGAATTGATTTCTTCAAAAAAAAATAGAGTTTGGTGCAAATTTTTACCTTTATTCACATGACAAGATGTGTTTCAGGTAATTGACAGACTAAATAGTAATAATTATAATATTTATTAAAGTTTTCACTTTTTCTTCCGTGTTCAGGTTTTGCCAGGGATAAAACAATTGTCCTACATGGAATTAAGGGTCATAAGTATAAAAAAGTTATTATTCTATTAAAACCTTATTTCCTTGCAGGTCAACTTTGAGACAATTAAAGTAAAAACAGTGATAAGGCGAATTAAATATATTTTTTGAATCATCAAACATTCCAACGGCGTGCGAAAGCCTGTTTAGGAAAATTTGGGAGAGGGTTTTATTTGATTTTTAAGCCTAATTGCTCTTTTCATATACAATTACATAATTTTTATGAAACGAGCTTACTTAAAGATGTATCCATAAGATTTTCACTACATTTATTGGTAAATCTTACTTTTGATTAATTAATTAAAATTTGATCTTATGTGCATACATCGATTACTAGAAGGCATAGAGGCGGTCCTAAAGTATTTTTGTGACAATTTTTTTACAACACAATAAATTTGCAAAGAAAAAGTACAAAAAACTGGTGTATTTGTTCTGTGTATAATAACAAAGTCTTTTTAAAATAAATATACAATTTTATTAATTATAAGAAATAATAATGTGGATGGATTTATAAAACGAAACCTACAAAATAAAAATTATATATCCTAAACTGGAGATTTTTTGATTTATTGGTTCCTAGAAGAAAATTGATTAGGTGTTAGATAATCCTAGCCCTATTAATCCTGTTCTGGTCAATTGTTATTTTGCGCGATGCACGAAATTACTTCATGAATTTTTATAAAATAATAAAGTATATTTTTTATTTAAATCAACAATTAATTTTAAATTATTATTGAAAACCTTTTTAAATAAAATATTATTTAAATACAAGATATTTACTATAAAACTTTCATATTATCATAAATATTAAAAAAATAATTTTATTTTTTTT
Source organism: Ctenocephalides felis (assembly GCF_003426905.1). NCBI lineage: Eukaryota > Metazoa > Arthropoda > Insecta > Siphonaptera > Pulicidae > Ctenocephalides > Ctenocephalides felis. Next base: position 20,737,818 of record NW_020536999.1, read on the forward strand.
AATTTTATTTAATTTATATCATATTGAAGTAAATTCGAGCTCGACAATAAAATTTATTTCCCTAAGACTGGTAAATATTTCTGAACATATTTGGCACAAGTCGAATAATCGAATACTATATTTAAATATATGATAGCAATAAGAATTATTGATTTAAGCAGTGATGAAAAATTTTAAATAAAAGATCTTATAGGTCAACTATAGGATCTATGATATGTACAATATCAGGAGAAGGTAAAGAACTAGAAGAGTACCAATTTCTGTTTCATCAAGCTCGAAGGTATCTTTATGCAGAGTTAATAAAACATACTTTTTTAAACCTACTCAAATTTTAAAATGTAAAAATTTAACACGATTGTTTTGCTAATTCTCTAGCAAAATTCATCAACTCATCTTCTTTATTTATTGTAAGACTATGCATGTGACCAATTTCAAGACTTTATATAAGTGTTTTTTTTCTCAAAAAAGTTAGTTAACTAGAAGTATATCAATAATTCAGCAACATCTAAAATTTATTCGTAATTGTTAGTACTCATAATACTTTTTATAACCATGGTTCTAAAGAAAGGGACCATGTCCTTTGAATTAAATCAAGAAATTATTGAAAAGATCGAGGACGGTTAGGATATACGAAGGTAACATATCATAGATATGTGTTGTGTTTGAACAGAAAGAGAGTTGATGAAGGGTATAATTTTATATAAAAACCTTAAAATCACCCCAAAAAAGCTGCAACAGTTTGAGCATTCAAGTTGTTCAACGAAACTTGTCTTACTCATTTGCGCAATATCATGAATGGTCGGGTAAAGAGAATAATTGAATTAATGAATAGTAAATTTATTATTAATATCCAAAAAACTTAACAAAAACTTCAGTACTGGAACGAAATAATGGTATTTCAATCTATTTATATAGAAAAAATTGCATCGAGATACGAGCAATTCGATATACGAGCATGGTTAAAAAACGAATAACGGAGTGCCACTGTACACATGTTTTTGTAACAATTTTATCAGTATGTTATATAATATATAAATTGGTCTGCAGAAGGACTGCAAATATTTCCGATATTAATTTTCACTTTGTCTGCCTGACATTGCTTCCATGACTCTATTGGTATATACATTTCTGGGTACTACTCGAATGCGCAAAATGTTGGCAAGTTTTTTTCAATTATCGACTTGTTCCAAGACTTCTGCAAAACAATTACCAGTCACCCGTGAAAAAGCAGTAGTTTTGGTTTTGCATTCGACGATTCGCCTTCCTTTGATACCTTTGACTTGCAACCTGGCCGACAGTCGCACTTCAGCGGCCGGATTGCTAGCGACGCAAGTATAAAGTCCACTGTGATCAGCTGTGAGCGAAGCTATACTTAGAAGGGAAGAATACGAATCCAGCGATGTGACATTTGCTTTAAATCTTTCCGAAGATAGAGGTTGTCCATCCTTCAGCCACCTTATGGTGAGAGGCTGGTCGCCGCCGGAGACACCGCAGACGGTTCTCGTCCGCATCGATTCGGCGAGGCCTTCTTGGAAGGAAAAGGGCTCGATAATGGGAGGAACTATAGACAGAAAAAGAGACAATACGTACGTCAAACACCTTGAACACTTAACATTGGACCATAGATTTGGAGCTTTTGGAGATTATATTTACATCATTGCTGGAGCTGAGGAAGAATTAATCAAAACTAAGGCAAGAAAGAAGTGAAAACGTAAAGATGAAAGAGTAATACACTAGGTTCTGTTTGGAATTTGAGTTATAAGGTGATAAGATATATACATTACAAAATACATTTCAACATTTAACATTTTAACAAAAATCTGATATATGGCTTCTGGCAGAATAAAAAATTTCAAATTTACAATCGGGGAAAAAGATAAAAAAAAGAGAAATAAGTTTTTATATATTAAAAATATTGACAAACCAAGTATAAACAAGTAAGGTTGAAGGGGTGAAAATGTACCGGACTGAAGAGTTGTGAAATGATAAGATAGTATACATTGCAAATTAGGCGATCGATTCTGCCGCACAACAGATGTTATGCAAGGCCATGTTATTCTTCAACTACCATACATTATGCTACTAAATCATACTGAATACTGTCAAAATATTATGTATTTGCTATGCATTCAGGCGTTTTACACAAAACCTACAACGCCACTCGTATGCTATAAAGCTGTGTCAGAAAGAACGTGTTATCTAAGATCATTTTTTGACATTTGTACGGCTTCTAGATTAAGTGTTCTATCTGACAACCTGGAAAAAACGACTGACTACACAGCAACTACATGACTTTGTCAATATTTAGTATGGAAAGTTCTTCATAACATAGCCTTGCCAGAATTGGTTATGCGGAAGAATCGGTTCATAAATTTCAAAATTTAACATTCTGACAAAACCTTCTGGGAGAATGTAAAAACTTCAAATTTGCAATTGTGGAAAATGACAACATGTTTGAAAATTATTGATGTAGAAAAACCAAGTGTACACAAAAAAGACAAAAGGATAAAAATCTGTTGGTTCCAAGCTATGAACCTGCAAAAATAATAATAGTCAAAACTAATATGAATTAACGGTGATTTGTCATAACTCTAATAGTACGGCTGTGCCACTTTTTTGTTCAGCAATAATTTTGTTTATTTACCAATTAGCTGGAAGAAAAGTAAGTTCAATAGCAAATTCAATATGATAATCTGCCTAAGTGCAAATACTGAAAATCTAAATATTTCAGGCGACTGTCAGTATCATACCCTGGCACAACCGTACTTAGCCTTTCCTAGTGTTTTGGTAGGATATTATTATTCAGTAACACTAATTAAAAAATGGATAGTACAGAATATAATGGATACTATAGATTTAAGATTTAAAAGTATAAAATCTTATAAAATTTTTATCTGATTGTAAAATTGAAACGCCGACCGGTTCCATAATCTTGAAATTTCGAGTGTGTTTATTTAAATTTTATTTTCTATTATTTTTATCACCTTAACACTCATCCAAACATGTTAACATTGTATATATATAATAAATATAAAAATTAGATAAAATCACAAAACAGAGAAAACATCAAATATATATAGATGTCGATGGATGCTTTTTATGTCAACTACTTGGATGCATTCATTATTTCGATTCCAACGTGCGTTATGATCTGAATTCTTTGGTTCAGTCGAGCTTTGTACATATCATCCTCCACCATCAGTCATTTACCATTAACCAAAACACGTTGCCATCGAGAAGCCTCAGCTGCCGAATTTCTGACGGTGCAAGTATAATTTCCACTATGTTGGGGTGTCAAACTGTCGATAACTAAGATGCTGTTGAACTGATCGACTTGGGTTACAGATTGGCCGCCGTCGGCATTGGAATTTACTTGATTTTGAGATGCATCCAGTTGTCTTCCGTCTTTGCTCCAAGTGGTGACCAAAGGGAGGTCGCCTTTAACGACTGTGCAGGTTAAGCTGGCGCGTTCGCCAACGTTAAGGGAAACTTCGGCGCTATGGAACGGGCTAAGTTTGGGAGGCACTGAAAACATATTTCGGCAGAAAAACAGCTATAATTTTGGTCAAATTGTAATTGTCAATTACTTTTTTTTGAAATCATATTAAAAATCTAACATGAATTAGTTTGTCATAACTGAGACAAGTATTTGGAAATCAATTTCTTGTACAATTGTAGATATCATGATATTACCTATAACAGTAACTTCTCCACTTCTCCTAGCACTATGTCCTTGTTTATTCCTGGCCCAACATGTATAAACTCCGGAGTCTGCATTTTTTTGAACTGGACTGACTACCAAACTTCCATCCGGCTGGACACGTTGTCTAATATCTTCGGGTAACTCACGACCGCCTTTAAAAAGTTACACGTCAAGAAATAATAAATTACTTGAAAATTTATAAAATATTTATGAAACAATTTGTTTAATGTTTCGTACTCCGTTCCCAGTGAATTTCCTCTATGGGATACCCTGCCACAGGGCATTTTAGTTGCATTCCTTCACCTGCTACTGCGGTCACTTTGGGAATTAGTCGGATGTAAGGCGCACCTGAGGAGAGAAAATAAGAACTTGATATTAAATAATTGAAGAATAAGCTGCAATAATATCAATTTACCATAATTGAATATATAAATATATTTTTTAGTATTATTAACTCTATTATTAATAATTACATCCAAGAATCGAAATTACTTCACCAACACTCTCAACGCATTTTATTACGAGTTTGTGATTACATTTTAATAAAATACCGAAAGGTGTTGTAATATAATATACTTGGGTCCCTTTCGGGCGAGATATCCAATAAACACCTTTAGAAAGTGATTAAAAGGTATACAAAGAAATTTCGAGAAGCGCGCATTTAAAATCGAGTTCGGAGAGAAAACTTTTTTAATTTAACATGATTCGCAAAACTCAGACTGACAAAGAGCGGTTACTGACAATGGAAAACTCTCAGTCAGAGTAAATTTCGAGAATTTTGATTCATCAGAAGCTCTGGTGTCTATTAGATGACTTTTGCTCTATCTAATGCATTTTGGAAACACATTTTATGAAATACTTTTGATTAATACATTGCTATGACAAAATTATTAAAAGCTCAACTGATAGTATTTGTTCATGTAATTTACAAAATAAAATATTTTAATCGTGGATAAATAAATAAATAAAAAATTGAGGTTGCTAATATAAAGTAAATGTTTAAATTTCAAATATAGTTAAACTTATCAAAATTTCTCAAACAACTCTATCTTATAAATAAGACCGTTATGCACGTTTTTTGTTCTGCATTTGTAGTGAACAGTAAAAATGATTTTTTATCATAATTTTAAGTAGCTTAATTACAATTAAATTTTTATAATTATTTTATTAAAAATATCAACTGATAAATGAAACGTTCTATTTTCAACCGTCCATTGTTTGTGTATTAACCCTTTTTTTAACACGTTTGCGGACGTGAATGTCATAGCATTCATTTTCATTGTGATGCAGAATGACCTCAATGCTATAGCATTAAAATTATGAAGTCAATTATTTTAAATTTAATTATATATAAACTTACATTTATGTAATAATTATACCTGTCAAAATAATAACTACATGATTCTTTAAGTATTTTTGTATTACCACATCTTCTCCCGTGGTCTTAAATTAGCTTAGGCACTTTGCGTAAAACAGAAGCATAATTCTTGGCGTGGATAGCATTCATGGTATATAACGATTAGAAATATGATAATCTGACTACTTTTATATATGGTATTTTTTGAAATTACAGATACTACAACCATACCTACAACAATTTAAAAAAAAAATGACTGTCAATCTTTGTACCTTACTGAAACTTCCACTGTCCGTGAACGTGTTAAATTATTTGTTGTTGAAATAGTGTAATTTGTTGTAAATAATTTGATTTTAAAATTAGTAGCTTTGTCACAATGCAAGATTTTTTTCAATTTTGTAATCTGTACTGTAAAAAAGAATTTAAAGAACACAGAATTGTGAGTTCTTCACTTTATACTCTATTATCTTACGTTGATAATATAAGAGAGCGTTCTTATCCGAGCTAAAATATATCAAAAACAATATAATATTAATGAAATGAAATTATGTTTTCCTATGTTATTTTCTACTCTTACCGTAAACATTGAGCCTCGCAGCATGCGATGTTTTACCAGCCCTGTTTTCGGCTGCACAACTATATTCTCCACCGTCCTCGACCATGACGTGGCTAATATTCACGTGACTAATGACGTCACCGTGCACCGTCACGTATTGGCCGATCACGAACCTACGTTACGGAAATCATCGTCAGAAAATACGTTTATTAGAGTGGATAAAGAAATCATTGAGATAAAATTAAGGGCTGTTGGAGGGTAATTTTCTTAACATAAAATAGATACATTATTTTGTCTATTTCCAATATTCTTGTCATTTTATTTTGGTGATGGTGGTAATGGTAATCTGTATTTGATATCATATTTCAGATAAATAATTTAATGTAAAAATCTTATCAGAACAAGTATCGCATATGGAAGTATATTGTAAATAATAGTGTAGGGCGATAAGGAAATTTGACAAAGGTAGAATTTTAATTTGTGCAATTATATTGTGAAAACCAAACCAATTATATCACAACAAATACCACATAACAAACAAACAACTATCTGACTACGTTCAGTAAAACTCAACAAAAGGTCGAATTTGAATTTGAGCAATTATATTGTAAAAACCAAACCAATCACCACATAACAAACAACTATCTGACTACGTTCAGTAAAACTCCCATCTAATTCATCATTGTAAATGTATCTTTTTTGCTGTCTTTCAAAAATTTATAACCTGGTCTTTTTTACCTTATGGGCGGGGTAAATTGGGACGACCAGGGAGCAAGCTGGTCCAATGTATTATTTTCATTTTAAAGGAATTTTACGAAGCAAACAACTATCTGACTACGTTCAGTAAAACTCAACAAAAAGTCGAATTTGAATTTGAGCAATTATATTGTAAAAACCAAACCAATCACCACATAACAAACAACTATCTGACTACGTTCAGTAAAACTCCCATCTAATTCATCATTGTAAATGTATCTTTTTTGCTGTCTTTCAAAAATTTATAACCTGGTCTTTTTTACCTTATGGGCGGGGTAAATTGGGACGACCAGGGAGCAAGCTGGTCCAATGTATTATTTTCATTTTAAAGGAATTTTACGAAGCAATAGCTACATTATTCATCCAATTCAAAATATAAATTTCATTGGTGCATTTTTTACGGAGATAATACTGTAAATAACCCTGATCCGGTATTTTGTCAGAAATATCCATCAGCAGAGTTAGAAAAACTATTTATTTGATTTAATTCTTGTAAAATTGCTTTTTGTAACATATTCTACTTTAATATTTGCTAACTTTTCATTTTTACACCTTTGTCAGGATAAAAGTTCAGTTGCTCCTTTTTACCCCATCTAAATTAAAATTAACAATAGATGATATAAAACAATTAAGGGGGCATTCTAGTGTAAGGCAATAAATTTTAGGTCATTTTTAAAGTGTCGTAAAAGAAAGCAATGAATATTTTTACTATCCATTTTTTACCACTTGTTTATTAATACTATTAAAATGCAAAATAAAAATAAACTAGCTGTAAGTGGAATTCTGTCTTAAGGCAATTAGGGCATCGTGCCATTAGGGCAAATTGCTGGAACTTCCCGTACCAAAAATTATTATTTTTTTTTAAAACGATTATCATTTTTGAAAAAAAATTACTTTGAAAAAATAAGATTTTTGAGAAACTATAAATTGGACAAAAAATTAGTTTTTTTTGAAAAAAAAAAATTTTTTGAAAAAAAAATTTTCTTAAAAAAATTTTTTTTTTTTTTGAAAAAAAATTTTTTTTTCTTTATTTTGACATATTGTGGAAGATCTGAACTTTTTTTTCAAAGCAATCGTAGTGCTTTAACTACATAGGGACAAAATATAAAGCGCGTAAGCGCCGCGTCGCTGTCTAACGCATGAGCATTGGTACGGAACCGATAGGAATGTTAACAAAATGTATACTTATTGTTAAAATCTCTATAAAATGTCTGATAATTTGATGTGCATATGTCTAATGATCATTTTTGACCGCCAAATGGCTCATTTTTTTACTTTTTCCTCTATATCTCCGAAACCGCTGGACCTACCTTCATGAAAGTTGTATCGATTTTTCATCTTGTCAATACAAATAAAATGTTTTTTGAATTATTAAAATCGGACGCTCCGTTCTCTTAAAAACTGAGTTACCGTTTTCGGAACTTTTTGCCCCGTATCTTCGGAACGGCTTGACCTGCCTTTGCCAAAAACTAATCAGCACGTCTCCTTATCAATACGGATCGAATGTTTTTTGAATTATTCAAATCGGTTGATCCGTGTTCCCGAAATCGTCGACGAAAATTTGTATCCGCACATACATACACACACATACATACATACACACACATACACACACACACACACACACACACACATACATCCATTTTTTCTAAGGTATGCCAAAATGTTCAGAAACCTCTGAAACGTAAAGATATATAAAAATTTTCATTTTCGATTTTTTTGCGATTACTATAACTTGCCCTACGGGAAGTTAAAAAATAAAAAAGTTGAAAATTGTAAAAACTGGCAGCTGATGAAGTGGGTGGTCTCAAAAATTTGGCACCTCAGTCTTGACATGATTTCAGCCCTCCCAGCCATCGGAAATGCAAAAACTAAAAAGATTAAAATCTACAATGATGATTTTTTGTGTTTCTCGATTTTTTTGAAAATAGTATAAATTTAAATTTGGGGATAATAGATAGCCCTAGTTCGGGCTATAGATAGGTCTATAAACAAGACTCTCTGAACATTTCAAATGAATCGGTCGATTGAAACTTGAGAAATCGTGTCAACAGTACTGAAAAAATCTGTTCTGAGAAAAACGCATTTAAAGTTTTGCGTGAAGCCAAACCATTGTGGAGACCGAGTCAGTAAAATGCCTATATCTCCGAAAATAATTCAAATTTTCAAAAACCTTCTCGTACTCATATTCTTAGATTCTTAGTTAAGCTTTGAATATATGAAATAAAAAAAAATCGATTTTTTTGAATTTCTACACTAGAATACCCCCTTAAATAACGTATATTTAACAATTATATTAAGGTATCGTAGACTAAGCAACAGTGCTCACAACCAAAACAAATAACAACGAAAGAAAATATGTTTGTAAAGGATTTTCAAACATTGCAGTTTTTATTCTGATAGAAACGTCGTAAGAATCAAGATGACGGCTGTTTATACATTTTTCCTCTACTTTAAATTATTATTGTTAAAAAACTTTAACTTTACTGATTTTTGTGATGGATCTCTTAGCCCCAATCTACCCTACATAATATCAGACAAGAACTGTATCAATTGATAATTTATTATTTCAACATTACCATCTGTTAACTTGCAATTTACATTACTACAGTCTATCATACTATACTATCTCGTGCAACAAAATTATTTTAATATGAAACTTTTCTCGGGTAATTGAACTTTCCGAGCATACCAAAACATTTTCTCTTCGGATTCAGGAATAGCAAACTCGTTCATTGAAAATTACGCTCTATAGAAATTGAAAGCTACGTGGGCGACCGGCTGCGCGCGGCATACGGAATAAGACGCCGCGGCAACGGCGGCAACGGCGGCGGCAGCCGGATTCGACGTGATTACACGAATGTGAAATGCGGAGCTAAGCGGGCGATACTTTGTAAATATTTATATGTTGCCAGGATTGATTGATGAGAAAAAAGGATATGAGAAGGATATAAGAGAGGATTAAATAATGTTTGCTTTCACTCGGAATTTGTTACATTGAGATTAATGGTATTTTTTGTATATGAGATCCTAAACACATATAATTTGTATGAGATTCAAATAATAACGTTAGCCTTTAGTAATTTCGATCGATTATCAATTTTTGTTGCTGTTGTCGTACACATATTTCGAAGCTGCAAAGTTAAGAGTATTTTAACAACAATATTGGAAAGTAGAGAGTAAAAGATTTATAATCAGCCATCCCTTGAATCTTACGATGTCGCTATCAGAAAATAACCGGTAATATTTAAAAATGTATAACAAACGATTTTTTTTGTTGTTTTTTCGGTTGTGAGCACTGTTGTTTAGTTTACAAGATCTTAATATAAGTCTTAAGTCTGAAAATGTATTGATACTTTTAACTTCCCGTAAGGTAAGTTATTGTAAGTTATTGTAATCGTTCAAAAATCGAAATTGAAATTTTTTACATTTCTCGACGTTTTGAAGGTATCTGAACATTTTGGCATACCTCAGAAAAAATAGATGTGTGTGTGTATGTATGGATACAATTTTTCGGTCACGTTTTCGGGCGCAAAAACCAACCCATTTGAATGGTTCAAAAACATTCGATTAATATTGATAGGGATATGTGCTGATTAGTCTCTGGCAAAGGCAGGTCCAGTAGTATAAAATAGAAATCGAGTTTTTGGGAGAACGGAGCATTCGATTTGAATGATCTAAAAAACATTCAATTAGTAATAATTGGGAGAAGTGGTTATTAGTTTTTGGCAAAGGCGGGCCCAGCCATTTCGAAGATACAGAGCTAAATGTGCAAAAACTGGCAGTTTAAATGATTCAAAGAACTTTCTGCTTGTTTTAACAAAATAATTGATTTTGTAGAAAAAATTACATTTCAAAACTTTTTTTTCAATTTTATTTGAAATTATTCAGATTTTATTTTTAATTTTGACTAAAGTTGTAATATATTTTAAATAAATAACTTTAACTTTGTAATTCAGTTTATATAATTCTTATAAATAAATATTAGACAAATGTTACAGTATTTACATTAATCTATTTGAAAACATTTAATATTTCTCGAACATTTCGTTACGGTACGGGAAGTTCCAGCAATTTGCCTTAAGGCACGATGCCATACACCCCACTAGTTTTTAAGTTAGATTCAACAGTTTTTTTTTATATAAATTCTATAAAAGTTCACACATAATTGAGGTAAAAAAGACCAACGGAATCTTTACCCTGGCAAATGTGTCATCATTAAAAATAATGAAATAATAAAAATTAATTAAGTTAAAAAAACAATTTTACAAGAAGCAAGTTAAATAATTAGTTACTCCAACTTACTGATATTTCTGACAAAATACTAAATAAAGCTTATCTCTGTAAAAATTATACCCATGAAATTTAAGTCTTGCATTGGTTGAATTATGCAGCTATTATTTCGTAAAATCCCTTTATCATTGAAAATAAAACATTGGACCTGTTTGCCCCTTTTTACTTATCCTATGGGTAAAAAGGACCAGGTGACAAATTTTTGAAAAATAACAAAAAAAAATTCTACAATAATAAATTAACTGGGAGTTGTACTGAACATAGTCAGATAGTTATACTTTTGATATGTGTTATTTTTTGTGATATAAATTGATTGGTTTTCACAATATAATTGCTCAAATTAAAATTTGACCTATGTGTTCTACCCTACTTTATAATAGAAATTAGTTAATTTAATACAACAAAACAATAATTTTTTAGTCAAACAAAATAAATTTAATACACAAAAAATAATTTTCTAGTTAAACAGAAATGAACATATGAATGGTGTAATTTAGATAATTTGGTATCCATTCATACTTTATCGTGACCACTAATATCATAACCTTTAATACGTTTGAACGCGGTTTATATAATTATATAATACCATTTTTATGCAAAATCGTCCTCAAACAGAATGTGCTTCTGCTCAAAACAAACAATTCACATGTTTCACAAAATTAATCCTATAAAATGATCACGTTCTACAAAAGCTGGGATTAATGTTTCAAAATCCCTTTTCATTTGTAATAGCATTTTATTCATAAATGTTATCAGACATATCAATTAAATTAAAATATTACTCGTTCCACTTTTGAATCCGTATTTGCTCTTTGGACGAAATATACAGATATAGAGCGAGTTTCCATGAAATTGAATGATCCCGATGTCAAACATAATGGATGTAGAGCAATAATGAAATGAAACGCTTGTAACATTTTGAATATTTTTTACAGGTTTGAAATTCGTTAGAATAATGTATGGTTTCATAAAAATGGAGTTAACGAAGTGAATAGAGTTGTTACTCGCTGGAGGACTTCATATTTCATCAGAACGACACTAAAAATAGTCAAACGCCAATGGAGTTTTTACGTCGGGTGTAAAAAAATACTGTTTGAAGTCATTTTACATTGTGGTTATTAATTTTAGTCAGAGTTACCATCTACTTAGAATTGATCCCACAAGTAATTTTTTTTCTAACTTTGCCATGCATGATAAAAATTTTGTTGCAACTTTTAAAATCCTACTGCATACGAGGTGATTTCAAATAAAAAAGTGATAAATTAGATAGTGATAAATATCAAAATTTAGTGTAAAAGATTCCCCAATGCCATTTCACAAACGAGTTTCCTTTATTAGAAACACACTTCTGATTTATATTTCATAGCAAAATTATGTATTACATTAATCACCTTGCCCCAGAATATCCAGTTTCCATATTGTAAACTATCTATTAATATATTGTTTTCTAAATGTTGTAATTGATATTCTCATAATGTTCAATTGTACTAATGGATAAGTATTATATAATATTTACACTAAAATGTGAAATTATATAATGAATATTATAAATACTCATACTGAATTCTGTTGTTTTCATTTGTATCATATAAATAAATGTACATATTCTTTCTAATGAAAACTACCTGTGGGTATCAAATTTTCTAAATATTTTTTATTTATTTTAATTAATCTATTTGTAATGCATTTTTGCTGGTTGAAAGTAATACAAAATTCGACCATAGAAACTAAATATTTGATATGATCATACCAAAGATTGTCAAAATTGAAAAAAAGTTCTATTCTTGTTGCTAACGAATAAATAAAAATGTATATTCATGTAAAACTATGTGTTAGTATGTACAATATTTAGCGTATGCATTTTAATTAACATATTTTAATGTTATTTACTTTTAAAATATATAGACAAAAATAATAAATTAATAATATTTGTTAATAAACATATTCGTTCAACACGAAATAAAATACTGGTAAACAAAATTATTTAAAATATTTCGTATTTAAATCATACATGATGATTAACTGAAGATAAAATGAAAGAACTCTAAAAAATATTTAATGACAGAAATGACAGAATTATTTTATTTTAGTTGAATAATTATTTTTAAATTAAAGTTGGGATTCTGTTAAAATTTAAATAGATTAAGATAAAATAAAAGAAGAACTTTAAATAAATATGGGAAACATAGGGAATGAGAAAGATATTTACTTATAGATTCGCAAATTTAAATTGAATATTTTTTACTGAATTTTATATTACTTTATTAAATTACAAAATATAATATGTAACTTATTAAGTTGATAAAATATGTATCAAAATGTACATTTTAAGTTTGTAATAAATAATAAAATCAAGTTAGTAAGGTTTGAATAATAATCAAGTTAGAATCCAGTCAGATTCAAGACATAGTCTAGTTAGAATTCTGTATTCAAAATAGGTTTGACATTTTTTGCATAAATGGTTACAAAACAAATTAAACTTTTTTGTTAGTTTGACCATTTGAATATCAAGACTTTATTTGGTTTAAAAATAAGTTCCTGATGCTTAATATTAAATACATAAAAATATATACTGGCGGCAAATATTGACTACTCTTGGGTACTACTATGTACACTACATGAACTGCTAGTCCTCATATGTTTTTCGTTGTATATAGTGTTCAAACATAGAAGAGACTGTGACGTCACTTCCTGAGCGAACGTTGCTGACAATCGTGGAACTCTCCCGATCGATTAAAGGTCGTATGTATTATTACGTGCCTAACATCGACCCTACAATACATAAACCGATTTTCAAAGGTGGATTCGATTTTATGCAAATTTTTTTCACAAGGGTAATATTATTAATATCATTTCTTACAAAATTATCAGCCATCACAAATGCCATTATATTATTGAAATAAAACTATCACAGATAATATTTGAATTGAAATAACTATTATAATAAATATTATTAAATATTATTAATACCATTTCCTACAAAATTATCAGCCATCAGAATAGCCATTATATTATTAAAATAAAACATATGACATATGACATTTAATCATTCGGGAGATCCGCGATTGTCGGCAACGTTCGCTCAGCAAGTGGCGTCACAGTCCCTTGTTTTGCGCTCGACTAGCAGTTTATGTAGTATAAGGTCTATGACAAGATTACATTGTCTTAATGGAGTCACGTATTTCAAATCATTAATTAATTAATTATCAATTCAGAGTATGTATACTAATAGAGACGAATTGATGCTGCACTAAATACGCATTTTAATTGGCAAACTAAATTGAATATAATTATTAAATACTTTGACAGGTTTTATTCAATACCATGCATTAAACAAATGAATAGTCTGCATTCCATTTCTAAAACTAAATAATTTACCAAATGTAGGTCATTTACTAATTAATTAGCTTTTGATTAACAAGCTTTTTCGAGCTTATCTCATTTATGCGGCAGAAATTATTAATGAGCTGCGCATTTTGTTGAACATAATTCTCTTTCTGTATCATCGGTGTCATCTGGCCGCTATTTGCAATCAACATTGGCCACATAGAATGCCGAATCGTCAATTTTGCCAGTGTAAGCTCTATTGCTATTGATATTGGTTTAGTATTGAAATATGACGTCATTATTGCATACTGATCAATAATATCCACGGCATAATTAATAGGATTACACATGCCGAACTGCCATATATATATATATATATATATATATATATATATTTATTTATACCTAGGTGCTCTGACCGTTATGCGATGTACAATTTGTAAAGGCATTATGGGCTGATGCGGACAAAACGATGTTATTCAAACTTTGCGGGAATTTTGTAGAGATTTAAACACCATAATTAACCAGAGATAGAACAATGTTGCAATGCGGTTAAAATCTTCCTTGGTTGTACTAGTTGCAATACCCAAAATTGAATTAGATTATTGTGAACCGTTTCAAGTACTAAGATCATTAGAAGTGTATTGCATTTAAGGGTGGAGCCTTCTTCAGAGGCTTTAAAAAATCGTTTTTGTTTGAAAACGTGTCTTCCCAAACAAAACAAAACGAGACAAATTGATCGTATTCAAGATCAGTTTTCTTCTTGTTGAACCTAAAAAAACCTTAAAAACAAGTTATAATAAACCCACTTTTTGAACAATCTAAAGAAAATTTCTTTTTCCAAAAAAATATGTTTTTGAAGTTTCAAAAAATTGTTGAATATCTTACTTTTTTAGATTTTGTAGGATTAACTAGAACTATACTATTAAAAATATAAATTTGTTTTGTTTTTTTGTGTCGGATGAAAATTGTTACTTGTATCTTTGCCGCTACACGACACATGCTTGTACCCTTGTATATATGCCATATATTTAAATAAAAAATATTTAAGAAAAATGTTGAAATATATGCCAATAATACCTGGAAGTTTTGTTTCAATTCAATATTTATTTCCTTTCCTAAAAATGCCTCAAAGAAATGATATTTTGAAAACTCTAAAGCAGATTCACCCCTTAAAGCATGCTGCATAACAATCTAAATTAAATTAGCTAAAAAGTACATTTTGTTTGTGACCGTTTTTGCAAAAAAATATTAAAGCAATTTTGTAAACTGGATTATAACTTTTTCGTGGCTTGAATCCGACCTAATTCGAACTTGTCTCTAAGTAAAATTTCACTATATTCTTATTTGGTTCTTCAAACTCAAAACTTACTAAAATTTTATAAGACGATACTAACTATATTTTGAGTGAAATCTAGTTGAAAGTTAATTCTAAGTAGATTTCACCTTAGATCTAACATAATTCAAAGAATAGATCCCACAGGATCCCAGCTTGAATTCAATCAGATTCTAACTGGGTTCCAAGTTGATTCTAACTAAAAGATAAGTAGGATACATCTAGAATGTGACTAGATGTATTCTACTAGATACTAGATGAAACCTAACTAGATCCCAGTGATCGTAATAAAGTTCCAACTAAAAATAACTAGATTCTGTTTGTATTCTAAGATTTCTTCTAGATTATTACTGGACTCTAACTAGATTTTAAATTGCAAACAAATTATTTCTAATTAGTTACTTAACTTTCGTCTAAATAGCAAATTCTCAACTATAGTTGATTAGGTCAATTATTATACATATCAGGAACTTCAAACAACTTGCCCTGAGATAAATATCATTTACACCTAGATGACTAATAATTTGCACAGGTGTAAAAGAATTAAATTAAATATGCAGGCGCATAACAAGCAGATATATAGATGATTCACGTTGACTTTCTATGATGATCGATTAAGAGATTTATTTATTTTTCTCATAATTTTTCAAAAAAAAAAAAAAAATCCATACTTCCAGCAGATGAAAAGTTTTTTTAAAAAAAGATTCTAGATACATACTGAAATACGCATATATACGATGGTGTAAACAAAATAATAAATTGCTTACTAATTTTGTGTTTTTTCAAATTTTATCAATTCTCTTGTAATTTAAATGCTATTATAGTTTTATCTTAACAATACACATGCAATCTCAAAGCAAAATCATCTATCTAGTCACGTGATGACTTTCTTTCACTACTACGAAGTAGAAAACGTCTTTATATAAAAAATGCAAATGCAAAAAGGAAGAAGTGCAGATGATTAATGACTCGTCCTAAGAGAGAAAATGCAAAGAATTGACAGATTTTGAACAGGACACGTCTGCATGAAAAAGACAGATTAAAATGTTGATTTTATTCAGGAAAGGATTTAAAAATTGATTTTGAGAAGTAAATTGGTGGTAATAATCAAAATCTTGTTGTCATATAAATCTAACCAAAACTTCTCCATTACTATAGTTATCGCAGTTGTACGAGCTCTGGACCAGACTAATGGGGCAAACTCATTTCATTCTAGTTGGAGCGAGAATAATAATAATGGGCCAAACTGAATTGTAGTATTGGGTGCGTGAAATGCCCTATATATGCAAACGTATCGATTTTATGACTTTAGAACAGCTCTTTATAGGCTAATACCTGTATAACAGAAATATTTCGATAAATAGACATCATTCAAATGCACACGAGAGAATTGTAGGTTGCGGATCCATATTGGGTATAAATAGAATTTGCTAAATTCTACGTCATATAAATATATAGGTTGAATTTATTTTTTTATGTTATTTGAAAGCTAATATTTTGATTTAAAATTTTGATTTTCTTCAAGCCTTTAACATCATTTAGATTTGAAATGAATATTTCCCTAAGGTTTACCATCAACAATGTAAAAAATCTTCAAGAAGCAAGACAAACATCTGTCCTCGTTTTAAGTTTATTATTAAAACTAGTGGGGTGCATGGCATCGTGCCTTAAGGCAAATTGCTGTAACTTCCCGAACCGTAATTAAAAATCTTGGTACGGAACCCAAAAAATTCATCACAACCATTTTGTCTAAAGAATGCCAAAATGTTCAGTAACCTTTGAAACGTAAAGATATATAAAAATTTCCATTTTCGATTTTTTTGCGATTACTAGAACTTACCCTACGGGAAGTTAACTAATGCCATTATTATTACCTAATTTTAATTAAATGTAATTACTAACTCACCTGCCATTAGAAGGAAGAGGAAATCCATCCAAGGCCCAAGTAATTTGCGGAGTTGGATTTCCAGTGGCGGTGCATTTTAATGATACTGCCGGTCCTGGTTGTAAAGTTTGTTCTATGAAACTGTATAATAAAACTGGTGGAGCATCTGGAAAAATATAAAATTTTATATAAATAAATAAGGGTCTAAGATATTAATAAAATAACATTTAATTTGCCAAAAAAAACAGAAATAAACATAGTCAATAGAACCAAAAATTTTCAATCTCTATAACATATTATTTACCATACAAATTAATTTAATATACTTTAAACTAGTAGTAATATATTATTAGAGACAATAATTGCTTCTTTATTAGACCATTTGTATTATATTGTATTATAAGGAGACATATTGAAATAAAAAATAGGATATAAGAACAAAATATCATAAAACTCTTATTACGTCTTTAATGAATTAAATTTCTCTTGATTAAATTTCATATTTAATTTACTAAAAATGATATTTATATTCCTTATGACTTAAAATGGTATATTTAATTTGTTGACTTCATTAGATATTTAAAAATAAAATAAACAATACATGAAACATGTAACATAGAAAATGAGCAAAATATTGTTAAATTTTTATGATTTAGTTACATGTTTAACTGCATACACTTCCCAATAAAAAGCTATTTATATTTTCAATGTCTCAATATAATATATATATATATATATATATATATATATATATATATATATAAAACATTAAACATAAAATGGAATATTTTATTTGTTGACTTTTGAATCATATTTAATTACAAATTCATGGAGTAAAGAAAAAACAAAAATTCAATTTGGATGCTCTTTACCCTAAAACAAATTTTTATGAGTGGCTAAATAAAATAAAATACTTAAATTTAAGTTAAAAATTATTCTATCAAAATGTAAATTTTATTTCTAAAAAAATAAAATAAAATCACAATGTTCATTACAATACTGAGGTATATTCTTGGAGTACTATCGAGTTAAAATCCTGTTTTCCGTTTTCATCTCTGAAGTTTCTAGATGATTACATCCTTTTGATGAAGAATTTTTAATTAAACGTTTTTTGTTATAGTTTTTCTCTGCTGTCGGTTTTCCATTATACTCTTCTTGATTAAAACTATTTTCCATTTAAATTGTGAATCAGAAAAGCCTTTAGTAACTTTTAGGGAGTGAATCATATTGATGCGAAAATTAAAATTTAATACACATACACACACACATATATATATATATATATATATATATATATATATATATTATTCATATGAGGTTTTAATTAAGTTTATGAATATTATTTCATACTCATATAATTCTCTTCAACAATGGTCGAAATACTGAAAACTATTCTGGTTCACATTAAAAATGCCTTGAATACAAAAAAGTGTGCTCGCCGTCACGGAGCAAGGAATATTTATCGTGTAATATATTTTAGAACAAACTGCAAAAAATTCTGCGCTGCGATGGTTTTTATAAAAAAAATACAATACTTTGCTTTTGTGCAGCAAAATCCTTTGGAGCGTACATTTTACAAAATATTATGGACAGACTATGCTGCAAATTAGATATTTACATTATGCAGTAATCAAAAATGCTTTAATTAAATTAGACCATATACATACACACACACATATATATTAGGGTGGTCCTCAATATGTACATTTTCGAATACCTTGCTCCAAGGTCTCAAATGGTTCCAAATTGATAAAAAACAATTCTCTGAAAGTTTTAGCTCTGAATATTAACTTTTAGATAATGCACAATTCAATCAAACTTCGTATAGAAATAGCATGGAAAAAATTTTGAAAATTAAAAAAAATTTTTTTAAGTATAACTTAGCGACAAATGAATTAAAAGTGAGAATTCGTGTCATTTTTTATTCAAAATTCGACGCCCTGCAAAATTTTTGAAAATTTTTTCATGCTATTTTCATACAAAACTTTAATTGCATTGCGCTCTATCCAAACGACAATATTAAGAGCTAAAACTTCTAAAGAATTGTTTCTTATCAATTTGGAACCATTACAGCTCTTGCGAGCAAGAAAATTCGAAAATGTCCATATTAAGGATCACCCTAATATATATATATATATATATATATATATATATATATATATATATATATATATATATATATATTGTATTATTATTATTGTTTTATTGATTCGACATAGTGACCTGCAATAGGAAAACACTTAGGTATTGAATCGGATCATTTCCATTCATGTCATCACATTGATGTGTTTCCATAATCTAGGGCTATTCTGCCAAAGGCTTTGTAATTAATCAAATTTGAAAATAGCCTATAATAATATAGTATAAGCGTTATATCATGTAACACGGAAATTATAAGGCATGTGAAAGACCATCATTGATCTCAGTCAGTTAATGAGGAAACGAGTTTATGAAGGATAACTAGAGAAAATTATATAGGACTAGGATCGTATGAAAATGCAATGATAAAATCAAAAGTTTCCGACAAGAATCTCACTAGATCAGAAGCTAAACAGAGTCTTATTAGAACGGATGCTTTTCTTAAAAACTCGATTTTTATTTTCTGCACTTTTTGCTCCGTATCTCCAAAACGGCTGGACCTGCCTTTGCCAAAAACTAATCAGCACATCTCCTTATCAATAGGAATCGAATTCAAATTCAAATCGGTTGATCCGTGCGCCCGAAAACGTGAACGAAAAAATGCGGCACACAAACACACACACGCACACACATATTCATTTTTTCTGAAGTATGCCAAAATGTTCAGAAACATCTAAACCCAAAGATATGCAAAACTTTTATTTTCGATTTTTGGTCCTTTACAATAACTTACCCTACAAGAAGTTAATAAACCTTAGAGTGTTTTCAAATATACAATGGCATATCATCTAATTTATTAAATGCTTTCTTAATAGCAATGTCCATAATGTTAGTTAACATTTCCGGAATTCGAAGTGCTAATTCGAGTCGCAATTCGGATATCGAGTATCAACCCTATAGATTGTTGTGTTTACCCGTAACCGATCACCAACCCTTTGGTACCTCTGGGGGATGTAATTTAGATTGTGCGCAGGTATTATGTATGGAACTATCGAGATAATGCAAGCACGCTCTATTATAATATTAATGGTTCTGATGATACAGTTTAGTTAAAATTATGGCCCAGGAAGATAAAAAAATAGATTATTTGATAAGTCAATAAAAGTAATAATTAAATTATATATCACAATTATTAGAATTGTTCTTAACTTCGCGAAGCAGATATTAATAATTTTGTCATAACATCCGATTCCAAAATTTTATGTTTCAGAGAATCAACTTCTGATTTGCTTGACTCACGATTTAGAAAATACATATGCATATAAGTTTGTATGAATGAGTATGTCAATTTGAAAACTTTAAAAACCATTTCTTAAAACAGAAATATGCACATGCAATATTGTATATAACAATTTCATTTTACCTCCAAGTTGTAATTCTGCAGAAGCTTGAGCAGTATCGCCGTCTTGCCTTCGAACGACACACTGGTACATGCCTCTGTCTTCGCGACCAACAGAAGGCACCAGCAAGGTCTGACCAGTGTGACCAGACCCTGGTAGTTGTCTGCCATCCTGAAAAAGAAAACTATATGTTAAATATCAACTCTTACAAAATCAGCACTTAAAATATATTAATTGCATAAATAAATTTGTGTTATTTTCTATAACACCTTCATGTCAAGTTTATCGTGTATAAAAATATAATATGGAAATAATTACTAAAATTCTAGCGTTTTGCTGTTTCTTCAATCCATGAACCGCTAAAAATGTGGTGCGACGTTGAACGTGTTTTTCTCAAGTTATGCTAATGTTACTTCTTTTAAAACATCGCAAGAGTGTTGTTATATTGTTCCCAAACGACCGCGGATGTCACGAAACATTTATGAAAATCAGAAATAATATTTTTTTATTTATGTCATATTTTTTACTTATTATGTATTATTTGTTCAAAGATGAATAAATAAAATATTTTTTTTCACATACACACACACACTTTTTCCAATCGGGAAATTAATAATAAATATCAACTCGCCACTAAAATTTAATATGTATTTACTACTATTACTTTCAAATTCATATTTACATTACCCTAACCACGAAAACATGAAGTGATGGAATATTCCAAATCTGTTAGCATATTAATAAAACAATTAATTTAAATTCTCGTTTCTAGATACCTATTTTTACGGAATTTACGCGTACCCTGAGTTCCGCTCACCAACCTGGACCTACGGGTCGTTTCAGGTTGCTGTCAATTTATCATAACGGCTATCACCATACTGCTATCATATGAAAAATTATAAATAATAGAGTAGATATATTAAAAGAGAAAATAATGTATTTCGATAGAGTCAAATACCAAGCATCAGAAAATATCATCGTGATACAAAAAAAATATTGTTTTACCGCTTTGGTCAATTTGGAGTTGCCGTTACTCTAAGTCTCAAAATCAGAGAACTAATTTAAGTCGACGGTCTCCTTCAAATTTGCGGATTTGCAAATCATAAGTCAAGAGCTACTTGAATTCATATAAAAGTCAATTTAAATTCTTCTGCCCTATCATGAAAAAAATTGACTACGAGATACTTTAGAAAGTTAAACTCTGCTTATATATATTTTATTTTATTTCAAGCAATTAGAATACAACATCCTATGAGCAACAAGCCTATGATCAATTCATTTACTCACACACATACACTTCCACTTATAAACATATATATATATATATAAAATTATTGTATTAAATTTAAGTCTTATTATATTATAGTAACTTCAATAACTGATTCACCACATCTTTGGATAAAAGAGCTGGAGATTGGTGATGAAGTTAAATAACTTGAATATTGTCTTTTGGAATGTTCAACTCAGCTTTCTTGAAACTGGAGACTCAAAAAGTTGAGCGACTTTAGAATAAGTATGATTTTCTAGATTTAGGAAATGTTGAATACTGCTTCACTTCATTACGATATTTACAAATTATAATACTCCGTTTATATGAAAATGTTATTAGTTCGACTAAATTTTAATTTGTCCTCTTGTCCACGCAAAGTTTCATAGCTAAAGAAGTAGCTTATAACGGAATATATCGTATATTCGTATACGTTAATATTTTATATTAACTACTATATTAATTTTAACTAATAACTAGTGGTGCATGGCATCGCGCCATAAAGCAAATTGCTGAAATTTCCCGTACCTTAATGAAATATTAGAAGAATATTAAATGCTCACAAAGAGATTATTATAAATACTGTAACTTTTATTATTATTTGTTTTTTATAGAAAAAATATAAAAAATTATAAATTGGACGCTGACTATTATATATGTTACAAGAAGACTAAGAATCAAAACTTGATCAAGCGGAGTTAGAATGAAAGTTTTCTCTCATATTATAGAGAATTATATATCTTGAATTGCAAAGTTAAAATTATTCATTTTAAGTATATTGTGGGCTTCAAAATTTTAGCTAAAATTGAAATTAAAATCCAAAATATTTCCTATATCCAAAAAAGGAGAATAAAAGGAAATATGTATAGAAACTAATCGTACCTTTACAAGCAAAATGTTCTTTGAATCATTTCAATCAGATGCTTTGTTCTCTAAAAACTGACATTTTTTACACTTTTAACTCATTAGCCCCGAAACGGCTAAGCCTGTCTTTGCCAAAATTTATTCACCATGTCTTTTCATCATTACGTGTTGAATGTTTTTTGAATCATTCAAATCGGAAACATAGTTCTCTCAAAAACCTAATTTCCATTTTCTGCACTTTTTGCTCCGTATCTCGGAAATGGCTGGACCGACCTTTCCCAAAAGCTAATCAGCACTAATCCTCATTAGTAGGAATCGATTGTTTTTTGAATTATTCAATTCGGATGAGCGGTGCTCCAAAATCGTTGACAAAAAATTGTATCAACTCATACATACACACACACACACACAAACATTCATTTTTTCTAAGGTGTGCCAAATGTTCAAAAATCTTCGAAACGTTAAGATATGCAAAAATTACCATTCTCGACTTTTAATCGATTACTATAACTTACACTACGGGAAGTTAACGAATAATCTATTAAGTATACAAATTACCTCTTACCTTGTACCACGTGATGAAGATATGTAAAAATTATCATTCTCGATTTTTAATCGATTACTATAACTTACCCTACGGAAAGTTATCAAATAATCTATTGAGTATACAATTTACCCCTTACCTTGTAACCACGTGATGAAGATATGCAAAAATTATCATTCTCGATTTTTGATCTATTACTATAACTCACTCAACTAGAAGTTAACAAATAATCTATTACAAAGTATATAATTTACCCCTCACCTTGTACCACGTGATGAACTGCGGCCCGACCTGATTGCCCTGCGAGGTAACGATGCACCTAAATTCGGCGGCGCCGCCCATGTGAACGCTCAACATCGCCGGCGATACTTCAACATTGAGTGGAGTAGTAACTGACAGTCTGAAATTCGTGACAACACAATTAATTAATTCGAGTACGAAGTGTGTATATGTGTGTTTGTGTGCACAAACGACAAGCTGAAGGCTGAAGGCAGCTCATCCGAAATGCGATCTATGGAAATGCCATTAACGCAATTGACGAACGGTTGTAATTTCATATACCAAACGTGGTTTTTAATTAGAAAATATCATTAAATGGCAAGATCAGAGTTGTTGAAGGAGTAGAAGTTTGATGAGGTAGAAATATTTATTTTACCTGAGTTCGGCACTGGCTTCTCCGCCCGCGTTTACGGCAGTGCAGCGGTATTGGCCTGCATCGTCCGGCGTCACGGCTTCTACAGCCAAAACAGGGCCCAGTAACCTTATTCTTGGACCCGCCAGAACCAGCAAAGGTTCCGGTCCTGATTGCGAATACCATCTGGAATAAAAAATAACATATAAATATATGATACAATAATAGTAATAAAAATGCAAATGTAAATGAAACTAGTCGTAAGTAGTATTTTGCCTTGAGGCAAGTTGCATAAATTTTCCGATATAAATTAATCATTGAGAATCGACATACTGCTATTTAGATAAAAAGCTCAACTGTTTATTTCATAAATAGAGCTACAGCTAAAGATTTTTTTTTCCATTTCAAAAACATATATTTCAATAAATGTATATATCAACATTTCATTGAGCTTTATCTGGATATTTACTCGTAGGTATAGTATCCGTCATATCTACTCTAGTAAAACATTAATAAGTATTTAGAATATAAAATATTTATATTATATAATATATTTAGAATATATAATTGTGTGACAAAAAAGAAGGAAAGGAAAATGTTTCCCAAAAAAATCAGATAACAATATTTACTAAAGAATGATTAACACAATTATCAATATAGGTATTTTAAGCTTACTTATAATATCTGTATTTGTATAAATTTATGAACATGTTTACCATATTTCATTTAATCTATTCCATGATCTAAGAATGTATTTTACTTAAGTGTGAATGTCAACTGTAATCAGTAGCTACCTACAAAACACTTGCAATTCTGATTAGAATTGCATAAGAGCATATGGTAAAATTTCGACAATTTTTTATAATTCAATCGCATATCGTAGGCCTATAATACTTTAGTATACTATTTCAAACTTCTATATTTATTGTTTCATCAAAATCGTCAAACTTTTTCGATAGATTTTTCAAGACCGATCTTTACCAAAAATATTCAACGCGATTCTCAATCAATATCTTTCAGAAAGTTTTTAAATTTTTGAAATCGATTCAAGATCGTGAACTAAAACGTGGATAATTTATTTCACTTTTCTGCAAATTACAAAAAAATGGCTTGGCTGATTGATGCACAAAACTGTCAAACGTTAGTCCTTATGGAACTCCATCAAATGCTTATTTAGGATAAATAAATATATATTTAGTAGTGTAAAGATATCAACATTCAATATAACAAAAGAATACATTAGAAATTATTTCAAAAGATATGATGTTAAGAAATGATATTACGAAATGTGACTATTTGCTATGCAAATGAATAATATTCTAAGTATGTTTTTATATACATGTAAGATTTTGTCAATAGCTTTTTTGTTTCATCATAATAAGTGTGTGTTTATACTATTACTTACATGTAAAATAGTTCAATAACGAATTGAACGATTTTATAATGAATAAGTTACTAAATGACTTTTAAAATTTTGAAATCGGTCTAGGCTTTTTTACACACACACATATTTTTCTCATATTTGATCACATTTCATTAAAAATGACTTGAGACATCGAGAAGAGGTAAAATCAGTAAATCATTTTTTATGCAAACTTTTGCTTCGGCAAGTTAAAAATCAACGTATTTTTATAAAGCAGTTCAAGATTTATTTGAAAACATGTACGAAATATTCTGCTTATCTAGAGTTACAAAGAAAATTTTTACTCCAAAGAGCAAATCTTCTAAAAATCTTCATTTTCAAGCATAATCGAGACCACAGTTCAGCAAAATGCAATAACCACTCTTAATCATGAATTATATTTATTAACATATAAAATAGAACAGGTAAGTTTTATAATAAAAGTGAAGATACTTTTACAAATGTATACTCGTATATACATAAGCACATTCAATATACCTACGTGAATTTACAGATGTTTGAAATAATTAACCTATAATATAGTGAGTTTTCATGCATATAAAATTCTCAAAACTTAAAGTGAATCCGCATTATAAAAACTTTTCCTGTGACAGCCCGACCGTCGAATTAAAATTTATGAAGACTCGCGGTTACATCGTAAAGATGTCCCTATTAAATTTTAATTCTCATGTAACCGTCGGTAAGCTAATAATGCTTTTCCCCCGAGCCTAGGATATCACAAAATGTCCCCAAACCATCCCCAACAGCAACAACCCTTGAGAAAAGTCCCAGTCCCGGTTGAATAATTAACACCCACGTAGGGTAATAAAAAGCGGAAAGAAAATATAAGAAAGATGAAGAAAATATGCTCGCGGCCCGTTGGGAAAACTTAGAGATTTAAAAATGAAAAACACATCAAATTTTCCGTAATGCAGAAACACAGCGGAGGATTCTAAGATGCGAAATTAAATATAACGTCTTTCAAAAGGTTTTGTTTTGTATTGTTGCAGTTGTCTTTTGTGTTGTACTTTTGAGCTTAATTTAATTGCATGTGAAATTCTTACCGGGGTAATTGTTGAAGTTTTGAACAAACATAAGGAAAATTGCTTTTCTCTAGATGTAGAAAAGAAATTTGTAATTAATTTATATATTTTGCAATGCAGGAAGCTTAATTGAAGTACGTTGCTTGAATGCAATAAATAGTAAAATATCAAAGTATAAAAAGTTGAGTTTCTTGTTCAGGAAAAAAATGTTTTTTAACAAATCTATTTCATAATGAAAATTTTTACTATTTAACACATATTAAACAAACAAATGTGGTCAGTAAAAATCCAACATTGTAAAAATATGTTTTGCAATTTTTCTAAAATTTGGTATCTGGTCTTTTTTACCCCATAGACGCGGTGAAAAGGAATCCGGAACGTAAAAATATCTACTATTTTATTTTGAAGCAGTTTTATAGAACAATAGCAGTATTAATTAACCAATGAGATGCAGATTAATTATTAAATTGGACAACAATCTTGAAAATCATAATCTAAATATGTAATTTTTAACATAACATAAATCTTACTTGGTATTAAATATGTGTATATTTACATAACATTGTGCATTATTTTATAGCAAGCTAAATATCAGTTTCGTATTTATGAAATTAAAATACTATAAAAATTAAGAAAGCTTAATTTTTTTTTGAACAGGGGTGCAAAAAGTTTGGAAATCATTGCTTTAAACTAAGATATCAGATTTTATCATTAGAATTTTAATGGCTAAGTTGATAAACTATACGTATAAAAGAGTTATGATTATGATAAAATTTTAAAAATTCTAGGAAAGAGGAATTGTTGAGCTATTTTTCATACCAATAAGAGCTTTACTTTTAATTTTAAAAAATACCATTATATGAGACAATCATACCATTAGTAACACATTTAAGATTTTGTAAATATATAAATTTATCAGTTGTTCTAATCAATATATCTAGAATTCACAAGGTCGATATAGGGTTGGGTGAGGTACAAAGGTCCAATTTGACTTTCAGTCATTATACTGCCCAAACCAAATAATCACACGTATCAAACAAACAATTATCAAACTATGTTTAGCAAAATTCCTGTTAGTTTTCAATTATAGAAATATGTCTCTATAATTTTTTTTATTTTTTTTTTAAATTTGTTGTCTGTCTGTTTTATGCCATAAGAAGGGTAAAAAGGGGCAGCCAATAGGCAAACAGATACAAAGTCTTTTCATTGAATTTTACGAAATAATAGCTGCAATATTCAACCAATGGAAAATTAAAATTTTATGGACACATTATTACAAAGACTACATTTAAAAATCATAGTCTGCACTCTGCAGTTCAATTAACTTATAAATTAATAATTATCACAAAATAATTATCACCAGAGTTGGAATAACTATCAATTTATCTCTTGAAAAATTTCTTTTTTTAACCTAATTTTATTATACCTTTGCCAGAGTAAAGGTTCAGTTGGTCCTTTTAACCCCTTCCATATATGAGCTATTATAAATGTTATATAAAAACATCTGTTGAATATTTATAAAACCATATTTAACTAGTTGGTATTAGTTGGTATTAGTATTTTGCCTTGAGGCAAGTTACATAAATTTCCAGATAAATGCCAGATAAATCCAGATAAATTCCAGTGTAAAATTTTGAGAAAACGTCGATTTACGACAAAAAATCTGTTCACACACATACACATACACACAAACACATACTTTTTCCAAATTTTGTCTCATTCGATTCAGAATGGCTTGAAACGTCGAGAAAACGCAAAATTAGGGAATCGTTTTTTTATGAAAACAAACTTTACCTTCGGGAAGTTAAAAATTATATTAAACTAAACAATAGTGCTCACTACCAAAAAATCTAGCAATCAAAAAAAATACTTTTGGCATAGATTTTCAAACATGGCGGTTTATCTCCTGATAGCGACATTGCTTGATTTGATGCCTGATTACACATCTTTTTCAAATATTGTTGTTAGAAAATTTTTAAGTTTACTTGTTTTTTAAGAATTGATGGTGCACCTTTTTATCTGCAGACCTCTACCCTAACATGAGAATTATCATATGAATCAGGTTTTTGAATTTTTTTTGTCGGGTTATATTTCATGCCAATGCGATTTTTGCTTTACATGTATTTCTAAAATTTTTGAATAATGATCTAATCAACTGTATCTCTCTACAATACATGGGATGAGTATCTAACTATATCTTTCAAAATGCATCTAATCAGAGTGACATGGTAAGTTCGTTGGCTCTGATATCAGCCGCCTGGTTTGACATGACTCAACTGGAGGAGACGTTCATGTCGTTTCCGTCGGTGATTGCCAGGCAGGAAATTACAATTCGCCCATTCTCTCCCGACGAACAATCCTAGGATAATGGCTAGGTATCACATTGCTAGTTCTATATTAGACGGATTGTGTTACTAGTTTTAAAAAATTTCATACTTTTTTAATTAAATGACTATTGCTGATGTAATGGGCGTCAGTGACTAAGTCAACAAGATGAATTCTTGATGTTTTAAACTTTTAATTTTAGTTAGAGCGAGGCTTAAAGATCCGCGGATAAAAAGGTCACCAACCGATATCTCAAAAACCAGTAAAGCTAAGAATTTTTCAACAGCAATATTTGGAAGTAGAAGAAAAAAAGATGTATAACCAGACTTTACCTTAACTTTTACGACGTTTCCATATAGAAGAATAACTGCAATGTTTAAACATCTATAACAAAATTTTCTTTCGTTGTTATTTGTTCTGATTAATAGGTCTGCTGCTTAGTTTACGAGACTTTATTTAATATTTTATATAATTTTTAAGTATACGTTTTTTATTTATATCATATGATATATTGTTAATTTTCAATTAGATTCAACAAATGTTTTTATATAACCTCTATAAAAGCTTACAACTTGGTGGGCTAAAAAGAACCAACTGAACCTTTTTCCTGGCAGAGATGTTAAAAATAAAAAGTAAATAAAGTAATTTTACAAGCAGTAAAGTAAATATTTACTCCAACTCTGTTCCATAAAAATGCACCCATTGAAAATTCATATTTTGCACTGGTTCAATAATGTAGCTAATATTTTGTAAAATCCCTTCAAAAAAACATTGGATCTGTTTGCCTCCTGGCCGTCCCAATGTACACCACCTAGTAGGTAAAAAATACCAGGTTATAAATTTTTGAAAAAGTGCAAAAAACACACTCAACTGTTTAATGTCAAATTAGACATTTGTGCCCTAATTTCAAAAAAACTCTAAATTTTATTTTTCATACAATATCAAATGGCATAGCAATAGAACTTTATTTGCATTATATTTTTCATCACGAATGCTATAATTTTCAATACGGCTTTGTTAATATTCAAAACATAAACTATAATTCAACAGAATAAATGAAACGATGTATATCAGATCCCTGTTTATGAACCATATCGAGATCTTTAGGCAACCTGTTCTATTACCAGGAAGAAAATCTACTTCTCTTCGTTATGAACTGAAACTATCTTGTATCAAAACAAGAACATCTCCTTCGGTTTCTGTTGATATTTTGTTAAGTAGAAACATGTCTTTATTATAAAATATTTATAGTAGAAATAGCAAGATGTATCTGATCAAAATTATTTATATTATTATTAGATTAATTATAATAATCACCAACCGCAGAACAAAAATTGCTTATTACTAAAATGCATAAATCAAATCAAATTAAAAATAATATGTTTGAAGTTTTTAAATAAAATACATAAATGCAAGATAGATTTTTGGCAAGTATAAGGGATGTAATATATAATAAATGATGAATAAAATATTCTATAAACTTAAATAAAACAATACTTAAGCGCAAGAAGACAAGATAAATTTATAATATAAATTGTAAAATTAATACAATCGTTGTTTGAATTACATGTGTATATATATATATATATATATATATATATATATATAGATATATATATATATATATATATATATAATTTGCAATTTAAAACGAATAATAATCGATTCCAATTAATTTAATTACAGTCTATAATCCTATAAAACGCTTGCAGTCCATTATTATTAAGTATTAACATATAAACTACAATAAAACTCAAAGCGATTAATATAGCTTTGATATTCAAATAAATTTATCGAAATTATAGTACCTATTAGCTTTTGTAAATATAATTGCAAATATATTAATAGCGATAATAATAATAACATAAAAATGTGCGAATTTTGCAAAAAAACTGAAATAGTATTTCCAATGTTTAAAATTTACCTGTAATAATATTTCTGTTTCTAAAATTGTTATTTATAATTTACTTTTTATTAATAATATTTTTATTAATGATTACTTCGTATTAATTTAAATAGAAACGTATATTTTTACTAAAATCAAATTTATCTTTCTATTAAAAATCAAAAATGCATATTTATGTGTAAAGTTGTTGACACAATTTCTCAAAATAT
>NW_020536999.1:20769700-20786017 GCF_003426905.1 Ctenocephalides felis
GCTGAAGGCAGCTCATCCGAAATGCGATCTATGGAAATGCCATTAAAGCAATTGACGAACGGTTGTAATTTCATATACCAAACGTGGTTTTTAATTAGAAAATATCATTAAATGGCAAGATCAGAGTTGTTGAGGAGTAGAGTAGAAGTTGATGAGGTAGAAATATTTTTTTTACCTGAGTTCGGCACTGGCTTCTCCGCCCGCGTTTACGGCAGTGCAGCGGTATTGGCCTGCATCGTCCGGCGTCACGGCTTCTACAGCCAAAACAGGGCCCAGTAACCTTATCTTGGACCCGCCAGAACCAGCAAAGGTTCCGGTCCTGATTGCGAATACCATCTGGAATAAAAAATAACATATAAATATATGATACAATAATAGTAATAAAAATGCAAATGTAAATGAAACTAGTCGTAAGTAGTATTTTGCCTTGAGGCAAGTTGCATAAATTTTCCGATATAAAATTAATCA
Organism: Ctenocephalides felis; assembly: GCF_003426905.1. Classification (NCBI taxonomy): domain Eukaryota; kingdom Metazoa; phylum Arthropoda; class Insecta; order Siphonaptera; family Pulicidae; genus Ctenocephalides; species Ctenocephalides felis. Next base: position 20,770,169 of record NW_020536999.1, read on the forward strand.
TTGAGAATCGACATACTGCTATTTAGATAAAAAGCTCAACTGTTTATTTCATAAATAGAGCTACAGCTAAAGATTTTTTTTTCCATTTCAAAAACATATATTTCAATAAATGTATATATCAACATTTCATTGAGCTTTATCTGGATATTTACTCGTAGGTATAGTATCCGTCATATCTACTCTAGTAAAACATTAATAAGTATTTAGAATATAAAATATTTATATTATATAATATATTTAGAATATATAATTGTGTGACAAAAAAAGAAGGAAAGGAAAATGTTTCCAAAAAAAATCAGATAACAATATTACTAAAGAATGATTAACAATTATCAATATAGGTATTTTAAGCTTACTTATAATATCTGTATTTGTATAAATTTATGAACATGTTTACCATATTTCATTTAATCTATTCCATGATCTAAGAATGTATTTTACTTAAGTGTGAATGTCAACTGTAATCAGTAGCTACCTACAAAACACTTGCAATTCTGATTAGAATTGCATAAGAGCATATGGTAAAATTTCGACAATTTTTTATAATTCAATCGCATATCGTAGGCCTATAATACTTTAGTATACTATTTCAAACTTCTATATTTATTGTTTCATCAAAATCGTCAAACTTTTTCGATAGATTTTTCAAGACCGATCTTTACCAAAAATATTCAACGCGATTCTCAATCAATATCTTTCAGAAAGTTTTTAAATTTTTGAAATCGATTCAAGATCGTGAACTAAAACGTGGATAATTTATTTCACTTTTCTGCAAATTACAAAAAAATGGCTTGGCTGATTGATGCACAAAACTGTCAAACGTTAGTCCTTATGGAACTCCATCAAATGCTTATTTAGGATAAATAAATATATATTTAGTAGTGTAAAGATATCAACATTCAATATAACAAAAGAATACATTAGAAATTATTTCAAAAGATATGATGTTAAGAAATGATATTACGAAATGTGACTATTTGCTATGCAAATGAATAATTTCTAAGTATGTTTTTATATACATGTAAGATTTTGTCAATAGCTTTTTTGTTTCATCATAATAAGTGTGTGTTTATACTATTACTTACATGTAAAATAGTTCAATAACGAATTGAACGATTTTATAATGAATAAGTTACTAAATGACTTTTAAAATTTTGAAATCGGTCTAGGCTTTTTTACACACACACATATTTTTCTCATATTTGATCACATTTCATTAAAAATGACTTGAGACATCGAGAAGAGGTAAAATCAGTAAATCATTTTTTATGCAAACTTTTGCTTCGGCAAGTTAAAAATCAACGTATTTTTATAAAGCAGTTCAAGATTTATTTGAAAACATGTACGAAATATTCTGCTTATCTAGAGTTACAAAGAAAATTTTTACTCCAAAGAGCAAATCTTCTAAAAATCTTCATTTTCAAGCATAATCGAGACCACAGTTCAGCAAAATGCAATAACCACTCTTAATCATGAATTATATTTATTAACATATAAAATAGAACAGGTAAGTTTTATAATAAAAGTGAAGATACTTTTACAAATGTATACTCGTATATACATAAGCACATTCAATATACCTACGTGAATTTACAGATGTTTGAAATAATTAACCTATAATATAGTGAGTTTCATGCATATAAAATTCTCAAAACTTAAAGTGAATCCGCATTATAAAAACTTTTCCTGTGACAGCCCGACCGTCGAATTAAAATTTATGAAGACTCGCGGTTACATCGTAAAGATGTCCCTATTAAATTTTAATTCTCATGTAACCGTCGGTAAGCTAATAATGCTTTTCCCCCGAGCCTAGGATATCACAAAATGTCCCCAAACCATCCCCAACAGCAACAACCCTTGAGAAAAGTCCCAGTCCCGGTTGAATAATTAACACCCACGTAGGGTAATAAAAAGCGGAAAGAAAATATAAGAAAGATGAAGAAAATATGCTCGCGGCCCGTTGGGAAAACTTAGAGATTTAAAAATGAAAAACACATCAAATTTTCCGTAATGCAGAAAACACAGCGGAGGATTCTAAGATGCGAAATTAAATATAACGTCTTTCAAAAGGTTTTGTTTTGTATTGTTGCAGTTGTCTTTTGTGTTGTACTTTTGAGCTTAATTTAATTGCATGTGAAATTCTTACCGGGGTAATTGTTGAAGTTTTGAACAAACATAAGGAAAATTGCTTTTCTCTAGATGTAGAAAAGAAATTTGTAATTAATTTATATATTTTGCAATGCAGGAAGCTTAATTGAAGTACGTTGCTTGAATGCAATAAATAGTAAAATATCAAAGTATAAAAAGTTGAGTTTCTTGTTCAGGAAAAAAATGTTTTTTAACAAATCTATTTCATAATGAAAATTTTTACTATTTAACACATATTAAACAAACAAATGTGGTCAGTAAAAATCCAACATTGTAAAAATATGTTTTGCAATTTTTCTAAAATTTGGTATCTGGTCTTTTTTACCCCATAGACGCGGTGAAAAGGAATCCGGAACGTAAAAATATCTACTATTTTATTTTGAAGCAGTTTTATAGAACAATAGCAGTATTAATTAACCAATGAGATGCAGATTAATTATTAAATTGGACAACAATCTTGAAAATCATAATCTAAATATGTAATTTTTAACATAACATAAATCTTACTTGGTATTAAATATGTGTATATTTACATAACATTGTGCATTATTTTATAGCAAGCTAAATATCAGTTTCGTATTTATGAAATTAAAATACTATAAAAATTAAGAAAGCTTAATTTTTTTTTGAACAGGGGTGCAAAAAGTTTGGAAATCATTGCTTTAAACTAAGATATCAGATTTTATCATTAGAATTTTAATGGCTAAGTTGATAAACTATACGTATAAAAGAGTTATGATTATGATAAATTTTAAAAATTCTAGGAAAGAGGAATTGTTGAGCTATTTTTCATACCAATAAGAGCTTTACTTTTAATTTTAAAAAATACCATTATATGAGACAATCATACCATTAGTAACACATTTAAGATTTTGTAAATATATAATTTATCAGTTGTTCTAATCAATATATCTAGAATTCACAAGGTCGATATAGGGTTGGGTGAGGTACAAAGGTCCAATTTGACTTTCAGTCATTATACTGCCCAAACCAAATAATCACACGTATCAAACAAACAATTATCAAACTATGTTTAGCAAAATTCCTGTTAGTTTTCAATTATAGAAATATGTCTCTATAATTTTTTTTATTTTTTTTTTAAATTTGTTGTCTGTCTGTTTTATGCCATAAGAAGGGTAAAAAGGGGCAGCCAATAGGCAAACAGATACAAAGTCTTTTCATTGAATTTTACGAAATAATAGCTGCAATATTCAACCAATGGAAAATTAAAATTTTATGGACACATTATTACAAAGACTACATTTAAAAATCATAGTCTGCACTCTGCAGTTCAATTAACTTATAAATTAATAATTATCACAAAATAATTATCACCAGAGTTGGAATAACTATCAATTTATCTCTTGAAAAATTTCTTTTTTTAACCTAATTTTATTATACCTTTGCCAGAGTAAAGGTTCAGTTGGTCCTTTTAACCCCTTCCATATATGAGCTATTATAAATGTTATATAAAAACATCTGTTGAATATTTATAAAACCATATTTAACTAGTTGGTATTAGTTGGTATTAGTATTTTGCCTTGAGGCAAGTTACATAAATTTCCAGATAAATGCCAGATAAATCCAGATAAATTCCAGTGTAAAATTTTGAGAAAACGTCGATTTACGACAAAAAATCTGTTCACACACATACACATACACACAAACACATACTTTTTCCAAATTTTGTCTCATTCGATTCAGAATGGCTTGAAACGTCGAGAAAACGCAAAATTAGGGAATCGTTTTTTATGAAAACAAACTTTACCTTCGGGAAGTTAAAAATTATATTAAACTAAACAATAGTGCTCACTACCAAAAAATCTAGCAATCAAAAAAATACTTTTGGCATAGATTTTCAAACATGGCGGTTTATCTCCTGATAGCGACATTGCTTGATTTGATGCCTGATTACACATCTTTTTCAAATATTGTTGTTAGAAAATTTTTAAGTTTACTTGTTTTTTAAGAATTGATGGTGCACCTTTTTATCTGCAGACCTCTACCCTAACATGAGAATTATCATATGAATCAGGTTTTTGAATTTTTTTTGTCGGGTTATATTTCATGCCAATGCGATTTTTGCTTTACATGTATTTCTAAAATTTTTGAATAATGATCTAATCAACTGTATCTCTCTACAATACATGGGATGAGTATCTAACTATATCTTTCAAAATGCATCTAATCAGAGTGACATGGTAAGTTCGTTGGCTCTGATATCAGCCGCCTGGTTTGACACATGACTCAACTGGAGGAGACGTTCATGTCGTTTCCGTCGGTGATTGCCAGGCAGGAAATTACAATTCGCCCATTCTCTCCCGACGAACAATCCTAGGATAATGGCTAGGTATCACATTGCTAGTTCTATATTAGACGGATTGTGTTACTAGTTTTAAAAAATTTCATACTTTTTTAATTAAATGACTATTGCTGATGTAATGGGCGTCAGTGACTAAGTCAACAAGATGAATTCTTGATGTTTTAAACTTTTAATTTTAGTTAGAGCGAGGCTTAAAGATCCGCGGATAAAAAGGTCACCAACCGATATCTCAAAAACCAGTAAAGCTAAGAATTTTTCAACAGCAATATTTGGAAGAGAAAAAAAAAAGATGTATAACCAGACTTTACCTTAACTTTTACGACGTTTCCATATAGAAGAATAACTGCAATGTTTAAACATCTATAACAAAATTTTCTTTCGTTGTTATTTGTTCTGATTAATAGGTCTGCTGCTTAGTTTACGAGACTTTATTTAATATTTTATATAATTTTTAAGTATACGTTTTTTATTTATATCATATGATATATTGTTAATTTTCAATTAGATTCAACAAATGTTTTTATATAACCTCTATAAAAGCTTACAACTTGGTGGGCTAAAAAGAACCAACTGAACCTTTTTCCTGGCAGAGATGTTAAAAATAAAAAGTAAATAAAGTAATTTTACAAGCAGTAAAGTAAATATTTACTCCAACTCTGTTCCATAAAAATGCACCCATTGAAAATTCATATTTTGCACTGGTTCAATAATGTAGCTAATATTTTGTAAAATCCCTTCAAAAAAACATTGGATCTGTTTGCCTCCTGGCCGTCCCAATGTACACCACCTAGTATAAAAAATACCAGGTTATAAATTTTTGAAAAAGTGCAAAAAACACACTCAACTGTTTAATGTCAAATTAGACATTTGTGCCCTAATTTCAAAAAAACTCTAAATTTTATTTTTCATACAATATCAAATGGCATAGCAATAGAACTTTATTTGCATTATATTTTTCATCACGAATGCTATAATTTTCAATACGGCTTTGTTAATATTCAAAACATAAACTATAATTCAACAGAATAAATGAAACGATGTATATCAGATCCCTGTTTATGAACCATATCGAGATCTTTAGGCAACCTGTTCTATTACCAGGAAGAAAATCTACTTCTCTTCGTTATGAACTGAAACTATCTTGTATCAAAACAAGAACATCTCCTTCGGTTTCTGTTGATATTTTGTTAAGTAGAAACATGTCTTTATTATAAAATATTTATAGTAGAAATAGCAAGATGTATCTGATCAAAATTATTTATATTATTATTAGATTAATTATAATAATCACCAACCGCAGAACAAAAATTGCTTATTACTAAAATGCATAAATCAAATCAAATTAAAAATAATATGTTTGAAGTTTTTAAATAAAATACATAAATGCAAGATAGATTTTTGGCAAGTATAGGGATGTAATATATAATAAATGATGAATAAAATATTCTATAAACTTAAATAAAACAATACTTAAGCGCAAGAAGACAAGATAAATTTATAATATAAATTGTAAAATTAATACAATCGTTGTTTGAATTACATGTGTATATATATATATATATATATATATATATATATAGATATATATATATATATATATATATATATATATAATTTGCAATTTAAAACGAATAATAATCGATTCCAATTAATTTAATTACAGTCTATAATCCTATAAAACGCTTGCAGTCCATTATTATTAAGTATTAACATATAAACTACAATAAAACTCAAAGCGATTAATATAGCTTTGATATTCAAATAAATTTATCGAAATTATAGTACCTATTAGCTTTTGTAAATATAATTGCAAATATATTAATAGCGATAATAATAATAACATAAAAATGTGCGAATTTTGCAAAAAAACTGAAATAGTATTTCCAATGTTTAAAATTTACCTGTAATAATATTCTGTTTCTAAAATTGTTATTTATAATTTACTTTTTATTAATAATATTTATTAATGATTACTTCGTATTAATTTAAATAGAAACGTATATTTTTACTAAAATCAAATTTATCTTTCTATTAAAAATCAAAAATGCATATTTATGTGTAAAGTTGTTGACACAATTTCTCAAAATATTTTAATATTAAGAAAATATAATTGAAATTTACAAGAGCGTAGTTTACAAATTTGAATGACTATTAGTATTTATTATTCATGATTTTTCATATCTGAGTATCATGATAATAATATTTCAAAATTGTATATAATTTGAGATTCTAATAATTATATTCAAAAATTTATGACTGAATAATTTTTAATTGAACTGCGACTTTATAAAATTTATGTAACTTATAAATAGTTAAAACTAATTTAAAAATTAGAATTATGTTTTTTAAATTATTATATTTATATATTTTTTGGCATTTATTAATTTTGATAGACAATTTAAGAACGAATTCATTATTGAAACCGTTGATTCTTCCTAAAAAACTTATTAAGGATCTTTATAAATTGAGTTTAATTGTGATACTTGATTGATATTTAATTAAAATAAGTATATAGTCAATATAAAATATAAAATCGCCAGTCATAGATAATAAATTTATTTAATTTATATTCTACATAAATATAAAAAAATAATTTGTGACTAATTAATTAAAATATTTTATAAGTACCTTTATAAATCAAACAATATAATTTATTAATACTAAACAATAGTTGATATGTAATTTTTGTTTTTGTAATTTAAAAGACGAATCATGTAAGTAGTTTATTGTCAAATTCATTTTGTTAGTATAGTTAAATTTTAATAATTTTAGTATGCATGCATACTATGTATGTGTTTTATCCGAATTTGAGATATAAAGTTGGTATAAAAACATTCCTGGGGATCAAATTTATAGCTCAATGTCTTATAGAATATAATTGTTCTGACTGCCATTCTATATATATTAAAAATAAAAACATTCCAATAAATTTTAAAATTTGCTCTTGAATATAAATACTAAGAATCACTTAATTATTTAATAAGAATATAATGAATTAATAAATGAATAACGTTTAATTAAGTTATAGTATAGTTTATTAGTTAAACAGTTATTTCTGTTTTTGTGATATTTAAAGAAGTTATCTGTGTTCAAATGATTTTTAATATTTGTTAATTTTAAAAACCGAATTCAAAAGATGATCGAGTTGTTGTTTTTAACACAATTTCTATATGTATGATTTTACTTTTACCTGAATTCAATGTTAAAAATGGGAACAAAAAGCACAATACCAAATCGATGAAATATAAAACCATAAAATCTAAGTTGCCATTCTCCTGTATATCAAAAATCTATTATTACCGTAAAATGCAGGTCATGTCCGCATTTCCACGAAACACATTTCCAGTGTATTTTCACGGTCTGGTGAAAAATGCAAAAAATTGATTTTCCAATGAATTTAATGCTATAACAAAACCGCACCTCTCCTGTTCAGGACGAAAGGCATTGTGTTCTGACCGAGTTTTCGCATTTTTCCTCTCGTTGTTGTATATTCCCTCGGGAAATTTTATTATTATTTTAAATGCGACGAATGAATATTCACGAGATCCGTGCGCGTTCGGCGTCGTCTTTTTTTTGCATCTATCTCCAAAGCCGAGTTTTTACATTTGAATCTGCACACACTACTAAAATGCATTGGTACCGAAGTTTGGGAAAAATAATATAAAATGGAAATATGCAGTTTGTACACTGAGGGTAATAAAATTCCATAAGAATTACACGATAATTGATAAAATATAAACTTATTCAGATAATTGCGAAAGCCGCCTCGAAGATCAGCCAAACCAAGGAAAGATCAGAAAAGAAATTCATGTTACATTTATTATGCCACTTTTAAAAATCTCTGAAAGTGTTTACAATTTAACTTGTCCATTTTTGACACTTTATGCCCTGTACCTCTAAACGGCTCGACCTGCTTGTGCCAAAAACTGATCAGCACGTCTCCTTATCAATACGAATCAAATGTTTTTTGAATTATTCAAATCGGTTGACTCGTGTCGACAAAAATATATATTTGTGCACATACACACACACATATATATATCCATTTTTTCCGAAGTATGTCAAAATGCTCAAAAGACCTTAAAACGTAAAGATTTGCAAAAACTTTTATTTTCGATTTTTTTGCGATTACTATAGCTTACCCTACGGAAAGTAAAAAAAATCGAGAAATTCTATTCACGCTGTCTTATGAAATATGACTACTTAACTATATTATAGAATATACACCATTTTATACCTCTTTAATCATATTGATTGGAACCAAAGTTGAGAAAATTTTAATAAAGTAATAATATTCTTTTTGTATATTAAGAATTTATAAAAATAACTAAATATTCTTACAAAAGTTAACGCTGCCTGATAAAATTTGCTGTCGATAGCTTTTTTATCAATGCATTGGTACCGAATTGTCGAAAATAAGATAAAAAATTCTTCTTTTTCTATATATGAATTGAAATGTTAATGAATTTAAATAAAATCTCTTAAATAAAGTCATTGAGTAATTGTTTATAATAATGCCATCTAGTTCAATACTAATTTATTCAATAAGTATTCTTGAAATACCTGATTTATTGCAGTAATGAAATAATTGGTTATATTCATTGTAAACATATTTTGATATATATTTCCAAGTGGAAATAGATTTTACTACTGATTGATACCAGGTTGCACAGAACCTGCTACTCTTCTATTAAAATTTTAAACAATAGATTCTAATTTCATAAAAAAAATATATCATATATAAGTAAATATTTTTCAACCAGCAATAAATAAAAAATATGTACATTATAAATAAATGAGACAAGTAATAAATTAATAATCAAAAATTTGCAAGTACTATACATTCGATACAACTTTTTCAAATTGTTATTACAATTCTGTACTTAACTTAATTTAATAAAATTTCGATTTCATATTTTATTTTGGTAAACCCTATTTTAATTTTAAATCAAAAATATCTCTTTTACATCTGTTTCATGGGCCATAAAATTGGAAAGAGAATTATTTGTTAACATAAAACCACTTTATGAGCCATAAATTAAATTAAAACTAATAATATTTTTCAAGATTTGATCAATATTTGTTGAAATCGCGAGAAGAGATATAATATCCGAATAAAATGAAGTAAAATCATTTATATGAATTATTAAAAAGTACTCTTCTACCGGAATTATTTTATTTTATCACTTTTAAGTTAAAAATAAAATTCTAAAGAAGAGAGTATTTTGTTCTGATGTTCAAAGTTCGCTCGTGAACAATGTGATTATTGATGCAATATCATAATATTCTGTATTAAGAAACGATTTTCAAGAAATAAAACTATTTTGCTCCTTAATAAATGTATAATACAATGAATTTTTTGATAAATTAAAACTTACCCTATATTTAAATTTTTTCTCTATTTTTTTGGTTTCGATTTTTCTTTTAACTGGAAATATTTAGTTGACTTTTAACTAGAAAAATAAAGTTGTAAATATGTTGATATTATTTGAACCGCAGAAGAATATAAAAAATATGTGTTAATAATCTACTAAATAAAAATTCAGGCATAGTAAATTTAAAATTATGACGATATACTTGCAATTACAAATTTTAGAAAAAATACAAATTTCTTTGTAAAATTAATAATAATAATAATAAATTATTAATCATAACTTATACTTTATTTATTTACCTAAACTGGTTATACTTTCAACAAATAATTTTTTAACTATAAACTAATATAGCAATTAAATTCAACAAAAAACAAATAAAAACAAAATCAAATTTTATAAAAAAATAAATATTATAGATGTGTCTTTTAAATTGGGCCCCAAATTTGAAATCCTCGTCCGCCCCTGTCGTCGTGCAGGAAACGAACCCGGACGCAACGAAGCTAGCGGATGCGAGACGGAAAATCGGAAAAGGTGCAAAAGAAAAACGTTTCACCCGAGGATATTTCTCATCAGAGAAATACGGAAAAGCTCAGGGTCGTACAAAATAATGGTCGGAAAACATATTGTTATGCATGGAATTATTAAGCTCATGGATGAACTTAATCCGACGAGGGAAGATTATGGATTTTATTACGCGTATGGAATACAATGATGTTGGGTATTTATTTATTATATATTGTATTATAATTAAACCGTTTGTCTAAAATGAGTGAAATGTTTGAGGAGTTTGTTGAAAATTAGAGTATAAGAGTTCTAGGATTCCAATATCCTGCTGCAATCCCTGGTATTTAACACGTTAATCTCTATGATATTAACAAAACTTCACATTGGCCATAGTAAATTTATTAGATAAGGCAAAACAGGGCTTAAAGATCGGCAGGTAAAAATGTCCATCAACGATATCTCAAAAACAAATAAAGTAAGTATTTTTTTAATAATAATATTTGAAAGTAAAGGGCAAAATATATGTAACTAGTCATCATCATGATTCATACAACGTCACTATCAGAAGATAAACCGCAATGTGTTTGAAAAGCCATTACATAAGTATTTTCTTTCGTTGTTAGTTTTTTTGGTTGTGATCACTGTTGTTTAGTTTACGAGACCTGAACATAATTTTACTATACGTTATTTATTTGTCTTAAAAGATGTATTGTTATTTATAGTTGGATACATCATTTTTTATATAACTTCTATAAAAGCTTATATGTGAAACTAACTGAACCTTTACCTTGGCAAAGGTGTAAACAATAGAAATAGTAAATGAAATAGTAAACTAGTGGGGTGCATGGCATCGTGCTTTAAGACAAATTGCTGGAACTTACCGTACCGTAATTAAAAATCTTGATACGGAACCAAAAAAATTTACACAAAATGTGTACACATTATTAAAATCTATAATATATCTGATAATTTGATGTATATGTGACCAATAAACATTTTTGATCGCTAAATGACATTTTTTTAACTTATTTTTATTGAGCGTTCATAACAGCTGGACCTGCCTTCCCAAAATTTTAATCAGTTCTTCATCTTGTCAATACAAGCAAAATGTTTTTTGAATGATTAAAATCGGACGCTGACTGAGTTACCGTTTTTGTCACTTTTTGCCTCGTATCTTCGGAACGGCTGCCTTCGCTAAAAAACTAATAAACACGTCTCTTTATCAATACGAATCGAATGCTTTATGAATTATTCAAATCGTTGATCAGTATTCCCAAAATCGTCGACGAAATTTGTATCCGCACACACACACATACAACCATTTTTTCTAATTTTAAGGTATGCCAAAATGTTCAAAAACCTTTGAAACGTAAAGATATATAAAATTTTTGTTTTACGGGAAGTTAATTAAGTTAAAAAAACAATTTTCATTAAATAGTTAAATACATATTTATTCTAATTCTGCTGATAATTATTTCTGACAAAATACCAGATCAGTGTGATCTCTGTAAAAAATGTACACATAAAATTTATATTTTGCATTTAGTTGAATAATGTAGCTATTATTTCGTAAAAACTCTTTAAAATTAAAAATAAAACATTGAATCTATTTATCCCCTAGCTGTATCATTTTACCCCGCCCATTTTCTCACAAATTTTCCTCATAAGTAAATGAATTTTTGAATTTTACTCTATATCTCATATAACAATATTGCTTTATTTTATCCAGTATATAAAAAATTACGATTTCAGCCATTGTAAATTCGCAACGATGATACCCCATGTTTTACATCGCGTTGTTTTCATTAAGTAAAATAAAAGAAAGAATATTCCCCATGCAATACGAGCTTTACAATATGATATTTTATTTCTCATGTATTTTTAAAAACATTCAGAACAATTCATACTGCAAAAGATGCCTTTTTCCTCTTTTCCTTTTTTCTTCTTTTGTAAGCATTTGTATTTCGTTCGGAAAGAATCAGTAGTGGTGATAAAATGTAAAAGTTGTAGGATACATGTTTTTAAAATACGTATTCAAATTATTTACAAACTTCTCAATTATTTAGATTGTATCATGGAATTTTAAATTGAAAGTATTGCTTATGAAAAATACATAAATCGATGTAAGTACCAATATTCAATTTAGTTTTTTTTTCAAAATTGAACAACTTAACATAGAGCCGTATATCCTGTATGTTTTCCAATACCATGAAATAATTGTGAAAAGTTTCACCAAAAATAAAAAAAATAAGAATTAATTATGAAGAAATAGCCCAGTAGATCTTTACCAAAAATTAATCAGTACGAATACTAATCAATATCCTACGAATTTTCAGAATTGTTTCTAAGATTGTCGGTAAAATGTGAACAAAAAGGATATAATTTTTAGAATAAGTTATTTAATTGTTTCAAAGGTGGTATTGTTATTTTTAAGTTAATTTACGTTTTTATTCACTATTTTTTATTGCTTACTCCTTTGTCAGGGTAGAGGTTCAGTTGGTTACGTTTATGAATTGAAGAAGTTTATGTTTTCATAAAAAAATCCGATTCGATTTTATGTTTTCTCGACGTTTCAAGCCATTCTGAATGGATTGAGACCAAATTTGGAAAAAGCATGTGTGTGTGTATATATGTGTATGTGTGTGTATGTAAACAGATTTTTCGCCGTAAATCGACGTTTTCTCAAAAACAGATGGGTCGATTTCAAAAATTTAAAAGCCATTCGATTTATCTCGATGAGGACTAGAGTTTATCAATTTTGCGCGACGGTCAGCCAAGCCGTTTCTTTCTGTTCTGAATAGATTTTAAAAATCCAAAAACGAAATTGAAAAGATATTGGCTGGGAATCGTGCTGATTAGTTTTTGGTGAATCGTTTTTATCGGCGAAAACAAACTTCGTCTTCGGTGAGTGAAAATTTATGATGCCTTGCATCTTGATGATTTAATTTGAATTAATTTACATATAAATAATAATTTTATTATTCATTTAATTATCTCTAAGAGCATAAGTCTAACTCTTCTCTTAAATAAATAACGAATGAAATAAAATTTGATTACGGACTGTGTAGAAGGATAATAATCCTCCGTTTCTCAGCAAACACACAATTCTCGGTCCATGTTTGCAGAACTTCTTCAGTTTCTTCAATTATATTCGTCTTGTGCGTATTTTGCCCTGTTTACATATTTAATTATTATTAACGCCGTTAACCAGGCCGTTTTCGTATAATGTTCTTGTTTTCTTACTGGATCCATCTGATTTTTAATTGCTCCGTTAGTAGAGAACAAAATTGCGATGAAAATTTGAATTGGATTTAATTAAAACTTAATTGGTGCTGCTTATAACATTATAAGGATTTTATTAACCAGATGTTCAAGGAATCAAAAACAAGTAGAAGATCACTGAAATAATTTGAAACTTAGTAAAAACGTTTTCAGTTTTATTAACTTCCCGTAGGGCAAGTTATAGTAATCGCAAAAAAATCGAAAATGAAAATTTTTATATATCTTTACGTTTCAAAGGTTTCTGAACATTTTGGCATACCTTAGAAAAAATGGATGTATGTGTGTGTGTATGTGTGTGTGTGCGTGTGTGTATGCAGATACAAAGTTTCGTCGACGATTTCGGGAACACCGATCAACCGCTTTAAATATTCAAAAAACATTCGATTCATATTGATAAAGAGACGACGTGCTGATTAGTTTTTGGCGAAGGCAGGTCTAGCCGTTCCAAAGATACGGGGCAAAAAGTGCCAGAAACGGTAACTCAGTTTTTAAGAGAACGGAGCGTCCGATTTTAATAATTCAAAAAACATTTTACTTGTATTGATAAGATGAAAAACTGATCAAATTTTCATAAAGGCAGGTCTAGCGGTTTCGGAGATCTAACAAAAAAGTAAAAAAAATGCCATTTGGCGGTCAAAAATGATCATTAGACATATGCACATCAAATTATCAGATATTTTATAGAGATTTTAACAATAAGTATAAATTTTGTTTGCATTCCCATGGGTTCCGGAAAAAATGTTTGTTCGTAGGACGGCGACGCGGCGCTTACGCGCTTTGACATTTTGTCTCTATGTAGTTAAAGCAGTACGATTGTTTTGAAAAAAAGTTCAGAATTTCCAAAATATGCCAAAATAAAGAAATAAGACAAGAAAGAAATAAAGATTTTTTTCAAAAAATGTAATTTTTTGTCAAATTCCTAGTTTTTCAAAAATCATTTTTTCTCGAAGTAAAATTTTTCAAAATCGTTTTCAAAAAAATAATATTTGGTACGGGAAGTTACAGCAATTTGCCTTAAGGCTAGATGCCATGCGCTTCACTAGTTTAATCCATACTTCGTGAGTACTGTTTATAACATTACCAGGATTTATTATCCAAATTAAGTTCGTGGAAGCAAGTAATTAGCTATCGTTTTGAGCAATTTTTTTTGAGTAAAGCATGTAGATCAATAAATATGTTTAGATTCTAAGAAATTTTAAAAATATTTGTTTTAATTATATCTCATAAATAATTTTATGAGCTCCCTATTTCATATTACATGGCATCATTTTTAAAAATGATTCTGTGTGTCAGTTTCCCACCATGATGTGTTTATTTTCATACATAATAATATCAAAACTGGAATGCAGCATTTTGAAGGATAACTTAGATTAAGCAATATTATATTATGTCCGGAACTTTGCGAATTAATCTGGAATGATGGAGCACAACCATTATAAAAGTTTTCGAACGCCTGTACCGCCTCTCTATATGTATGTAGTACGCCTGGCTTATTTCGTATTCATGCCACTTTGTCCTCTCAACTACGCCGCAAATTTATAATGTAATAATAAATACATGCAACATGTTAACTTTATATGGATTATTTTATCTAATCGAAATAATGCACTTTCCTTGATGATGGTGATAAAAAATTTAAGGGCACTCACAAAGTTTTTTTCAATAAAAATTAATATTAAACCATTTTACCATTAAATTCTGGCCAATTTTGCAGTACATCTTATCCTTCTTTCCTGGTACGAAAAACTGTAAAAATGCTATCTATTTGCTGTGCGATTACACAGCATCACCTAGATTTGTTTGTAAATTACGCCTAATCGTACAAAAAGCATTTTCACAATTTTAGTACCAAAAAACAAGGATAAGATAGGGTTGCCATAACAACGACGTGTTATCGGTCCTTATCGTTCTTTAAAATTAATTTTATGTAGTAATTTTTTCTAACATTCCTGAATTAGTAAAAATATAATATATTAAAATATTATGAATGTTATAGTTTAAAACAAAAAAACAAATATTCCGTTATTATTAAAAGCACAGTTCGACTTTTTTAAAAGATGCCTTTCATGAATGAAATATTGATATAACCAGAGCTAATATAGGTTAACCGAGAAATAGCAATATATAAACCAGATTCATTAAGGGCAAGAGCAAGCAATATTCTTGATATTTCGAAAGCTATCATCAAATTCCAGAATATAATCACCAATATACAGG
>NW_020536999.1:20787017-20819235 GCF_003426905.1 Ctenocephalides felis
CAGTTTTCATATAAAGTGGTACTAAGACTAAGAACTGTCAAAGTCCCATGTGCTTGTGTGCAGTCAGTCGTTTTAGATAGAAAACCTAACCTTGAAAACACCATAAATGTCAAAAAACAATGATATCATAACTGCATCTTTGAGATATGGCACGATAACATATGAGTGAAGTTGTATTTAAAGTGTAAAACACCTGAACGCACAGCAAAAATGTGGTATTTTGAAAGTACTTAGTAGCATTTTGTATGAAGCCTCGAAATTAATACAGCCTTGGTATAATATTGTCTATTTTGCGGCTGAATCGGCCCAATAGTTAGAACCCTAGCAATATTGAGTAAGAATCTAGTTGAGATTCGTTTAAATTGAATTAGTATCTGGGTTTGGTTACAATATCGTTAGTATTGGGTCGGTAGAAGTTAGAAGTCAGATCGGTAGATGTTAGAAGTTAGATCGGTAGAAGTTAGGGTCATTAGTCACTTGAATCTGGTTGGAATCCTATCAGGATGAAACTGGAATTGTGGTAGACTCAAATTAGAATATTGTGACAATCTGGAGTAGATCCACTATTGCTGTTGAAATAAAGTTAAATGCCATGCATTTAAAAAAATGCTTTAAGTTTACAAGGTAATGATTCACATATTAAAACTTTACACCTATATATTATACAATTGTACAGTCGGCAATAATACGAATGATTAGTATATATTGTTTTCTTAAAGAATTTTGTGCCAGATACATTTACCAAAAAGATTTGAAGTAATATTTCAATATATAATCAATATATAATCACTCATATAATCAATTCATATTGCTGTTGAAATAAAGTTAAATGCTATGCATTTAAAAAATGCTTTAAGTTTACAAGGTAATGATTCACATATTAAAACTTTACACCTATATATTATACAATTGTACAGTCGGCAATAATACGAATGATTAGTATATATTGTTTCTTAAAGAATTTTGTGCCAGATACATTTACCAAAAAGATTTGAAGTAATATTTCAATATATAATCAATATATAATCACTCATATAATCAATTCATATTGCTGTTGAAATAAAGTTAAATGCTATGCATTTAAAAAAATGCTTTAAGTTTACAAGGTAATGATTCACATATTAAAACTTTACACCTATATATTATACAATTGTACAGTCGGCAATAATACGAATGATTAGTATATATTGTTTTCTTAAAGAATTTTGTGCCAGATACATTTACCAAAAAGATTTGAAGTAATATTTCAATATATATTAGGACTTTTATTAACCTAACTAAAATCTTTTAAAGGTTTTAAAATATTGTTTTTACATCTTAAAGCTTCTCATCAATCTATTATCCAATTGTGGAATCGATTTCCAGAAGCAATTACCAGTTCTTGATCACTTCTCGGACGATTCGTCAGTTATTTGCGTTTATATCATCCAAGTGAACTAAATCCAATACACTCCGAAACGCGGTAATGCAATTTATAATTACTTGAGCAGTTTCGATAAAATAGACGGACAGCTGATCAATGTTTTGCTAAAATCAGAAAATATCAATGTCAGATAATTCATAAGCAACGAAGAACGTAAATGTTCTTAGGTGTTAAAGTTCCAATTCAAAGAAGCGCTACCACCAACATTTGGATATGAAAAAAATTGCATATGATATCTGGACTTAGATGACGCCAGATGACATGTAAATTTAGTGCAACAAGTTTACATTTGATTTTTATATTTGTCTAGTAAGTTTTTAATTTGTATTTGCACAATTTTTAGAAAAAGTAGAATCTCCTGCGTGCACTGTATTTTAAGATCGCAAGTTTTGTTTGAAATATTATATATAATAATAACAAATTACTGAATTTATCTATTCATAACCAAGTCTGGATTTTGATTCAAATTTCTTTGTTCGGACGTACTTTCATTTTATTATATTGGCTACGGAGGTAACAATCTTCATGGCATTGAGTTTTTACACGAGATGGTCTACGCCGGCTAGAGGTGGTAGCGGAGAGCTTTGGTACTAACTGTTCACTTCTAAAAGAAAAGTCCGCGCAACAAAATGTTTAATAAATAATAAATAAATATATCTTGTTTTATCATAAATTTAACTGCAACAAATACTTTCTTAACTAAACTCTTGAATAAAAATAAATAAAATTTGAATATTTTTTTTACTTGATCCTGTTCTATGTTTGTTCTATGGCTCGTAAATATGCTATTAGATCCGTAGTAGGTAATCTCGTCCCACATGGCGCCAATTTTGATATATTCCTGTATATTGGTGATTATATTCTGGAATTTGATGATAGCTTTCGAAATATCAAGAATATTGCTTGCTCTTGCCCTTAATGAATCTGGTTTATATATTGCTATTTCTCGGTTAACCTATATTAGCCCTGGTTATACCAATACTGCATTCATGAAAGGCATCTTTTAAAAAGGTCGAATTGTGCATTTAATAATAACGGAATATTTATTTTTTTGTACTAAACTATAACATTCATAATATTTTAATATATTATATGTTTGCTAATTCTGTAATCATAGAAAAAATTAATACATTAAATTAATTTTAAAGAACATTAAGGACCGATAACACGTCGTTGTTACCCTATCTTATCCTTCTTTCTTCATACTAAAATTGTGAAAATGCTTTTTGTACGATCAGGCGTAGTTTACAAACAAATCTAGGTGTGATCGCACAGCAAATAGATAGCATTTTCACAGTTTCACGTACCAGGAAAGAAGGATAAGATGTTACTGCAAAATTGGCCAAAATTTAATGGTAAAATGGTTTAATATTAGTTATTAATCTTTATTGAAAAAAACTTTGAGCACTTACACCCTTAATTTTTTTATCACCATCATCAAGGAAAGTGCATTATTTCGATGTACTAGATAAAGTAATCCATATAAAGTTAACATGTTGCATGTATTTATTATTACATTATAAATTTGCGGCGTAGTTGAGAGGACAAAGTCGCATGAATACGAAATAAGCCAGGCGTACTACATATAGAGAGGCGGTACAGGCGTTCGAAAACTTTTATAATGGTTGTGCTCCATCATTCCAGATTAATTCGCAAAGTTCCGGACATAATATAATATTGCTTAATCTAAGTTATCCTTCAAAATGCTGCATTCCAGTTTTGATATTATTATGTATGAAAATAAACACATCATGGTGGGAAACTGACACACAGAATCATTTTTAAAAATGATGCCATGTAATATGAAATAGGGAGCTCATAAAATTATTTATGAGATATAATTAAAACAAATATTTTTAAAATTTCTTAGAATCTAAACATATTTATTGATCTACATGCTTTACTCAAAAAAAATTGCTCAAAACGATAGCTAATTACTTGCTTCCACGAACTTAATTTGGATAATAAATTCCTGGTAATGTTATAAACAGTACTCACGAAGTATGGATTAAACTAGTGAAGCGCATGGCATCTAGCCTTAAGGCAAATTGCTGTAACTTCCCGTACCAAATATTATTTTTTTGAAAACGATTTTGAAAAAATTTTACTTCGAGAAAAAATGATTTTTGAAAAACTAGGAATTTGACAAAAAATTACATTTTTTGAAAAAAATCTTTATTTCTTTGTCTTATTTCTTTATTTTGGCATATTTTGGAAATTCTGAACTTTTTTTCAAAACAATCGTACTGCTTTAACTACATAGAGACAAAATGTCAAAGCGCGTAAGCGCCGCGTCGCCGTCCTACGAACAAACATTTTTTCCGGAACCCATGGGAATGCAAACAAAATTTATACTTATTGTTAAAATCTCTATAAAATATCTGATAATTTGATGTGCATATGTCTAATGATCATTTTTGACCGCCAAATGGCATTTTTTTTACTTTTTTTGTTAGATCTCCGAAACCGCTAGACCTGCCTTTATGAAAATTTGATCAGTTTTTCATCTTATCAATACAAGTAAAATGCTTTTTGAATTATTAAAATCGGACGCTCCGTTCTCTTAAAAACTGAGTTACCGTTTCTGGCACTTTTTGCCCCGTATCTTTGGAACGGCTAGACCTGCCTTCGCCAAAAACTAATCAGCACGTCGTCTCTTTATCAATATGAATCGAATGTTTTTTGAATTATTTAAAGCGGTTGATCGGTGTTCCCGAAATCGTCGACGAAACTTTGTATCTGCATACACACACGCACACACACACATACACACACACATATATCCATTTTTTCTAAGGTATGCCAAAATGTTCAGAAACCTTTGAAACGTAAAGATATATAAAAATTTTCATTTTCGATTTTTTTGCGATTACTATAACTTGCCCTACGGGAAGTTAATAAAACTGAAAACGTTTTTACTAAGTTTCAAATTATTTCAGTGATCTTCTACTTGTTTTTGATTCCTTGAACATCTGGTTAATAAAATCCTTATAATGTTATAAGCAGCACCAATTAAGTTTTAATTAAATCCAATTCAAATTTTCATCGCAATTTTGTTCTCTACTAACGGAGCAATTAAAAATCAGATGGATCCAGTAAGAAAACAAGAACATTATACGAAAACGGCCTGGTTAACGGCGTTAATAATAATTAAATATGTAAACAGGGCAAAATACGCACAAGACGAATATAATTGAAGAAACTGAAGAAGTTCTGCAAACATGGACCGAGAATTGTGTGTTTGCTGAGAAAACGGAGGAATTATTATCCTTCTACACAGTCCGTAATCAAAATTTTATTTCATTCGTTATTTATTTAAGAGAAGAGTTAGACTTATGCTCTTAGAGATAATTAAATGAATAATAAAATTATTATTTATATGTAAATTAATTCAAATTAAATCATCAAGATGCAAGGCATCATAAATTTTCACTCACCGAAGACGAAGTTTGTTTTCGCCGATAAAAACGATTCACCAAAAACTAATCAGCACGATTCCCAGCCAATATCTTTTCAATTTCGTTTTTGGATTTTCAAAATCTATTCAGAACAGAAAGAAACGGCTTGGCTGACCGTCGCGCAAAATTGATAAACTCTAGTCCTCATCGAGATAAATCGAATGGCTTTTAAATTTTTGAAATCGACCCATCTGTTTTTGAGAAAACGTCGATTTACGGCGAAAAATCTGTTTACATACACACACATACACATATATACACACACACATGCTTTTTCCAAATTTGGTCTCAATCCATTCAGAATGGCTTGAAACGTCGAGAAAACATAAAATCGAATCGGATTTTTTTATGAAAACATAAACTTCTCCAATTCATAAACGTAACCAACTGAACCTCTACCCTGACAAAGGAGTAAGCAATAAAAAATAGTGAATAAAAACGTAAATTAACTTAAAAATAACAATACCACCTTTGAAACAATTAAATAACTTATTCTAAAAATTATATCCTTTTTGTTCACATTTTACCGACAATCTTAGAAACAATTCTGAAAATTCGTAGGATATTGATTAGTATTCGTACTGATTAATTTTTGGTAAAGATCTACTGGGCTATTTCTTCATAATTAATTCTTATTTTTTTTATTTTTGGTGAAACTTTTCACAATTATTTCATGGTATTGGAAAACATACAGGAATATTACGGCTCTATGTTAAGTTGTTCAATTTTGAAAAAAAAACTAAATTGAATATTGGTACTTACATCGATTTATGTATTTTTCATAAGCAATACTTTCAATTTAAAATTCCATGATACAATCTAAATAATTGAGAAGTTTGTAAAATAATTTGAATACGTATTTTAAAAACATGTATCCTACAACTTTTACATTTTATCACCACTGATTCTTTCCGAACGAAATACAAATGCTTACAAAAGAAGAAAAAAGGAAAAGAGGAAAAAGGCATCTTTTGCAGTATGAATTGTTCTGAATGTTTTTAAAAATACATGAGAAATAAAATATCATATTGTAAAGCTCGTATTGCATGGGGAATATTCTTTCTTTTATTTTACTTAATGAAAACAACGCGATGTAAAACATGGGGTATCATCGTTGCGAATTTACAATGGCTGAAATCGTAATTTTTTATATACTGGATAAAATAAAGCAATATTGTTATATGAGATATAGAGTAAAATTCAAAAATTCATTTACTTATGAGGAAAATTTGTGAGAAAATGGGCGGGGTAAAATGATACAGCTAGGGGATAAATAGATTCAATGTTTTATTTTTAATTTTAAAGAGTTTTTACGAAATAATAGCTACATTATTCAACTAAATGCAAAATATAAATTTTATGTGTACATTTTTTACAGAGATCACACTGATCTGGTATTTTGTCAGAAATAATTATCAGCAGAATTAGAATAAATATGTATTTAACTATTTAATGAAAATTGTTTTTTTAACTTAATTAACTTCCCGTAAAACAAAAATTTTTATATATCTTTACGTTTCAAAGGTTTTTGAACATTTTGGCATACCTTAAAATTAGAAAAAATGGTTGTATGTGTGTGTGTGCGGATACAAATTTCGTCGACGATTTTGGGAATACTGATCAACCGATTTGAATAATTCATAAAGCATTCGATTCGTATTGATAAAGAGACGTGTTATTAGTTTTTAGCGAAGGCAGCCGTTCCGAAGATACGAGGCAAAAAGTGACAAAAACGGTAACTCAGTCAGCGTCCGATTTTAATCATTCAAAAAACATTTTGCTTGTATTGACAAGATGAAGAACTGATTAAATTTTTGGGAAGGCAGGTCCAGCTGTTATGAACGCTCAATAAAAATAAGTTAAAAAAATGTCATTTAGCGATCAAAAATGTTTATTGGTCACATATACATCAAATTATCAGATATATTATACAGATTTTAATAATGTGTACACATTTTGTGTAAATTTTTTTGGGTTCCGTATCAAGATTTTTAATTACGGTACGGTAAGTTCCAGCAATTTGTCTTAAAGCACGATGCCATGCACCCCACTAGTTTACTATTTCATTTACTATTTCTATTGTTTACACCTTTGCCAAGGTAAAGGTTCAGTTAGTTTCACATATAAGCTTTTATAGAAGTTATATAAAAAATGATGTATCCAACTTATAAATAACAATACATCTTTTAAGACAAATAAATAACGTATAGTAAAAATTATGTTCAGGTCTCGTAAACTAAACAACAGTGATCACAACCAAAAAAACTAACAACGAAAGAAAATACTTATGTAATGGATTTTCAAGCATTGCGGTTTATCTTCTGATAGTGACGTTGTATGAATCATGATAATGACTAGTTACATATATTTTGCCCTTTACTTTCAAATATTATTATTAAAAAAATACTTACTTTATTTGTTTTTGAGATATCGTTGATGGACATTTTTACCTGCGGATCTTTAAGCCCTGTTTTGCCTTATCTAATAAATTTACTATGGCCAATGTGAAGTTTTGTTAATATCATAGAGATTAACGTGTTAAAATACCAGGGATTACAGCAGGATATTGGAATCCTAGAACTCTTATACTCTAATTTTCAACAAACTCCTCAAACATTTCACTCATTTTAGACAAACGGTTTAATTATAATACAATATATAATAAATAAATACCCAAACATCATTGTATTCCATACGCGTAATAAAATCCATAATCTTCCCTCGTCGGATTAAGTTCATCCATGAGCTTAATAATTCCATGCATAACAATATGTTTTCCGACCATTATTTTGTACGACCCTGAGCTTTTCCGTATTTCTCTGATGAGAAATATCCTCGGGTGAAACGTTTTTCTTTTTGCACCTTTTCCGATTTTCCGTCTCGCATCCGCTAGCTTCGTTGCGTCCGGGTTCGTTTCCTGCACGACGACAGGGGCGGACGAGGATTTCGAATTTGGGGCCCAATGTTAAAAAGACACATCTTAAAACTTTATATTTTTTATAAAATTTGATTTTGTTACCTAAATTTGAATTTAATTGCTACATTAGTTTATAGTTACAAAAATTATTTGTTGAAAGTATAACCTGTTGTAGGTAAATAAATAAAGTATAAGTTATAATTGATAATTTATTATTTTTATTATTATTAATTTCACGAAAAAGTTTGTTTTTTTTAATTTGTAGTTGCCAGTATCGTCAAAATTTGAAGTTTACTATGCCTGAATTTTTATTTAGTATATTTTTAGCATATTTTTTATATTTTTCAGTGGTTAAACCATAATGTCATCTGTACAACCTTTTTTATTTTGCTCTTTCTGTATATTTTTAGTGAACATTTATTATTACTGAATAATTTTGAAATATTTCTAATTAAAATATAAATCAAAAACAAAAAAATACAGAAAAAAGTTAAATATGGGGTAAATTTCAATTTAACAAAAAATCTGT
Source organism: Ctenocephalides felis (assembly GCF_003426905.1). Lineage (NCBI taxonomy): Eukaryota > Metazoa > Arthropoda > Insecta > Siphonaptera > Pulicidae > Ctenocephalides > Ctenocephalides felis. The sequence continues at coordinate 20,795,345 of NW_020536999.1, forward strand.
TTTATTATATATTTTTAGGGAGCAAAATAATTTTATTTCATCGTTCCCTAATACAGATTTTTTTTTATATGTTTATTAAAATGTTTGAGTTTATTATCCAAGGGTATTAAACTTTTGCAATAATACAGAAATATTACATAATAATTATGTTATTGTGTTATTAGTCAAATTCTCCTTAAAAACAACACTGAACTTTGAATATTTTTCAAGAAAAAAATTTTTCTTCTGTACAATTTCTGTACATTGTTAACTTGAAATTCATAAAATAAAGTAATTCCGGTAGAAGAGGAGGTACTTTTTAATAATTCATATATAATTTTTCTTCATTTTATTCGAATGTTATATCCCAACTCGCGATTTCAACAAATATTGATCAAGTCTTGGAAAATATTATTAGTTTTAATTTAAATTATGGCTCATAAAGTGGTTTTATGTTAACAAATAATTCTCTTTCCAATTTTATGATCCATGAAACAGATGTAAAAGAGATATTTTGATTTGAAATTAAAATAGGGTTTACCAAAATAGAGAATAAAATATGAAATCGAATATTAAATATAGAATTTTAATAACAACGTGATAAAAGTTGTATTTGAGAAACAGTACATTGTTTAAATTATAATAGTTTTTGCAAATTTTTGATAAATTGATACAAGTTAATTATTTGAGTAATTTCTTTATAAATTTCATATTTTTTTATTTAGATATTACTAATTTAGACATGTTTACCAATTTGTATAGATATTACAAAATTCTAAACTCTAATCTATATGCTTCTCAGTTTTGAAATCATGATAAAGAGTAATGAGTAGATATGGTGCAACCTGATATCAAGCAGTAGTGAAATCTATGACTTGAAAATATACATACGAAATATGTTTCAAATTAAAAAAGCTATTTCAGTCATAGGTACAATAAATTACTTGTTCTAAAAATAGTTATTAAGTAAGTCAGCATATATTAACAATAGAAAGGACAACCATTAGAATATCTTCTAATGTAGTCATTTCTTAAATAAACAGTTACTAAAAGTCTTCACTTATTAGACTGATATTTATTGTAATTCATATATAAAAATAACAAAATAGAATTTTACAACTTATTTTCAAGATTCGGTACTAATTTTTGGATGAAAAGCTAGCGACATCAAATTTTATTAGAGAGAGAGCAGGAATATTCACTTATTTTTAGTAAATCCTTATAGTAAACAAAAAGCGTATCTTTATTTTGTTTTAATTTTTTCAACTTTGGTTTTAATCACAAAAGTATAAAATTGTGTATATATTTTATAACATATAAGACCTTAGAGTCTTGATTAACAAAAATAAATTATAACAAAAAAAATTATAATATAGTCAATTACCAAAATAGAGAATAAAATCTAAAATCGAAATTAAAATATAGAGTTTTAATAACAATTTGATAAAAGTAGTATTTGAAGTACAGAACATTGTTCAAATTATAATTGTTTTTGCAATTTTTTTATTAATTGATACAAGTTTATCTTTGAGTCATATTTTATGAAACAAGATAGTTAAATTTTCACGAATTCTTATATAGTAATTTTTATACCTGTCCTGAAGTGGACAACGAGTAAAACTGCAAGAAAAAAATTACTTTAAAAATAAAAAAAATTCTAACCATTATCAGAGCTTTCAAAAGTTGACAAATTTAATGTAACATGATTTTTTTTAATTTTGCCCTTTAGTCGGCTTGGGTGATACTCGAGGCGGCTTTTGTAATTATCTGAATAAGTTTATATTTTATCAATTATCGTGTAATTCTAATGAAATTTTATTACCCTTAGTGTACAAACAGCATATTTCCATTTTATATTATTTTTCCCAAACTTCGGTACCAATGCATTTTAGTAGTGTGTGCAGATTCAAATGTAAAAACTCGGCTTTGGAGATAGATGCAAAAAAAAGACGACGCCGAACGCGCACGGATCTCGTGAATATTCATTCGTCGCATTTAAAATAATAATAAAATTTCCCGAGGGAATATACAACGAGAGGAAAAATGCGAAAACTCGGTCAGAACACAATGCCTTTCGTCCTGAACAGGAGAGGTGCGGTTTTGTTATAGCATTAAATTCATTGGAAAATCAATTTTTTGGCATTTTTCACCAGACCGTGAAAATACACTGGAAATGTGTTTTGTGGAAATGCGGACATGACCTGCATTTTACGGTAATAATAGATTTTTGATATACAGTAGAATGGCAACTTAGATTTTATGGTTTTATATTTCATCGATTTGGTATTGTGCTTTTTGTGCCATTTTTAACATTGAATTCGGGTGAAAGTAAAATCATACATATAGAAATTGTGTTAAAAACAACAACTCGATCATCTTTTGAATTTGCTTTTTAATTCAAATTATTAACAAAATTAACAAATATTAAAAATCATTTAAACATAGAGAACTTTTCTAAATATCACAAAAACAGAAATAACTGTTATTAGTCAGTTTCATTGATTAAAAATTATATAATTTAAAAGTATGCTTAATAAACTATACTATAGTTTAATTAAACATTATTCATTTATTAATTCATCATATTGTTATTGAATAAATGAAGTGATTCTTAGTGTTTATATTCAACTACAAATTTTAAAATTTATTGGAATGTTTTTATTTTTAATATATAGTGAATGGCAGTCAGAACAATTGTATTCTATAAGCCATTAGGCTATAATTTTGATCCACAGGAATGTTTTTTAAACTAATTTCTACCCCAAATTTGGATGAAATTAATAACACATATATGGTATAATTAAATAAAATTTTAAAAAATCAAATATACTGACAATGAATTAAATCGACAATAATCTACTTTTAATTTACTCATATACTTCATCTTTGAAATTACAAAGACAAAAATTACATATCAATTATTGTTTGACATTAATAGGTTTGTTTGATTTATAAATATTATCATATAAAATACCTATTAAAATTTTCAATTAATGAGTCACGAATTATTATTTGTAGAAAATAAATGAAATAAATTTATTATCCATGGCTGTCGATTTTATATTTTATATAACTATATACTTTTTCTTTGAAATTTGAGTTGAAGTATTGTAATCAAACTCAATTTATAAATTCTTAATAAGTTTTATATGGAAACTTAAAACAACGGTTTTAGCAATGAACTCATTTTAAAATTGCCTATTAAAATTAACAAGTATCAAAATATATTTAAATATAATAATTTATAAAACATAATTTTAATTTATAAATTACATAAATTATATTGAGCAAATATTAATGCAGTTCAATTAAAAATTATTTAGTCATAAATTTTTGAATATAATTATTATTATCTAAACTTTCTTGAAAATTTTCTCTAGAATCTCAAATTCTATACAATTTTGAAATATTATTGTTATGATACTCAGATATGAAAAATCATAAATAATAAATATTAATAGTCATTTGAATTTGTAAACTACTATTTTTTATAAATTTAAAAAAAAATTCCAATATCAAAATATTTAGAGAATGTGTCCACAACTTTTCACATAAATACGCATTTTTACTTTTTAATTAAAGATAAATTAAGAAAGATAAATTTGATTTTTAATAAAAAGATACGTTTCTATTTTAATTGATACTTCAAAAAGTAAGTTCTATATATCTATTTTAAAACCAAGTATATAACTAGAGGTAAATATTACAAATTTATATTTCCGATTTTAGAGACGAATTACTTTTTTAGATTATTTTCCAGAATTCCCGTTTTTTTTTTCATGTTATTATTATCATCGCTATTAATATATTTGCAATTATATTTACAAAAGCTAGTAGGTACTATAATAGCCATCAAATTATTTGAATATCAAAGCTATATTAATCGCTTTGAATTTTATTGTAGTTTATATGTTAATACTTAATAATAATGGACTGCAAGCGTTTTATAGGATTATAGACTGTAATTAAATTAATTGGAATCGATTATTATACGTTTTAAATTGCAAATTATATAACATATATATATATATATATATATATATATGTATATATATATATATATATCTACATAAAAATAATTTAAATTGCAAACTGTCATAGTAATTTTACAATTTCTATTATAATTTTCAACTTCAACTTGGCTTCTGTACAGCTTGAGCTTTGTTTTATTCCAAATATTTTATTTATATGACAAATATTTATTATATAAAATTATTTCGGATTTAGGTATTTAAATACCATTTTTTTAATTGGATGCATTTATGTATTTAAATATCGTCCTCGTAGTAGTAAGCAATTATTATTCTGCATTTGCTAATAGTCAAATTGCATTAAACCTAATGTTAATTTATAATGTTGATCCTACTATTACTTACTATTTCTATTTTATAACAAAGACTTATTTCTACTTAACAAAATATCAACAGAAACCGAAGGAGATGTTCTTGTTTTGATACAAGATAGTTTCAGTTCATAACGAAGAGAAGTAGATTTTCTTCCTGGTAATAGAACAGGTTGCCTAAAGATTTCGATATGGTTCATAAACAGGGCTCTGGTATACATTGTTTTATTTAATCTTTTCAATTATATCTTTTGTTGTAAATATTACCAAAAAAAACGTATTGAAGATTATAACGTTCGTGATGGAAAACATTATGCAAATAAATGTCTCTTGCCATGGGATTGTATATTGTATAAACAAATAAAACCTTGTAATTTGTAACCTGGATTTTTTACCTCATAGGTTGGGTGAATTGGCACGGCCAGGAGGCAAATAGATCCAATGTCTTAGATAAATTTGGAAGAGGCTTTACAAAATAGTAGCTACATTATTGAACCAATGCAAAATATGTATTTTATGGATGCATTTTTTAGCACTGTAAATATTTGGGCAGAAATACTCACCAGCAAAGTTGCTCCATTTTACCCCACCTAGATGTAAGTTTTTATAGAGGTTATATTAAACAAAGCTGTTAAATCTAAATCAAAATTTACAATACATGATATAAAACAACTAAATAACGTATATTTAACAATTTTATTACGAAAACAAATAAGAATGAAAAAAAATACTTTTGTTATAGATTTTCTAACAATGTGATTAAAACGTCGCAAGAATCTTATTTCTTCTACATTCAAATATTGTTGTTAAAAAATTCTTAACTTTACTGGTTTTACTTACTTACTTATTCTGCCGCTTAATAGAAAAATGTTATTGCAAGGCCATGTTATGAAGAACTTTCCATACAAAATATTGATCATGGGGTTAGTATTTCTCAGATTGTCACATAGAAAATCTAACCTAGGAGCCGCACAAATATCAAAAAAAACGATCTTAGATAATAGGGTGTTTCTGACACAGTATCATAACATACGAGTGATGTTGCAGTTTATGTGTAAAACGCCTGAATGCACAGCAAATACATGACATTTTGACAGTATTCAGTATGATTCAGTACCCTAATGTAAAAAAGTTGGAGCGTATTATGGCGTTGCCATAATTTTTTGCTTTTGTAAGACTGAATCGGTCCTACAAGTTTAAAACATCAGGAAATCGTCTTAACTTAGTCACTGACGCCCATTACATCAGCAATAGTCATTTAATTAAAAAAGTATAAAATTTTTCTAAAACCTAGTAACACAATCCGTCTAATATAGAACTAGCAATGTGATACCTAGCCATTATCCTAGGATTGTTCGTCGGGAGAGAATGGGCAAATTGTAATTTCCTGCCTGGCAATCACCGACGGAAACGACACGAACGTCTCCTCCAGTTGAGTCATGTCAAACCAGGCGGCTGATATCAGAGCCAACGAACTTACCATGTCACTCTGATTAGATGCATTTTGAAAGATATAGTTAGATACTCATCCTATGTATTCTAGATAGATACAGATGGTTAGATCATTATTCAAAAATCTTAGGTGCAAAAAGTAGAAATTTTATTGGTATAAAATAAATCCCGGGGATTTCCCATCGAAAGAAGCCTGGTTTATACATTTTTCTGATAGATTATATGGAAATCATAATTTTTTATGATAGCTACTGTTTTGTAGACATTAAGAAGTTATTTTATAATTGTTCAAAAAATGGACGTTCCAAAATGAGTGGATTTTGTTGAATGTGACCATATTATTTCAAGTCAAAATCGGGACAGTAATTTTTAGTTGTGCTAATCCAGGACGGGGGGGGGGTGATTGATGGTGAATGCTTCAAATATTTAATATGATTTTAAAATAACAAATACTTTTTGAGAATGCAATAAAATTCCGTTTAAATGTGTTTTTTAAAAAATGTACCCTATAAAATTATATTTTGCATGAGTTGAAGAATTAGTTGAGAGTTTTACTGAACATAGTCAGATAGTTGTTTGTGTGGTATGTGCAATTTGTCGTGATATAATTGGTTTGGTTGTCAAATTGGATCTTCGCGTACCCGAAAAAGCTCAAATCTTTGACTTTGATTGACGTTCAATTATATGTTATATTTTATTTTATATTTTTGGACCTGTAAGTTTTTTCAGCTTGCAAACTTATTAAACATTTTGTTCAATTTTTTATGATTATTTAAAAATAATTACCACTTAGTTCAAGCAGTCAAGGAACACATTTCTATATTTTTCGCTAACTTTCGTAAAATTGAAAAGTTTTAAATTATGAATGTGAGTTATATATAACATTTTCAGATATTTGTAAATTTGTTATCATGTAAGGGTCAATATTCAATTTAACCTATACTTTTTGAAAATCCGGGATAAAAGATCTAAATTTGAGACAAATGTCGCTTTTAGAAAAACCCGGAACACAAGGTAAAAATCCGGGAATGTCCCTTCCAAACCGGGACATATGGTTACCTTATTTTTTGCCTTCCGGCTATCCTTTTTCGCCGTTCTTTTTGTAGTAAAAAGGACCGGATGTCAAGTTTTAGAAAAATTATTAAGTGTCTTGATATCAACCAATGAATTTAAAATATCAGTCTGATCAATTAAATTTCGAATTATAAGTAGATTGGAAATAGTTAGTATATAGAAGATTAGATCATCTGAATTTTTTTTCAAAATTTCAAAAGTTCTATTAATGGAATAATTGTCTTATATGATGGTATTTTTTAAACTGAATGTGAAAATTTTGTTGGTATGAAAAATGCCCCAACATTTTTTTTCTAAACTTTTCATAATTTTATTATAGTCATTACTCATCTCCTAAATTTAAGGTATAGTTGATTGATAACTTAACCTTTTAAACTTAATTTAGTCGTTAAAAATTTTATGTTAAAATTTGATATCTTATTATTAGTTTAGAGCAATTGTTTTCAAACTTTTTGTACTTTTGTGTTCTTTAAATTGTTATGTTTAACAATCTGATTTTATGAATACCTACCTAATATTAAAATTTGTTTAGCTGACTACAAAATAATGCATATTTGTGTAAATATATATGAACATAAACATAAATATTTAACAATTGATCTTTTGACAGCGATATCAAAGCAAAATTTATGAGAGCTGATGTAAATATTTATTTATTATGTTCAAAAATATATATATTCAGATTATAATCTTTAATTTTGTTTTTCAACTAATAATTATACTTATATTAAGTAATGCAGCTATTATTCCATAAAACCTCTTTAAAATAAAAAATAAAATAGTGCATTATTTGCCTCTCGGCTGTCTCTTAAAGGAAATTCGATAGTTGTAGCAAATAATTTATAATATTTACAAGAAATAAATTAAATTAATAATTATTTCATCTTTGCTCATAAATATTTTTGACGAAAAATAAGATCTTAATGAAATCTTGGTAATAAATGTACCCAATAAAATTTTATTTTGCATGGGTTAATGAATTAGCTGAGAGTTTTACTGAACATTGACAGATAGTTGTTTGTTTGATATGTGCAATTTACTATGATATAATTGGCGTGACTTTTACAATATAATCACTCAAAGTCAAATTGGACCTTTGTGTCCTGCCCTACCCGAAAAAGCCCAACTATTTGTACTTCAGTGTTTTATTATTTATTGCTTATAAGAAACGTACTTCAATTAAGCTTCCTGCATTGCAAAATATATAAATTAATTACAAATTTCTTTTCTACGTCTAGAGAAAAGCAATTTTCCTTATGTTTGTTCAAAACTTCAACAATTACCCCGGTAAGAATTTCACATGCAATTAAATTAAGCTCAAAAGTACAACACAAAAGACAACTGCAACAATACAAAACAAACCTTTTGAAAGACGTTATATTTAATTTCACATCTTAGAATCCTCCGCTGTGTTTCTGCATTACGGAAAATTTGATGTGTTTTTCATTTTTAAATCTCTAAGTTTTCCCAACGGGCCGCGAGCATATTTTCTTCATCTTTCTTATATTTTCTTTCCGCTTTTTATTACCCTACGTGGGTGTTAATTATTCAACCGGGACTGGGACTTTTCTCAAGTTGCTGTTGGGGATGGTTTGGGGACATTTTGTGATATCCTAGGCTCGGGGGAAAAGCATTATTAGCTTACCGACGGTTACATGAGAATTAAAATTTAATAGGGACATCTTTACGACGTAACCGCGAGTCTTCATAAATTTTAATTCGACGGTCGGGCTGTCACAGGAAAAGTTTATAATGCGGATTCACTTTAAGTTTTGAGAATTTTGTATGCATGAAAACTCGCTATAATATGGGTTAATCATTTTTAACATCTGTAAATTCATGCAGGTATATTCAATGTTTCCAATTATTAATTAGGTGTAAAAGTATCTTCACTTTTATTATGAAACTTATGCCAGTTCTATTTCATATGTTAACAAATATAATTCATAATTAAAAGTGGTTATTGCATTTTACGGAACTGTGGTCTCGATTATACTTAAAAATGTAGATTTCTAGAATTTTGGTTATTTGAATTAAAAATTTCCTTCATAACTCTAGATAAGCAGAAAACTGAGAAATATTTTGTCCACGTTAGTAGTCCAAGTAGATTTGCCGAAGCAGAAGTTTGCGAAAAAAATCTATTTACTAATTTCACCTTTTCTCGATGTCTCAAGTAATTTTTAATCAAATGTGATCAATTTTGGGAAAAGTACGTGTGTGAGTAATTTTTAGACCGATTTGAAAATTTTAAAAGTCATTCAGGAATTTATAATAAGTAATAGTATAAACACACATTTATAATGATGAAACAAAAAACTATTAACAAAATCGTACCAAGATCTAAAAATATACTTAGAATATTTTTCATTTGCTTAGCAAACAGTCACATTTCGTAATATCATTTCTTAACATCATATCTTTCAAAATAATTTCCAACGTATACTTTCGTTATATTGAATCTTGACATCTTTACACTTCTAAATATATATTCATTTATCCTAAATATGCATTTAATATAGTTCCATAAGGACTAAAGTTTGACAGTTTTGTACCACAATCAGCCAAGCCGTTTCTTTGTAATTAGTAGAAAAATGAAAATAATTATCCACGTTTTAGCCCACAAACTTGAATCGTTTTCCAAAATTCAAAAACTTTTCAAAAAATATTGATTGAGAATCACGTTAAATGTTTATGGTAAAAATCGGTCTTGAAGAATCGGTAAAAAAAAATTGACAATTTTGATGAAACTTAAGATTTCGTAGTCCGAAATAGCATACTTAAATATTATAGGTCTACGATATGCGATTGAATTATAAAATTTCATCAAATTCAGGATTTCACTGTGCACTTATGCGATTTTAATCAGAATCGCAAGTGTTTTGTAGGTAGGTAGATACTACTGATTACAGTTGACGTTTACACTTAAATAAAATACATTTTCAGATCATGAAATAGGTGAAATGAAATGTGGTAAACAAGTTCATAAATTTATACAAATACAGATATAATTATGCTTAAAATACATAAATTGGTAATTGTGTTAATTATTCTTTAGTAAATATTGTTAAGTGATTTTTTTTCAGGGAAAATTTTCCTTTCCTTGTTTTTGTCACACAATTATATATTCCAAATATATTATATAATATAAATATTTTATATTCTAAATACTTAGTAATATTTTACTAGAGTAGATATGACGGATACTACATTTACTACTACATTTATTGAAATATATGTTTTTGAAATGAAAAAAAAATAGTAAAAGCGATAGTTCTATTTTTGAAATAAACAGTTGAACATTTTATCTAAATAGCAGTATCTCGATTCTCAATGATTAATTTATGCAACTTGCCTTAAGGCAAAATACTACTCTCGACTAGTTTCATTTACATTCACATTTGCATTACTGTTATTGTAACATATATTCATATGTTATTTCTTATTCTAGATGGTATTCGCAATCAGGGCCGGAACCTTTACTGGTTCTGGCGGGTCCAAGGATAAGGTTACTGGGCCCTGTTTTGGCGGTAGAAGCCGTGACGCCGGACGATGCAGGCCAATACCGCTGCACTGCCGTCAACGCGGGCGGAGAAGCCAGTGCCGAACTCAGGTAAAATAAATATTTCTACCTCATCAAACTTTTACTCCTCACACAACTCTGATCTTTCCTTTTAATAAAATTTTCTAATTAAAAACCACCTTTCGTGTATGAAATTACAACCGTTCGTCAATTGCGTTAATGGCATTTCCATAGATCGCATTTCGGATGAGCTGCCTTCAGCCTTCAGCTTGTCGTTTGTGCACACAAACATACATATACACACTTCGTACTCGAATTAATTAATTGTGTTGTCACGAATTTCAGACTGTCAGTTACTACTCCACTCAATGTTGAAGTATCGCCGGCGATGTTGAGCGTTCACATGGGCGGCGCCGCCGAATTTAGGTGCATCGTTACCTCGCAGGGCAATCAGGTCGGGCCGCAGTTCATCACGTGGTACAAGGTAAGGGGTAAATTGTATACTTTTTTATTTACATTTGCGAATTACAATCTGTTGTTCTTATACAACATTCAGTAATTTTGATGGTATATTAAATAAAAGAAAAAGGTCGAAAGGTCACCCATTGGTGATCGATTCTATGTTGGATATGTTTAGCTTTTAGATGTAGTCCTATTGTGAAAATATTTAATTAAGCCTACGAGAAATTATACATATTATAGGATTACTAAAAAATATCGAAAAGTTGTCGTTTTCTTCTGAGCCGTTCAATGCCATAGTTTAAAAATTGTATACTTGATAGATTATTTGTTAACGGGTAAGTTATAGTAATCGATCAAAAATCGAAATTGATTTTTTTGCATATCTTTACGTTTCAGAGGTTTCTGAACATTTTGGCATACCTTAGAAAAAATTTATGTGTGTGTATGTATGTATGTGTGTATACAAATTTTCGTCCACGTGTTTGGGCGCACGGATCAACCCATTTGAAAAATTCCAAAAGCTTTCGATTCCTACTTATGGGGATTGGTGCTGATTAGTTTTTGGGAAAGGTCGGTTCAGCCGTTTCCGAGATATGAAACAAAGTGTGCAGAAAATGGAAATTAAGTTTTTGAGAGAAAAGCGTATCCGATTTGAATGATTCAAAAAACATTCTATTCGTAATGATGAGAAGACATGCTGATTAATGTTTGGCAAAGACAGGCTCAGCCGTTTCGGGGCTAATGAGTTAAAAGTGTAAAAAATGGCAGTTTTTAGAGAACATAGCATCCGTTTGAAATGATTCAAAGAACATTTTTCTTGTAAAGGTACGATTTGTTTTGATGGATATTTTTTTTATTCTCCAATTTTTTTTTTTTTTGAATATAGAAAATATTTCGGATTTCAATTTTAATTTCAGCTGAAATTTTATAGCTCACATATATACTATCTTATCTTACTATTTCTATTATTGTTACTTTGTTATATTTTATTATTTTTCTAGTATTATTTTATTATTTAGAAATTTTATTTATATTATTTAATAATTTTATTTTTATTATTATTTGCTTCTATTTTATATTAAACCATGATATTACGGTTATTATTTTCATGTAAATTCTATCCTTTGCACTCTTATTTATCTAAATTTATGTTATTATTTATCAATATTACTAGATGTTAATTATTTAACAGTTGTAATAATTATTGAAATTTAAAAAAACATATATACTTCAAATAAATAATTTTATCTTTGCAAGTATATAATTCTTTAAATTTTGAGATAAGTTCCTTCTTTCTGACTCCGCTTGATCAAGATTTGCTTCTTACTTTTCATGTAACATATATAGTAGTCATCGTGCAATTCATAATCTCCTATATTTTTTCTATAAAATACGAATAATGAAGGTCACAGTATTTATAATAATCTATTTGAAACCATTTAATATTCTTCGAAAATTTCATTGGGGTACGGAAAGTTCCAGAAATTTTGCCTTGAGGCACGATGCCATGCATCACTAGTTATTAGTTAAAATTAATATAGTAGTTAATATATATCAACTGTTTACATTAGCATGATTTGATTTGAAATATTACTTTAATATAAGCTACTTCTCTAGCTATGAAACTTTGAGTGGACAAGGGGACAAACTAAAATTTAGTCGAACTAGTAACATTTTCATATAAACGGAGTATTATAATTTGTAAATATCGTAATGAAGTGAAGCAGTATTCAGAATTTCCTAGAACTAGAAAATCATACTTTTTGAGTCTCCAGTTTCAAGAAAGCTGAAGTAGAACATTCCATTTTCTCCAAAGATATAGTGAATCAGTTATTGAAGTTACTATTGACTTTTATATGGATTCAAGTAACTTTTGACTCATGATTTGCAAATCCGCAGATTTGAAGGAGTCCGTCGTCTTGAATTAGTTCTCTGATTTTGAGACTTAGAGTTACGGCAACTCCAAATTGGCCAAAACGGTAAAAAATATTTGTTTTTTTTTAACCCGATCATATTTTCTGATGCTCTTAGTACCTATTTGACTCTATCAAAATGCATTCTTTTCTCTTTTAATATTTCTACTTCGAGTTTTTTCATCTGCTAGCAATACAAATGTCTCAGCCGGTACGCTAAATTAACGGTAACCTGAAACGACGCGTAGGTCCAGGTTAGTGAGCGAAACTTAGGGTACGCGTAAATTCCGTATAAATATGAATTTAGATTTTAGAAACAAGAATTTAAATTAATTGTTTTGTTAAATTGAGAATCAGAATATGCTAACAGATTTGGAATATTTCATCCCTTCATGCTTTCGTGCTTTGAAGTTTTAGGGTAATGTAAATATTAAATTGAAAGAAATAGTAGTAAATACATATTAAATTTTAGTGGCGAGTTGATATTTATTATTAATTTCCCGAAGAAGAAGTTAATGTTTTCATAAAAAAATCCGATTTGCTGATTTTATGTTTTTTCGACTATATCGAAAATTTTCGTATCGAATGAGGCCAAATTTGGAAAAAGTGTGTGTGTGTGTGTATGTGAAGAAAAAAATTATTTTATTTATTCATTTTTGAACAAATAATACATAATAAGTAAAAAATATGACATGAATGAAAAAATATTATTTCTGATTTTCATAAATGCTTCGTTTGGGAACAATATAACAACACTCTTGCGATGTTTTAAAAGAAGTAACATTAGCATAACTTGAGAAAAACACGTTCAACGTCGCACCACATTTTTAGCGGTTCATGGATTGAAGAAACAGCAAAACGCTAGAATTTTAGTAATTATTTCCATATTATATTTTTATACACGATAAACTTGACATGAAGGTGTTATAGAAAATAACACAAATTTATTTATGCAATTAATATATTTTAAGTGCTGATTTTGTAAGAGTTGATATTTAACATATAGTTTTCTTTTTCAGGATGGCAGACAACTACCAGGGTCTGGTCACACTGGTCAGACCTTGCTGGTGCCTTCTGTTGGTCGCGAAGACAGAGGCATGTACCAGTGTGTCGTTCGAAGGCAAGACGGCGATACTGCTCAAGCTTCTGCAGAATTACAACTTGGAGGTAAAATGAAATTGTTATATACAATATTGCATGTGCATATTTCTGTTTTAAGAAATGGTTTTTAAAGTTTTCAAATTGACATACTCATTCATACAAACTTATATGCATATGTATTTTCTAAATCGTGAGTCAAGCAAATCAGAAGTTGATTCTCTGAAACATAAAATTTTGGAATCGGATGTTATGACAAAATTATTAATATCTGCTTCGCGAAGTTAAGAACAATTCTAATAATTGTGATATATAATTTAATTATTACTTTTATTGACTTATCAAATAATCTATTTTTTTATCTTCCTGGGCCATAATTTTAACTAAACTGTATCATCAGAACCATTAATATTATAATAGAGCGTGCTTGCATTATCTCGACATCTAAATTACATCCCCCAGAGGTACCAAAGGGTTGGTGATCGGTTACGGGTAAACACAACAATCTATAGGGTTGATACTCGATATCCGAATTGCGACTCGAATTAGCACTTCGAATTCCGGAAATGTTAACTAACATTATGGACATTGCTATTAAGAAAGCATTTAATAAATTAGATGATATGCCATTGTATATTTGAAAACACTCTAAGGTTTATTAACTTCTTGTAGGGTAAGTTATTGTAAAGGACCAAAAATCGAAAATAAAAGTTTTGCATATCTTTGGGTTTAGATGTTTCTGAACATTTTGGCATACTTCAGAAAAAATGAATATGTGTGTGCGTGTGTGTGTTTGTGTGCCGCATTTTTTCGTTCACGTTTTCGGGCGCACGGATCAACCGATTTGAATTTGAATTCGATTCCTATTGATAAGGAGATGTGCTGATTAGTTTTTGGCAAAGGCAGGTCCAGCCGTTTTAGAGATACGGAGCAAAAAGTGCAGAAAATAAAAATCGAGTTTTTAAGAAAAGCATCCGTTCTAATAAGACTCTGTTTAGCTTCTGATCTAGTGAGATTCTTGTCGGAAACTTTTGATTTTATCATTGCATTTTCATACGATCCTAGTCCTATATAATTTTCTCTAGTTATCCTTCATAAACTCGTTTCCTCATTAACTGACTGAGATCAATGATGGTCTTTCACATGCCTTATAATTTCCGTGTTACATGATATAACGCTTATACTATATTATTATAGGCTATTTTCAAATTTGATTAATTACAAAGCCTTTGGCAGAATAGCCCTAGATTATGGAAACACATCAATGTGATGACATGAATGGAAATGATCCGATTCAATACCTAAGTGTTTTCCTATTGCAGGTCACTATGTCGAATCAATAAAACAATAATAATAATAATATATATATATATATATATATATATATATATATATATATATATATATATTAGGGTGATCCTTAATATGGACATTTTCGAATTTTCTTGCTCGCAAGAGCTGTAATGGTTCCAAATTGATAAAAAACAATTCTTTAGAAGTTTTAGCTCTTAATATTGTCGTTTGGATAGAGCGCAATGCAATTAAAGTTTTGTATGAAAATAGCATGAAAAAATTTTCAAAAATTTTGCAGGGCGTCGAATTTTGAATAAAAAATGACACGAATTCTCACTTTTAATTCATTTGTCGCTAAGTTATACTTAAAAAAATTTTTTTTTAATTTTCAAAATTTTTTCCATGCTATTTCTATACGAAGTTTGATTGAATTGTGCATTATCTAAAAGTTAATATTCAGAGCTAAAACTTTCAGAGAATTGTTTTTTATCAATTTGGAACCATTTGAGACCTTGGGAGCAAGGTATTCGAAAATGTACATATTGAGGACCACCCTAATATATATGTGTGTGTGTATGTATATGGTCTAATTTAATTAAAGCATTTTTGATTACTGCATAATGTAAATATCTAATTTGCAGCATAGTCTGTCCATAATATTTTGTAAAATGTACGCTCCAAAGGATTTTGCTGCACAAAAGCAAAGTATTGTATTTTTTTTATAAAAACCATCGCAGCGCAGAATTTTTTGCAGTTTGTTCTAAAATATATTACACGATAAATATTCCTTGCTCCGTGACGGCGAGCACACTTTTTTGTATTCAAGGCATTTTTAATGTGAACCAGAATAGTTTTCAGTATTTCGACCATTGTTGAAGAGAATTATATGAGTATGAAATAATATTCATAAACTTAATTAAAACCTCATATGAATAATATATATATATATATATATATATATATATATATATATATGTGTGTGTGTGTATGTGTATTAAATTTTAATTTTCGCATCAATATGATTCACTCCCTAAAAGTTACTAAAGGCTTTTCTGATTCACAATTTAAATGGAAAATAGTTTTAATCAAGAAGAGTATAATGGAAACCGACAGCAGAGAAAAACTATAACAAAAAACGTTTAATTAAAAATTCTTCATCAAAAGGATGTAATCATCTAGAAACTTCAGAGATGAAAACGGAAAACAGGATTTTAACTCGATAGTACTCCAAGAATATACCTCAGTATTGTAATGAACATTGTGATTTTATTTTATTTTTTTAGAAATAAAATTTACATTTTGATAGAATAATTTTTAACTTAAATTTAAGTATTTTATTTTATTTAGCCACTCATAAAAATTTGTTTTAGGGTAAAGAGCATCCAAATTGAATTTTTGTTTTTTCTTTACTCCATGAATTTGTAATTAAATATGATTCAAAAGTCAACAAATAAAATATTCCATTTTATGTTTAATGTTTTATATATATATATATATATATATAATATATATATATATATTATATTGAGACATTGAAAATATAAATAGCTTTTTATTGGGAAGTGTATGCAGTTAAACATGTAACTAAATCATAAAAATTTAACAATATTTTGCTCATTTTCTATGTTACATGTTTCATGTATTGTTTATTTTATTTTTAAATATCTAATGAAGTCAACAAATTAAATATACCATTTTAAGTCATAAGGAATATAAATATCATTTTTAGTAAATTAAATATGAAATTTAATCAAGAGAAATTTAATTCATTAAAGACGTAATAAGAGTTTTATGATATTTTGTTCTTATATCCTATTTTTTATTTCAATATGTCTCCTTATAATACAATATAATACAAATGGTCTAATAAAGAAGCAATTATTGTCTCTAATAATATATTACTACTAGTTTAAAGTATATTAAATTAATTTGTATGGTAAATAATATGTTATAGAGATTGAAAATTTTTGGTTCTATTGACTATGTTTATTTCTGTTTTTTTTGGCAAATTAAATGTTATTTTATTAATATCTTAGACCCTTATTTATTTATATAAAATTTTATATTTTTCCAGATGCTCCACCAGTTTTATTATACAGTTTCATAGAACAAACTTTACAACCAGGACCGGCAGTATCATTAAAATGCACCGCCACTGGAAATCCAACTCCGCAAATTACTTGGGCCTTGGATGGATTTCCTCTTCCTTCTAATGGCAGGTGAGTTAGTAATTACATTTAATTAAAATTAGGTAATAATAATGGCATTAGTTAACTTCCCGTAGGGTAAGTTCTAGTAATCGCAAAAAAATCGAAAATGGAAATTTTATATATCTTTACGTTTCAAAGGTTACTGAACATTTTGGCATTCTTTAGACAAAATGGTTGTGATGAATTTTTTGGGTTCCGTACCAAGATTTTTAATTACGGTTCGGGAAGTTACAGCAATTTGCCTTAAGGCACGATGCCATGCACCCCACTAGTTTTAATAATAAACTTAAAACGAGGACAGATGTTTGTCTTGCTTCTTGAAGATTTTTTACATTGTTGATGGTAAACCTTAGGGAAATATTCATTTCAAATCTAAATGATGTTAAAGGCTTGAAGAAAATCAAAATTTTAAATCAAAATATTAGCTTTCAAATAACATAAAAAAATAAATTCAACCTATATATTTATATGACGTAGAATTTAGCAAATTCTATTTATACCCAATATGGATCCGCAACCTACAATTCTCTCGTGTGCATTTGAATGATGTCTATTTATCGAAATATTTCTGTTATACAGGTATTAGCCTATAAAGAGCTGTTCTAAAGTCATAAAATCGATACGTTTGCATATATAGGGCATTTCACGCACCAATACTACATTCAGTTTGGCCCATTATTATTATTCTCGCTCCAACTAGAATGAAATGAGTTTGCCCCATTAGTCTGGTCCAGAGCTCGTACAACTGCGATAACTATAGTAATGGAGAAGTTTTGGTTAGATTTATATGACAACAAGATTTTGATTATTACCACCAATTTACTTCTCAAAATCAATTTTTAAATCCTTTCCTGAATAAAATCAACATTTTAATCTGTCTTTTTCATGCAGACGTGTCCTGTTCAAAATCTGTCAATTCTTTGCATTTTCTCTCTTAGGACGAGTCATTAATCATCTGCACTTCTTCCTTTTGCATTTGCATTTTTTATATAAAGACGTTTTCTACTTCGTAGTAGTGAAAGAAAGTCATCACGTGACTAGATAGATGATTTTGCTTTGAGATTGCATGTGTATTGTTAAGATAAAACTATAATAGCATTTAAATTACAAGAGAATTGATAAAATTTGAAAAAACACAAAATTAGTAAGCAATTTATTATTTTGTTTACACCATCGTATATATGCGTATTTCAGTATGTATCTAGAATCTTTTTTTAAAAAAACTTTTCATCTGCTGGAAGTATGGATTTTTTTTTTTTTTTTGAAAAATTATGAGAAAAATAAATAAATCTCTTAATCGATCATCATAGAAAGTCAACGTGAATCATCTATATATCTGCTTGTTATGCGCCTGCATATTTAATTTAATTCTTTTACACCTGTGCAAATTATTAGTCATCTAGGTGTAAATGATATTTATCTCAGGGCAAGTTGTTTGAAGTTCCTGATATGTATAATAATTGACCTAATCAACTATAGTTGAGAATTTGCTATTTAGACGAAAGTTAAGTAACTAATTAGAAATAATTTGTTTGCAATTTAAAATCTAGTTAGAGTCCAGTAATAATCTAGAAGAAATCTTAGAATACAAACAGAATCTAGTTATTTTTAGTTGGAACTTTATTACGATCACTGGGATCTAGTTAGGTTTCATCTAGTATCTAGTAGAATACATCTAGTCACATTCTAGATGTATCCTACTTATCTTTTAGTTAGAATCAACTTGGAACCCAGTTAGAATCTGATTGAATTCAAGCTGGGATCCTGTGGGATCTATTCTTTGAATTATGTTAGATCTAAGGTGAAATCTACTTAGAATTAACTTTCAACTAGATTTCACTCAAAATATAGTTAGTATCGTCTTATAAAATTTTAGTAAGTTTTGAGTTTGAAGAACCAAATAAGAATATAGTGAAATTTTACTTAGAGACAAGTTCGAATTAGGTCGGATTCAAGCCACGAAAAAGTTATAATCCAGTTTACAAAATTGCTTTAATATTTTTTTGCAAAAACGGTCACAAACAAAATGTACTTTTTAGCTAATTTAATTTAGATTGTTATGCAGCATGCTTTAAGGGGTGAATCTGCTTTAGAGTTTTCAAAATATCATTTCTTTGAGGCATTTTTAGGAAAGGAAATAAATATTGAATTGAAACAAAACTTCCAGGTATTATTGGCATATATTTCAACATTTTCTTAAATATTTTTTATTTAAATATATGGCATATATACAAGGGTACAAGCATGTGTCGTGTAGCGGCAAAGATACAAGTAACAATTTTCATCCGACACAAAAAAACAAAACAAATTTATATTTTTAATAGTATAGTTCTAGTTAATCCTACAAAATCTAAAAAAGTAAGATATTCAACAATTTTTTGAAACTTCAAAAACATATTTTTTTGGAAAAAGAAATTTTCTTTAGATTGTTCAAAAAGTGGGTTTATTATAACTTGTTTTTAAGGTTTTTTTAGGTTCAACAAGAAGAAAACTGATCTTGAATACGATCAATTTTGTCTCGTTTTGTTTTGTTTGGGAAGACACGTTTTCAAACAAAAACGATTTTTTAAAGCCTCTGAAGAAGGCTCCACCCTTAAATGCAATACACTTCTAATGATCTTAGTACTTGAAACGGTTCACAATAATCTAATTCAATTTTGGGTATTGCAACTAGTACAACCAAGGAAGATTTTAACCGCATTGCAACATTGTTCTATCTCTGGTTAATTATGGTGTTTAAATCTCTACAAAATTCCCGCAAAGTTTGAATAACATCGTTTTGTCCGCATCAGCCCATAATGCCTTTACAAATTGTACATCGCATAACGGTCAGAGCACCTAGGTATAAATATATATATATATATATATATATATATATATATATATATATATATGGCAGTTCGGCATGTGTAATCCTATTAATTATGCCGTGGATATTATTGATCAGTATGCAATAATGACGTCATATTTCAATACTAAACCAATATCAATAGCAATAGAGCTTACACTGGCAAAATTGACGATTCGGCATTCTATGTGGCCAATGTTGATTGCAAATAGCGGCCAGATGACACCGATGATACAGAAAGAGAATTATGTTCAACAAAATGCGCAGCTCATTAATAATTTCTGCCGCATAAATGAGATAAGCTCGAAAAAGCTTGTTAATCAAAAGCTAATTAATTAGTAAATGACCTACATTTGGTAAATTATTTAGTTTTAGAAATGGAATGCAGACTATTCATTTGTTTAATGCATGGTATTGAATAAAACCTGTCAAAGTATTTAATAATTATATTCAATTTAGTTTGCCAATTAAAATGCGTATTTAGTGCAGCATCAATTCGTCTCTATTAGTATACATACTCTGAATTGATAATTAATTAATTAATGATTTGAAATACGTGACTCCATTAAGACAATGTAATCTTGTCATAGACTTATACTACATAAACTGCTAGTCGAGCGCAAAAACAAGGGACTGTGACGCCACTTGCTGAGCGAACGTTGCCGACAATCGCGGATCTCCCGAATGATTAAATGTCATATGTCATATGTTTATTTTAATAATATAATGGCTATTCTGATGGCTGATAATTTTGTAGGAAATGGTATTAATAATATTTAATAATATTTATTATAATAGTTATTTCAATTCAAATATTATCTGTGATAGTTTTATTTCAATAATATAATGGCATTTGTGATGGCTGATAATTTTGTAAGAAATGATATTAATAATATTACCCTTGTGAAAAAAATTTGCATAAAATCGAATCCACCTTTGAAAATCGGTTATGTATTGTAGGGTCGATGTTAGGCACGTATAATACATACGACTTTAATCGATCGGGAGAGTTCCACGATTGTCAGCAACGTTCGCTCAGAAGTGACGTCACAGTCTCTTCTATGTTTGAACACTATATACAACGAAAAACATATGAGGACTAGCAGTTCATGTAGTGTACATAGTAGTACCAAGAGTAGTCAATATTTGCCGCCAGTATATATTTTTATGTATTTAAATTAAGCATCAGGAACTTATTTTTAAACCAAATAAAGTCTTGATATTCAAATGGTCAAACTAACAAAAAAGTTTAATTTGTTTTGTAACCATTTAGCAAAAATGTCAAACCTATTTTGATACAGAATTCTAACTAGACTATGTCTTGAATCTGACTGGATTCTAACCTTGATATTATTCAACCTACTACAACTTGATTTTTATTATTTATTACAAACTTAAAATGTACATTTTGATACATATTTTATCAACTTAATAAGTTACATATTATTATTTTGTAATTTAATAAAGTAATATAAAATTCAGTAAAAAATATTCAATTTAAATTTGCGAATCTATAAGTAAATATCTTTCTCATTCCCTATGTTTCCCATATTTATTTAAAGTTCTTCTTTTATTTTATCTTAATCTATTTAAATTTTAACAGAATCCCAACTTTAATTTAAAAATAATTATTCAACTAAAATAAAATAATTCTGTCATTTCTGTCATTAAATATTTTTTAGAGTTCTTTCATTTTATCTTCAGTTAATCATCATGTATGATTTAAATACGAAATATTTAAATAATTTTGTTTACCAGTATTTTATTTCGTGTTGAACGAATATGTTTATTAACAAATATTATTAATTATTATTTTTGTCTATATATTTTAAAAGTAAAAACATAAAATATGTTAATTAAAATGCATACGCTAAATATTGTACATACTAACACATAGTTTTACATGATATACATTTTTATTTATTCGTTAGCAACAAGAATAGAACTTTTTTTCAATTTTGACAATCTTTGGTATGATCATATCAAATATTTAGTTTCTATGGTCGAATTTTGTATTACTTTCAACCAGCAAAAATGCATTACAAATAGATTAATTAAAATAAATAAAAAATATTTAGAAAATTTGATACCCACAGGTAGTTTTCATTAGAAAGAATATGTACATTTATTATATGATACAAATGAAAACAACAGAATTCAGTATGAGTATTTATAATATTCATTATATAATTCACACATTTTAGAATATTGATAATATTATATATCCATTATTACAAATAAAATTACATGTATGAATATCAATTACAACATTTAGAAAACAATATATTAATAGATAGTTTACAATATGGAAACTGGATATTCTGGGGCAGGTGATTAATGTAATACATAATTTTGCTATGAAATATAAATCAGAAGTGTGTTTCTAATAAAGGAAATCGTTTGTGAAATGGCATTGGGGAATCTTTTACACTAAATTTTGATATTTATCACTATCTAATTTATCACTTTTTTATTTGAAATCACCTCGTATGAGTAGGATTAAAAAGTTGCCAACAAAATTTTTATCATGCATGGCAAAGTTAGAAAAAAAATTACTTGTGGGATCATTCTAAGTAGATGGTAACTCTGACTAAAATTAATAACCACAATGTAAAATGACTTCAAACAGTATTTTTTTACACCCGACGTAAAAAAACTCATTGGCGTTTGACTATTTTTAGTGTCGTTCTGATGAAATATGAAGTCCTCCAGCGAGTAACAACTCTATTCACTTCGTTAACTCCATTTTTATGAAACCATACATTATTCTAACGAATTTCAAACCTGAAAAATATTCAAAATGTTACAGCGTTTCATTTCATTATTGCTCTACATCCATTATGTTTGACATCGGGATCATTCAATTTCATGGAAACTCGCTCTATCTTATCTGTATTTCGTCCAAAGAGCAAATACGGATTCAAAAGTGGAACGAGTAATATTTTAATTTAATTGATATGTCTGATAACATTTATGAATAAAATGCTATTACAAATGAAAAGGGATTTTGAAACATTAATCCCAGCTTTTGTAGAACGTGATCATTTTATAGGATTAATTTTGTGAAACATGTGAATTGTTTGTTTTGAGCAGAAGCACATTCTGTTTGAGGACGATTTTGCATAAAAATGGTTATTATATATTATATAAACCGCGTTCAAACGATATTAAAGGTTATGATATTTAGTGGTCACGATAAAGTATGAATGGATACCAAATTATCTAATTACACCATTCATATGTTCATTTCTGTTTAACTAGAAATTATTTTTTGTGTATTAAATTTATTTGTTTGACTAAAAAATTATTGTTTTGTTGTATTAAATTAACTAATTTCTATTATAAAGTAGGGTGAGAACACATAGGTCAATTTTAATTTGAGCAAATATTGTGAAAACCAATCAATTATATCACAAAAAATAACACATATCAAAAGTATAACTATCTGACTATGTTCAGTACAACTCCCAGTTAATTTATTATTGTAGAATTTTTTTGTTATTTTTCAAAAATTGTCACCTGGTCCTTTTTACCCATAGGATAAGTAAAAGGGGCAAACAGGTCCAATGTTTTATTTTCAATGATAAAGGGATTTACGAAATAATAGCTTGCATAATTTCAACCAATGCAAGACTTAAATTTCATGGGTATAATTTTTACAGAGATAAGCTTTATTTAGTATTTTGTCAGAAATATCAGT
>NW_020536999.1:20819335-20846578 GCF_003426905.1 Ctenocephalides felis
TAATTGTAAGTATCAATTCTGATAAATATAATTAAAAGACGAGTTTTATCAAATAAACGACTAACACGTTCACTGAGGGTGGTATTACTGATAAGAGATTAAATATAAATGATACTTTCTCTAATAATAATTATTTTGCTTTTTATACTGACTTTATAAAATATCTTAATTTGTTTGTTTTTTCGCTTGATACAAATAGTTTGACCAGGATCTGGAGTAATTGCAAAAGTTTGCAAATGAATATATAATATTGCATATGAATAAATAATATATATATATATATATATATATAATATATATTATATATATATATATACATCCAATAAATTTGATAATGAGGCATTCCACAAATAAATCAAATACTCCAAATAGGTATTTATAATAATTAACCAGTCATAAATCAAAAACTCAAGAGGCACCATACCGATATACGGTTTTATCATCAAGAGGAATTCGTTATAAAATTAGAACTGCAAAAATATAATTTATTAACAGTTCCTGGTATTAAATATTTAGGATTCCAACTTATTTTTAAATAAAAGTAGAATTAAATAAAAATAAGAATAGAGATGTTAACTGAATCGTTAAAATCGTTTAGTTTTTAAAGAAAGAAATTTTTCGTTTGGTGATATAAGAACCTAATTTAGCTAAAAAGATAATACCTTTTGAAATTTCTGGATTAAAATTGAAAGAAGAAGACTAAAATACTAAAATGTTTGGCTTATGCAAAGGGGTAGATAATTCGCATCTATTGGCGTGGAACTCACAATTTTGTTAAATAAAACATTGAATGCATAAGCAATTAAATTCTCTCTTTTGCAAAAAATATTTAATTATTAGAACGGAAAAGTACAAAACTCGGAAGTTTTGAAATCAACTTTTCTTCTACGTGTATTTCCTTTCATATGTCAAAATTTCCGAACGTTCGACTAATCAACTATTCCAATACTGCCTGCAATCTACAATCAGCACTTTTATAAAAATAATTAATCGTTGGCATAAATGATATTATGAAATCAAATCGTCGACATTTATCAGAGTTTTAAGTTTCAAAATCGCAACGGTTTTCGAATCCGTCAAATGACATGAAATGTGATATCAAATTTGTGCAAAAACTAATTTGCGATGATGGGAATATAGTTGATGACGACAAATAAAAAAAAACGTTAATTATGGACATGTTATATAAAAATATATATATTTATCTACACTAGCTTTCTAAAAATCAAAATTTGCATTTTTAGGAATTTAGCTCAAGTTTTGAAGAAAACTCCTGAAAGGAGTCCTGATTGTGCATATATACATAGAATCGTTGGATTACAAATTTCTATTATGTTTAGACAAGTTCTCGTCCATGTAAAAGAAATTTTTATAACTATGATTAAATTAAACTAGTTGCAAAAAGGAATGTGGTTGAAAATCATAACGGAAGGAAATGCCGACCGCGAACTGTTTCATTTTTGTTCTGTTTCATACAATTACATGAATTGCTTGTATTGTAGAAATTTTTTAGAACGGATATGCTCGTGCTTCGACAATTGTGTAATAATCGTCATAAAAAGTAATAGATATTTAAAAAAATACACATGCTCACATAAGCACACATATGTAGAGAAGGTTTTAGAAGGTGTTATTATTAATGGGTCCAAAATACTCAAACGAAACATCTAACAACAAGTGTGTATTGCATAAATGAATTTTCTTTGCAATATAAAAGATACTTATTAGAAAATAGTTATTCCAACTCTGCTGATGAATATTTTTGACAAAATACCAGATCAAGGTTGTGTACGGCGTTATCTCGGTAAAAATGATTCCGTATAATTTATATTTTGTATTAGATGAATTTAGTTTCGTATAATCTCTTCAAAATTAAAAATAAACCCCATTTTACCCCGCTCAAAGAGTAAAAAGAACAAGATGACAAATTTTTGAAAAGCTGGGAGTTTTACTGAACATAGTCAGATAATTGTTTGTTTGATATCTGTCATTTGTTGTGATATAAAATCGATTTGGTTTTCACAATATAATTGCTCAAAAATAAAATTGGATCTTTGTGCTTCGTCCTACCCTATATCGAATTACAAAAAATAAGGTTTTTCAAGAGCATTATTTGTGACTCAATTTCTTAATTTTTTAAATATAATATTATTATGATTTACAAAAGCAAGCCAATACCCACATAAAAACAAAAAGACAAACAAGTATATTATTCTATTAAATTTATTGTCATTTATGCATCTTTTTTAATATTATTTATAAAATCAACTTATAGATAGATACATTTTGCTCGAGTGCTTATGAAGATGTGCATTCTAAAATCTAAATAAATCAAGATAAAAAATTTAAAGAAAAATTTTGTTCTTAGAATGAAAAAGTAATAAATCCGACTTCACAGTTAATGTTTGCTTTAGAAAATTTTGAAATTTTAGTACTTTATACTTATTATTAGATAATCATAAAAATCGGTCAAACCATTCCGGAGGAGTATTGTGATAGACAACATTTTAAGTTAACAATAATTTTAGTTAAAATATATTATAAGTATTGTAGAATAAAATCTCAAAAATTTGGGACCATGCGGAATGAAAAACCTGAATCCGGGAAAAATATTACTCTAGAAAAATCTGGAAATCGGGGACTGTCTGTGGGAACTCGGAATTCGGTTCCGGAGAAGTTTTGTGATGAACAACATGACTCAAAAATTATATATATTATATATATATATATATATTATTTCAAGTTACGCCTACACCATCAAAAAATCCCTTCTGAGTTTTGATTTAGTTTCTTATTTAGAGAATGTTATCCTTTATGGATCTTTTGCATTCTGATGATTGATAATAGTTTTATGTTACTCTAAAATTATACACCTGTCAAAAATGCACAATCCTATATTTTCTTTTTATTTTTTATGAGATCGGGAATGAGTTTGCTTTACGAACTTATGATTTTAAAAATCTCTACAAGCAAGAAGATGCAAGCAACAAGAATTTTTGGAATGAGATATTTAATATTGGACAATATATCAATATCATAAGTTTAACACAGCTCACAGACCTGCCTTAGGGTAGTACTACCCATTATTATTATTATTATCATATAATTATTCTACCTAAACTTTTTTTTTAATTAATTAATAAAATACTCAAAATAGTACGTAATGATTGCTTGCATTTCTTTATCTCATTTTGTTAATGTCAATTAATATTTGAAATTTCTGCAGATTAAAAAAAACTAAAGTGAAGTATTCTATAAAGATAAACTCATCAAAAAGTACTAATTAATTGATTAATAATTTATTACCCTTACATTTACATTTTATTAAGTAAAGAATATCCTTTGAAAGTTAATTTCAAAGGATATTCAGGGCATTGTGTAGAATTCACATAAATATTAGTTTGCCAAAATTCCTAAATATATATATTCTAAATATATTCTAATTTATTTTTATCCAGTTAACTTGAGAAAATGGCAATAAATCTTTTTGTACGGTGTAAAAACTGTAAAACAAGTCACTCATCAATTATATCGATTTTTTCAACTATTCTCTTGTAATTTATGGAAGAACATTTCATTTCCATTATTGCTCGATGGATTCCATTAATTCGATAACCACAGAGTTCAAAATCCCTTATTGCATTCGACCTCGTGTTAAGGTCTTCAATTCTTCATCTTCATGAAGAAAGGTCATCGAAAAGTGGAATTTCTATCATGCTGAATTCCAATACCAAACACTGCAAAACTCCGTTGCAAAATAAATTAAACTGCATTCCATGCAATGTACAAGAAGTACGTTAACTTCAACGGTGACTTATGTCTAAGATAGAAATAAATAACATTTTGATAATAAAGTTTACTGCAATTGTGTATGGAATATGTTAATAGGATATCCTGGTACTTGAAACTTGATAGTTGTTAGAAAAAAGAAGAAAATTGTGATTCTTTTACTCCTTGGTTCAATTGCTTTTACGTTATTTCCTAATGATGTAAACTTCCTTTCCATATTAAAGTAGTTCTTTTTCCCCTTATTTTTTAAATCCGGCCCTGACATAAATATTACCATATACCTGTGCAAAGCACAACACACTGTAAAAGTTAAGTGGTCTGTCAGTTACTTCATATTTTTTATTGTTGTCAGTATGGTGCATTTTGTTCTTTGAATTCGCTTTTGTAAATTCCCAGTCGAATCGTTATTTATTATCTCTGATTTTTACCTGTAAGGCAACACCCGCCCTAGATAGGGATACAAAATAGTTTTTGGTAAAAAAACAGATTTTTGATATGGGTTTTTGAAAATTTTGATTAACTGCGAAATGGAAAATTAATATTTTTTGAACGCAAAGTTTGAGAAGTAATCATAAAAAATACTCCATGAATTTTATATACTTCACAAATCTTATAATTTTTATGCAATATTCGTTTAAAAATAAGCATAGATATAATTTAAATGTATATCTGCTGAGGATTAGATATCTGTATAATAGATATAGAGGATTTAAATTATCTATACAGATATTAGATATCTGTATATATAATTTAAATTTATAGGGGAGACTGGGTCCGGTTGTGTCAGGGTACAATGATGAAGTCGTCATAACAGCTAAACTATATTGATTTTGATAGGGTTCAAAGCAAGAAAGATAAAGTATGTTTATTCGAACAAGTTTCCATTATCGCATTGAGTCCACGCTTTTAAAGAGTCAAAATCAAGTTTTTATGTTTATTTTTTGTTAATAATTACAGTACTTGTATACGTGTACATGTATAGGCCCTTTTATTTTATTTTGCAGTAAGTTGTTTGTTATTTAGCTATTCAGATAAATTAAATTAATTTAAATATGATTTTTTGCAAATTATTGTTTTCAGAAAACTCATGGATAGCTAATAATTTTATTTAATGATATAATAAAATAAGTTTAAATAAATGAGTACAAAACTTTTAATATTTTATTGAAAGGGCACTGTATACAATCCTATACAATTATGTGTAAGCAAATTCATTATAATTTCTAGTTAAAATATAAGTATTAAATAAAAATTAATAAATTCTATAATATTCAATGGATTATGTTAAACACCTCCTAAACAAATATGTTTACGCAACTTTACTCATCATGTAATTGTGTTTGAAAAACTTCATGTAATTGAAATTAACATACATTCATTGACTGCTTGTATTTTTTTTACTTTTTCGCTGGCGATATAATCTCATTCTTTGAACAGCTGTAATATCTGTCTTGCCCAAAAAATATTTTCCATTTTAATAACTTCAAAGATTTATAGAAACTACGAATAATATAGAAATAATTTTTAATCAATAAACTTACGTTTAGTATACGGCACAAATGTTTAATTTGTTTTATTATTTTCAAGGAACAGAGTAAAATATTCTTCTGATTCAAGCATTTTTCATTAAATCAAGATTTTTACTGCGATGTAACCTTAAAATGTTTATTTATCTATGCCGATTTTATTGTTGGTATCGGTACGCATACAACGTTGATTCCGGTACGCATACAACGACAGATCTCTATTCACATACATGACGACTAATCACAATCGACCCGTATTGAAATGATTTTATCGAGAGTTCTGGCGTAACGCATTTCCGTTGCATTTGTAAGGATTTACACACTAGTCGCGCCTAAAGAACTTTTACTTCAAAAATACGAGAATGTGGGACTGTCTGTGGCAACCCGGAACGTATAATTTAATTTAATTCAAGTTAAAATATATTATAAGTGTTGTAGAATAAAATCTCAGAAATTTGGGACCATCTCAAAAACTTAAATCTGGGACAAGTATTATTCTGGAAAAAATCGGGAATACGGGACTGTCTGTGGCAACCCGGAATGTAAGATCAGCTTCATCTATAGATACTATTAAATATTAAAACATCTCTATAAATGTAAATATAAAATAATAAATATTTCGTCCTGGTACGACCACACAGAATTGTATTAAAAACTAAAATATAACCTTATATCAAAATCACATGTAATGAATATGTATACAAATATGCAAAACAAAAATCTCTTACTAATATTTTTTATACCCATTGCATAAATATTCTTAATAACATGATTCCAACAAATGTTTTCACGGACTTCTAATCTCGGAACTAATTAATTTACAGAAACAACACATTTTTTTTCTTGTTCTTGTATTTTTACCACGAAATCACCGCAAGTGGTCCGAGCGGCCGGCAGATCCTCGAACAAAACGATTGTTGTTTCCCATCCTTGTTGCCTTTGTGGATGTTCTTTTGTGTTATATGATTTTTTAAATGCTCACATCGTTTTTAGGCATTGTTATGAGGTAAATGTAGTTTTTGGATAAGGCTTTTGAAGTTTAAAAGTGAGATTTTTTATTTTACATTGGCGTAGACACTGCCTAATTATCGCTATTCTTTATTTTCACCCATATACAGTACAAAACTACCTATATGCAATTTTTTTCTTTTTATCGTATATTAATTGTTAAAATTGTTTTAGAAATTCTGTTCATTGTTTTGATGTAATTTCATAAACAATATTGTTTAGAACCATTTTTGCATGTATGTAAGTTCCACTAACAATAAGAACAAGAATTTACTGCTGCAAAACGTTTGTAAACAAATGTTTTTTCTTGGAATATTTCTTTTTAATTAAACTTAATTTTATCGATAAGAAAATTTTTAACGCGTTTATCGCCACTATAATATCAAAAAAAACTCACATGGGCCATGGAAACTTTATTAGATAATTTAGTTGAAAATGTATCAAGAAAACTTAATGTATCAAAAAAAAATTTTGCCAAAATTCACGAAAAAACACTTTGTTTTATGCCGCACATAAGGTAGGGCGGGGCACAACGGTCCAATTTGTCTTTGAGCTATTATGTTGTTAAAACCAAGCCATTATACCACAACAAATACCATATATCAAACAAATAACTATCTAACTAAGTTCATCATTGTAGAAATGTGTTTTTTTGCTGTTTTCCAAAAACTTCTTAACCTGGTCCTTTTTACCCCATAAGAGGGGAAAAATGGGACCGCCATGAGCCTAACAGGTCCACAAATTTATTTTTACTTCTAAAGGATTTTACGTAATAATAGCTACATTAATCAAACAATGCAAAATACAAATTTTATGGGTGCGTTTTTCACAGATAACCTTGTAAACAACCTTGATCTGGTATTTTGTCAAAAATATTTATCAGTCGAATTGGAATAACTATTTATATAATTTGTCTCTTGTGAAATAGCCGTTTTTAACTTAATTTACATTTTCATTGCTATTTTTTATTTTTCTTACCTCTGCCAGGGTAAAGTTTTAGTTAGTCCTTTTTACCCCACAAAGGTGTAAACTTTTGTAGGCATACATAAACAAACTGTTGAATCTAACTTGAAATTAACGATACATTTTATAGAACAATTAAATAAAGTATATTAAAAAATTATATTAAGGTTTTGTAAACTAAACAACAGTGCTCACGACCACAAAAACTTACAACGAAGGAAAATACTTTTGTTATGGATTTTCGGACATTGCTGTTTATTTTGCGATAGCAACGTTGTAAGAATCAAGGTGATGGATGGTTATACGTCTTTTTCCCTCTACTTTCAAATATTGTTGTTTATAAAATTCTTAACATTTGTGATTTTTCGTATATCGGTGGCTCTATATCAAAACTTTTTGTCTCCTCATACCAAATAGGGTATGTCAGAAATATATGTTTGACATGGCTCATGTAAATATATGTAAAATATTATTTATTTTAATTTCGATACTTTGTTTCAAAGAGATATGTTACAGCTATTTTATAAAACTAAATAAATAATAACGCTTTTTCATATTTTTCGTTCAGGTACAAATACTTCGCCATTATATAATCTACTTTGTAGCTATATTCAATGCATTATGATACGGAACCTTAAATGCAAATAATTATATTTTTTCGTTCTCCAGTCCATTTAGAATCTCCATATCCCCATATGTTTCCATATCCTTACCCGATTACACATTAAAACCTCTGAAAGCATTTAAGACAAAGTCTGTAAACCAGTTCCGACCATTACCTTTCCGAGATTGTGAGATTACTTATTTTATTTTATTATTTTATACTGCTTATGGTTTCAACTGTCGTCATTCCGGTTTGAAATTTTATAATCTTATATTTAATTGTCGAAACTAGCGGTTTTCAGAAAATTCTGATGGATACTGCATTTAGTTTAATACTTGGAAACCAGGAGATAGGAGGATCAAGACGTGTTGAAATATTAATTGGGAAACATTATACTATAAGATCTGTAGGGGTCCAAATGATTTATTTTCAGGATTTTGTAAAAGATTTATATGGATATTGTTTTTGAGCTTGATGCAATAATTAAAATCAGCAGGATGATCGAAATGATTTTCTTCTTACAAATACTTATATAATTCAGATTTTTGTTAATCATCATATATACTATATAACAAATTTATTAATAATAAAATTATTAATATTATTATATATATATTATTATTAGTATTATAGAACATAAACAACATTATTCAAAAATTATAAATATATAATATTTCCTAAATTTTCTCAGCATCTTACCAACCTCAGCTAATTGACCTTAAGAATTCAATATTTTCCATGAAGACCTTATAGTCCAAATCAATTTTAAAAGTTTTCACCGCTAGTGTTTTTATTTTTTTAAATCTTAGTATTTCTATTTTACAAGTATTATTAAAGTACATTTACCATTTACCATTTACAATTTACCAATCACCATTACTTCCAAGAAAAATTCGAAACAACATATCAATTTTCATGAACCAGAATTCCATGTAAGTAAAATTTGTATCTATGCACATAAAATTAGAACATTGCCCGTGGTCAAAGTGAAAAAAATTGAAACTACAAATTATTTACTCAAATTAAGGACGATTACCTATACAAATAAGTATTTAATAATGGTTTAGATGTAAAAAGTCCTTAGGGCAAGAATTACCATACCGTAGGTCCAAATTATAGGTTAAACGATTCGGTTGAAAAATTATTTGGAAAAAAAATTATAACAAAGATATTGGAATAACGTGACTATAAAATATACAAAATTTTTGGATTTTTAAAAAATTGTTTGAAATATTAAAATATTTAAAATATACAAATGTTTATCTAAATAGTTGTAATTTATAAAAATGTTCAGAATATGCAAGGTGTTAAACGTTCAGAATGCTAGAAATAGTAAGGTTAATTTTATCCAAATATAACAACAAATGTATTCACAAATCCTCAAATTGCCTTTATAATTTATATACATTAAAATTTTCCCATATAGAAAATTTACATCTATAAAATTTAACATGAATCCTCTCCCACGCCCATCGTTTAACATAATTAATAGAACACGGTACTTAAAACGCCCCAAAAAGATCGTTAAAATCAAATTGAAAAAAAAAAACAAAAACGAGATTTTACGAACCGTCAAAAATGATTTTGATGAAGGTACCAATGGACCTCTGGAAGGATCTCTTCGTTCTTGATGACCTCCAGTAGAGACGGACGATAATAAAAATTCTTTATTCGAAAATATATGGACATGACAGGCATATCTGAAGAATTATACGATTTATCATTAAAGATGTTAACGAATCAAATATTTCTTTAAATACCCTTTCAGTGATTGATTTTAGTATCCGATTCAATTTTTAGTTATTTTTTCAATATATTCATATTTGTTCCCAACATACAAATCGGCAAAATATTTATTTTAAGATTTCACTTACGGCAAAGTGAGAACTAGCCGATGTTTGCACAAATCTTCAAATGTTTGTAGAAAAATATCGTTAATTGGAATGCAAATAAGAACTGCGAATAACATTTCTGGATAATGGATACACAAATATAATTTAAAAAAAGCGTTATATTAAATTTGTTGAATATAAAGAAGAGCGGGGCTTAAAGATCCATCACCATTATATCAAAAACAATATCCTTAAGCAATACTAAAAAGAAATTAGTGGTGCATAGCATCGTGCCTTAAGGCAAATTGCTGGAACTTCCCGTACCATAAATTTAAATTTTTTAAAATGATTCAATTTTCTTTTAGAAATCTGAAAAAAAGCCAAAATATTCAGAAAACTTTGAAACGTAAAGATATATAAAAATTTTCATTTTCGATTTTTTTGCGATTACTATAACTTGCCCTACGGAAAGTTAAAAAATTTGTATCCGCATACACACATACATACACACACATATACATCGATTTTTTCTAAGGTATGCCAAAATGTTCAGAAGATCTTAAAACAAAGATATGCAAAAAATTGTTTCAATTTTTTTGCGATTACTATAACTAAAATATAACTTATAAACAATAAGTTAAAAATACGGTATATTAAATTTGTTAAATATAGGGTAGAGCGCAGCGAGGATTATTGTAGAGTAGTGATTTGATAAAATTTTTTGTTTATTATGTTCAAAAATACATATTTAGATTATCATGTCTAATTTTGTTGTTTAACCAAATAATTGATAAATAATGTAGCTATTTTTTTATAAAACCTTTTTAAAAATAAAATTAAAATGGTAAATCTATTTGTCTCCTGGCAGTCCCTTTTTACCCAGCGTATGGTGTCTAAAAGACTAGGTGACAAATTTTTAAAAAATAGCAAAAAATACAATTTCCCAATGATGAGCTGGGGGTGTTACTGGACATAGTCACATAGTTGTTTGGTATGTGGTATTTGTTTTGATGCATTTTTTTGGTTTGAAAAAAAAACACATTAGACCTTTGTGCCCCACCCTACCCTGGAGCAATTTTATAAATCACCAAACCTACGTAGATAATAGAGTTCAAAACTAGACAAATGTAAATGCTCATCAGCACTTTTTTAATTGTGTAAAAATTTATTTTCAACTGATTTTTTCTTATTTTTTTCGCATCACTGGAAGTTAATTTAAACTATATATTACCTAAAAATGCAAATATCTAACCTAATCCCATTGCAAGGGCGGAACCGACCATTATCCTATCCGTTCTAGACTAGCCAAAACTTTTTTTTCCGATTATTTAGAATATAATTTCAGTT
The DNA here is from genome assembly GCF_003426905.1 of Ctenocephalides felis. Classification (NCBI taxonomy): domain Eukaryota; kingdom Metazoa; phylum Arthropoda; class Insecta; order Siphonaptera; family Pulicidae; genus Ctenocephalides; species Ctenocephalides felis. Next base: position 20,830,405 of record NW_020536999.1, read on the forward strand.
AACACGGGATAAGTGCCTAAAAGACTTGGAAACGAAATGTTGTAATTCGGCTTTTATTCGTTTTGTCGAGAACAGGTATGAGGCACGTGTTACATACATTTAACACAAATATGAATATTCATACCGACCCGACCGGTATGTTTATGGTCGGCGGTAGCAGTGGTTGTAAATATGTGGGCCGGGGATAATTGATTTAGGTAATTGATTTGATATATTACTTAATTTATTATATTTATTTTTATTATTTTTTAACCTGATATGAATTAGAAGCCCTTCCGGGCATTTCTGCACTAAATTGAAAATATTATTATAATTATCACCAATAGTAAAGCTTTAACAAAAAATATAAAATAAAATATAAATTAGAGAGCCATTGGGTGGGTTGTCTGCCTTCTAAAAAAGCCACGTAATTAGGACATGATACAAAATATCTTATAAAATCTTGAATCTTGATTGCTGCTTGAAAACTAAATATTAATGTAAATACTAAATAAATAAGTAAAAAAAACACATTGTGTGCATATTTTGCGAGCCGACTTGAAAAACGTTATCCTGTGGAACATCTTCATAAATTTAATGTTATTCTAAGAAAATTTAAAATAATTTCAGTAAAATTTTTCGTCATAAATTTCTTTAATTTAAGCTGGGAGAAAGCACAATTCGTAAATGGGTGATTGAGGAACCAATAAGTTTTAAAATAAAATTTAACATAAAATTCATTGAAAGTAGAGATATAGGAAATATAGTTACTTGAAATCAGAAAGTTTTGTTTAGTTTTACACAAAAAAATCATCGAGTTAAATTTTCAAAATAAAAATGATTTTCTAATAATAGTTAATTAGTACAAAAGACAAACAAATCTCAGTTGGTTTTTAAATTAAAATATAGTATCTGAAATTGCTATTAAAGCTTTAGAATAAAGAAAGTAGGTAATAAAAAAATTATATCATTAGTTGTTTATATTATCAATATAGTTGTTTAAATATTATAATTTTAGTTGCTTTTTATTATATGTATTTAAAAATACTTCACCAAATGAATTTTTGCATTTTAAATATTAATTTTCAAGAATTGGATGATTTTCAGATATCGGAAGTAGAATTATTCTTTACTTTATATTTATTGAATTATTTAAAACAGATTGCGGAAAAAGGCAAAATTTTGTGCATAGGAAAGAATTTGAATTTGAAAATGATGTTGAAGACACACATTAGGACAGAAAACTATGAAAAATATCTAAGGTTAAAATTAATGATTAAATATTTAAATAAAAAATATGTGCTTTATAAACGTCCAAAAAAGTTGACGTAAAATCGTAGTTAAATTTTTCATTTATGTGAAAACTAGATTGTTCATTAATTTAGAGCACATCCTTTGTACTATTTATGTAATTTATTTTATCTGATATAAAGTTTGACAAATTCATTGAAAATTGCATTTTAGCATTTTAAATATTATTTTTTTCAATTAGATCACAGTCAGATGCAAAATAAATAATTATAGTATATTAAATGTTTAAATATGCCACACAGTTTGTGACAAAATACGTATTATAGTTATATATAAGCAAGTAGATAATATTTCTTACTTTTATTCTATTATTGTATATTTATTTTTAAAATAAATGCAAAATTTTAAGAATTCGCTTTAGCAAATAACTTTTAGCAATTTAAATATTAAAATTTCAAAAATAGACCATGAATTTTACTTTGACCATTAAATATTTAATAATCTCGTATAGTTTGTGGCAAAATGCTTATAAGAAGATAGAAATGCTAAAGCAAAAGTAAAATATATACATATTTATATGTGGACTGTTAAATTAAATAAAGCAATAAATATAATAAAAAACATGTTGGTATAAGGAGGCGACTAGTAGTAATTTTCTTTTTTAAGTTACAGTTATTCATAAAACTAAATGCAACATTTCAAGCAGTTATTTTATAAAATGCATTTTAGCATTTTAAATTTCAAGAAATAGATCACAATTTTTAACTATGTAATTTAAATTTTCAAATTACTCATACAGTTTGTAGCAGAATGCATATAAGCAAGTAGAAATATATAGTAAGTATTATTTTAATGTTTCTTCTTTTAATTTATAGTTATTCATAAAACTAAATGTAAAATTCCAAGCATTTCTTCGCGGTCATCATATAGAATCAATACCCTTTGACATCTAAAAGCGCGTAGATACGAAGAGAAGATAATGTTCGAGTAAGTTGATACCAAGAACGCTTTTATTTGAAAGCTTCTTCTGAGTTTATGACATGAAATAAATTCCTTATTCAAAATATATGCATGCAGGCCTTGTAGACGATTTTTAAATTCAATTTGAATAATGTACAAAAATTTGGCAGGATATCCGATTCAACTTTGTCCGGAATCCTATTACCCTTTGACATTAACCCAAACATTTGAATGGTTTATGTTGAAAATAACCAAATTGATGTCCAAGTTTTTATAACAGAATCCTCAGAAGTCCTTAATTAATTTAGAAATAATTCTTTTCCGAAATATATTCATAATATATACTAATTTCCAGTAATTGATGTATGTCAGGTGTATTCAGAAAATGAGATGAGCTTTTGAAGTTTCGTGAGGAGCTTTTTAAATAAGGGCTGAATAAGTAGTAACAGACAATTTTCAATAGGATTTTAAACAATATTAAAATATTTTTTTTATTTTGTCTGGGTTGGATTTGTAACCCATCTTGCATAATATTGTCATAGCTATTCATGTTCAGCAGAATGACGAAGTAAACAGAACTGTGCAGGTGCGCCATTTTTAATAAATAATATAAAATTGATCATGAAATTTCGGTTTGCACTGTTATTATCGACACACTTTACATTTCTAATATCTTATTTTATTTCAAATTCAAAATTTAACAATATTCGATAATTTGTAACAATTTTTGCTATTTACTCAAGATTGTTTATATATAAATCAACACAATAAAACTTGAAATACACACCTTGTTTTTTAAATACCCTACGTATTATCCGGTGTATTTATTGAAGTAAAACTTTCTTAGGCGCGACTAGGGTGTGAATCCGTATAAATGCAACGGAAGTCCGTTACGCCCGTCCGTTAATGCTAATTACAATGACAAACCGATCATGTCATATTTGAAGTATGACTTTAATTGCATTATTGTTTTTAAATATTATACATATTTTTAATGCTATTATAAATATATAATTTATTATTTATCATTATATAAATGTGTATAATGGTTGACACTAATAAATGTGTGCATTATGAGTGCTACCATATTACTAAAAAACATTATTCCAAATTGTTATATAATTTATTTATTTTTACTTAAATGTCATCTTGTACAATTTACTTCAATCGCGTGTGAACCTTATGCGCCTCTTTTACCTCTTTTATTTATTTTAATATTTAATGTAATATTTAACTTTTATAATTAAAAAATAATCTTATTACCATGTTATTTATTATATTTATTGCTTTATTCAATTTTACAGTCCACATATAAATATGTATATATTTTGCTTTTGCTTTAGCAGTTTATTATATTCCGAAGTAGTTTGGGAAAATACCTGGCACCTGCCATTTCCAGACAAGAATATAGGCAATATTTCATAATTTTGTAAAGATTTTTTTGTTCATTTTAAGTACGGCGCCAGCTGTAAAACTATTCGTTATGGAATGCGATTGTTTTTTTAAAAAAAATTACAATTTTGCCCTTGAAATAGTAGAAAAATAATTAAGAAGAAAATATAGAAGGCACTTAGTGAAAGGAGTAATAAAAAAATTGGTAGTAATAAATTATCAAAATATACTATAAAATTTTATTTATTTTAGCAAAATACACTGTATTTAATACAGGACATAGTTCTCAACATTTATGAAATTATATTGTAGTCTAATTACTTCGAGTTTTTATTAAGTAGATATTATTTCACAATTTAAACCAGTTCGTTTTCTTCTAACGATCATTAACACATTTTTAATCACCGAATATAAGCGTATAAATATTTACTAATTAGCTTAATTAATAAAAAATCATTCCTGATACTACTTTTTCTTACTTTTTACGCACAAAAAAATATAGGAAATAATAACCCATTAATTTTTACTAATTTGATCAATTTATAAAAACATTTTGTGGTATGTAGATACTAAATACTAAAAAGACTATACTGGTTTTCTGTTGACCGTTTTAATAGTAAAAAATCGTAGGTTAATTACAGATTACACGCAGTACCTGTTTAGAAATTTGATATTACAATTATTTAAATACATCTCAGGTCATCAAGTAATTACATTTGGATAGAAAACCTGTAACTGTTTCTCATTAGTCTTAAGTTGGACTTAATCGGGAAGAAATTTGAATTTCAAAAGGTACAGAAGACACTTGATGAGAGAAAAAATGAAAAATATTCAAGATTAAAATTATTTAAGTATGTATGTAATATAAAGCCGTTCAGCAAAGTTAACCTAAAATCGTACCTTAAAAATTAACATTTTAAAATTTCTTGAAAATGTCTTACAATTGTTATTTTGTAGCATTAATTTTAAACAAATGCTTTATTACATATTATATTTTTGGATTGTTTCAAAGGTTATTTAGTACTGGAAATATTTGTTGTAAATATTTCATAATTAATTTCATAAATGTTTTAGAAATGAATATTTTCAGGAATGTGCTTTAAAATTATGTTTATCATTTTATATTCCATTAGTTAGATCGCATAAAAATTATTTTGTAAATTTTTTTTATTTAATTTATATAAATATATGAATTTTAATATTTTTATTATATAGTGTAGTGATATACCAAATTCCCATACAAAATAAATTATTACTTCCATTTTTAATATAAGGTAACTTTTAATTTTTTATTTATAAATCATTATGGTTTTGTACAATACGTGAATAGTATTTTGTATAGTATAAAAGTACACGTTTAAAATTTAAATTCAAAAAATTTAAATTTTAAGTTTAAAAAATTATTTTGTTAAAACTTGAGTTAAAATTATAGATAATTTATATATATAAATATATATATATATATATATAAATATATATATATATATATATATATATATATATAATTTAATATTTTATTATATAATGTAGTGTTATACCATATTCCTATACAAAATGAATTATTACTTCTATTTTTAATATTAAGAAACTTTTATTCTTTATTTATAAAACTTTGTGGTTTCATATCATATCCATATGTGGATAGTATTTTGTTTTAATTTACAGAAAATACCATATTTTTAAGGATTACACCAGATATTTGACTCATTTATATATTTGGTAAAATGCAAGAGAAACATCTGTTATTTTTAGGTTATTATTTTTTCTCGAAATTTTTCATTATGAAGAGAAGTTCTCAAGTTTGAGAAATTTTGAAAATTTTAAGTTCATAGTTCAACAAAAAGTTGACACTAACAAGCGCCAAATTCCAATAAAACTTGCCAACACATTTTAGTATATTTCTTCAAGGAGAGCCTCTCAAATTAGACCAATTTTGAAAATTTTAAGTTCATAATTCAACAAAAAGTTGAAACTAACAATCGCCAACTTGCTAGCACATTCTAGTATATTTTGTTAATGAGAGCTTCTCAAATTTGACCAATTTTAAAAATTTCAAGTTCATAGTCCAACATAAAGTCTTAACTTTCAAAAACTAGGAGCAATTGTTTCATTGTTTTTGACTGTGGTCTTAGAAATCTTATTTACGATTACGAATCCAAAGCTCAAAAGAACAAAATTAATTAAAATTAACCACAATAACCAAAAAATGGTCAAAGCTCTAGGTCGCACTTAAAAGCTCAGAATTTTCAAACTACTAGAGATAATTTTTTCATATGATCAGTACTATCACCCCATTTCGACTTGATGTTGAGTTTTGGGACACCCTGTATACATAATTTCAATTTAAAGAAAATAGCATATTTTTTATAGATAACACCAGATTATTTGACTCATTCATGAATTTAGTAAAACGCACGAGAAAAATCATGTTATTTTTAGTTTTTTTTTCTCAAAATTTTTCATTATGAAACTAGCAAACGCTGACTTTTGATAAAACTTGATAACATACTTTATTGGTTTCTTTTTTAAGAAAAAAGCTCTCAAATTTAAGATCGTAGTACAACAAAAAGTTGAAACTAACAAGCGCCAACTTTTGATAAAACTTGCCAATACAATTTAGTGCATTTTTTTAAAAAAAGGCAAGTTCAACAAAAAGTCTTAATTCTCGAAAACTTAGAAAATGGTGTCATTATTTTTGACTGCGATCTTAAAAATCTTATTTACTATTACGAATCCAAAGAATCTATCATGATCAAAGCTCTGAGTTGCACTTAGGAGCTCATAATTTTCAAACTACGTGGATAATTTTTTCAAATATTTTTTTCGTGATAGTTACGATCACCACGTTTTGGCTTGACGTTGAGTTCTGGGATACCCTGTACATATATATGTATGTATAAACGTGTACGTATTTATCTCTACCTAAAGGTATGTAGCCAAGTCACGAATATTCAAATACCAAACGATTGGAATTAATCGCATTATTTCAAAGTCGTGATTCCGTACATTTTTATTTAGTTGAACTCACAGTTCAGCACCGTGTTCATTTTTTAATTTTATTGCCTCCATATATGAATAGTTTGTAATAAGAGAGGCAAATACCACAAAACTGTATATTAGCTCACTAAAATTAGATTTTTATTATGGGACTTTGTTACTTTGTTTTGGTTTTCTCGCCGACGTCTATTAATTGCGGTTTTATTGCACGGGTAAGAATTTTAGACGATTGTAAAAAATAGTAAAAATTACTATACATATATGTAATTATTTTTTGTCTTGATGAAGTTCTGTCTATTTTCTATTTACCATGTAGGTACTACGATTGGGTCAGTAACTTCTTTAGATAGATAATCCTCAGGTGAGTCGGAGTCAAGGCAGCAGAGAAGAGAAGAGGTCTCAGAGAAATATTCTTCAGTGAAGATGGAAGATGCAAGATGAAGAGAAAAAGAACTATGAGATGTAAAAGACGCTATCTTCTATGAGATGAGCTCACTGCCCTGCCAAGGTCTTAACATAATAGGTTGAGCTTTGGTGCTCGGAAAGGTTCATATGATAGGATAAAAGATACAAACTTATTCGAATAAGATTAAATAGTTTTGTACAAAAATGTAAATCCTTCAATGTATTTTTTGTATTTTCACAATAATTAAAAATTGATCATCTGTAAGCAAATTTAGTGTTACATTCTTAATATCATTTGGTTATAGGATGCGTCCATTAATCAGGTGAGGTTTTTATGGAAGGGAAAATTTGACAAAAATTTACAAAATATCACGTGGGGGAGGGAGGGGTATAGTAAGATATCAAATGTATTTATTTTTGACCTGATTTTTTTTTTTAATCTAAACATTTAAATTTTTTTTAAAAAATTACAATTGTTTCTCGTAACTAAAAATACACGTGATGCTAGGTGGAGGAGGGGCGGAAATTTTGAATATCACCACGTATCACCAAGGGGGAGGAGGGGTCCTTAAAAAATCGATAACGTGATTAATGGACGCCCCCTAAAGAGTGCGGAAAGATCTCTGTACCTAGACGTTTTCTTTCATAATTCCGTAACAAAAGTAATAAATTTAGAATTCATAAATATATATTATACAAACATATAATGAATTTATTTATATGTTGAACTTTATATTTATAAAATAAACTTATTTGGTGCCTAGCCCGTGGTTTGGTGGTTAAAGTTTGATAAGAAATTACAAGCATTATTGGATTCAATTGAAAGTTTTAGAGTTATTCAAACAATAAAAATATAAAAAAGGCCAACCATTGGGTTACTTGGATTTCAGTTTCACACAATAAACTCATCAAAAAAATAGAGGCCAATCATTGGGTAACCTTTTAAATCACGTTAGAAAGAAACCATCACATAAAGCTTATAGGACTATTAAGTTGTGAACAATATAAGGTTCATTAGTATCTTTTTAAAATTTAAAAAATTACATTTCAGATTCAAACAATAAACTCATAAAAAATAGAGGCCAGCCAATGGGTTACCAATTATAACCACGTTAATAACAATCCCAAAAAACTCATAGGATTATTAAGTTCTGATCAATATAATATTTATTAACATATTTTTACAAAATTGTATTATTGATTAAAATTGAATTTCAGGTTTTATACCATATTCAAATTCGTAAAAGCCCTAATAAAGTTAGTTTACTTGGGTTATCACAACCTATTAGAAATAAATTGTTATGAATAAAATGTAATTTTAATTTAATCAAATTATTTTCTTTAATATGTAATTAATGGATATTTAACTTATTACGTTATCAGGTAATATTCTTTAGTAACTCCTTAGTTACTCCTAGTTAGTTTTTATTTTTAGTTTAAAAAAATTGTTAACTTATATGTAACGTTTTATTCCATAATTACTGATTGCATCATTAAAAATACATAAAGATTTAACTTATAATTAAAATCATATATTTTTAAGTTGACACAAAAAATCAAGAAAATCTCATTTTTTCTCTTAAAAATCACTTTTATATGGATAGATGTTATTTTGCTTTGCATATATCTATATTTAACTATAAAAACATTTAATATTATTTTTTACCATATTGTTTTAATGTTAAAACACTTTGAATTCATAAATATTGAAATATCAACTATTCGGAGAAATAATTAAATAGTTAAAAAATATAGCTGAAACCAAAAGATTATATTTCGCTTCTAATTCCACAAACATGTAATGTTCTGTATTACAATTAATACAACATTAACTTTTTTACATAAAAACGTTTGTTCCTACAAAAATACTAAAGAAAACATGTAATATGTTCCTTTATATTGCTATATGTTTCATGTTGCGATTTAAAAAGTATCACAAGACATAAATTTTATGTTTCTGAATACAAAATTTATTTTTTGCATAACATTACAAAAAGGTGCTTGTTCTTACAAAAATATTACTACTAAAATATAGAAAACATGTTAATTATACTTGTTGCATATTAAGAAACATCATCTTACGAGTATGAATCTGTGAAACAGAAAAAAACATTAAACGTCAAAACGCGCGTGTTACAAGGCAAGAGGCTAGAGACAGGTCCAAACTTTGAAGAAATCATGAATATATATATATATATATATATATACTTTATGTATTATAATCTTTATTTTAAAAAAATTAAACATTAAAAATATAATATAAGGTTTCCCAATATTTTAATTTTTTAATATTAAGATATTCCTCCTAGTTATCGCAACTACTAATTACCACCTATTTTTTGGTGATAGTCTCCTTTTGAGAATTTTTTTTTAGATATTACTTTTAACATTGCCTAAGGTTTTAAGCTGTGATTGATCGAAGTATACGAGGTCTGTTCAAAAAGTACCCGGAATTTTCGTTTTTTCAAAAAAATATTTATTTATTCGTCTACATTAATGTGGTCCCCTTCAAAGTAGTCCCCCCCAGATATAATACACTTATGCCAGCGTTTTTTCCAATTTTCGAAGCACCCTTGATATTCACTTTTTGATATGTCCTTGAGCACTCTCAGCGATTTTCTTCAATCGAGGAAAACCGCCGTCCTTTCATGGGTCTCTTCAACTTTGGAATAGGAAAAAGTCACACGGAGCCATATCTGGTGAATTTTTGCACTTTGCAACACTTTATTTCATTTTTTACGCAAAATTTAATACAAATTCTTTGACTTTTCAATTCTTCCATTGTAAAAATCGCCGCTCAGAAAAACACGTCGAACTTAGCGACTACCACAGACAAAGTAAACAGTGAATATAGCTGAAAATTTCATCATACTTTAGGGGCATGTACCAACACAATAAAAAAAATCAGACACTCCAGACCCGCGAAATTTAATTATTAGTAATTCCGGGTACTTTTTGAACACACCTCGTATATGGTTATCCTAATTTATTTAAAAACAAGATGAATTTATTTCATATTTTTTTGAATCTGAAAAAATTAAAATAAAGATTAAGATCTTCATCTTAAAACGTTAAATAAATTAAACGTTGTTCAAATCGAAACATTTTGAACTAAATAGTATTTTAAATGAGAAAAGATAGTAATTTATAATTCAATTCAATATTCCTTATTGAAAAAACTTATACGAGTATAATAACAGAATAATAATATAATTTTGAAGATTTACATAAAAAACCATACTTTTAAAACTTTGGAACCAAGTACCTGTCTTGTTTATTAAAAACCTTTATTAAAAATAATATATAAGTATTTATTAAAATCATATATATCTGTGTATTTTGTGATGACTTTAAAATGTCAAATTTATATTATTATTTAATTACCTGACCTAATATATTTTTGGTCCAATGAGACAGTTCTAAAAGTGCGGTTTTGGTAACCGAATCTTGTTTCAGTATTTAGTTTTCATATAAAATTTCCAATTTGAAGTTTAATTTTAAATTATAAATCGATAAACGTAAATTATAATGTTAAATATTAAAACCATGCATTAATAAAAATTTTGAGGTAAGTACTAAAAGTAGTATGAAGTTCTTTGACAAATGAAAAAAGACTTAACTAAATTTTAATTTGAGGAACAAACTGATAAATGGTAAACTGATATATGGAAAAATGATAAAACTGCTATATGGAGCCTAGATCTATTTGGATCAGAGACACAGACTCTACTTGATAATTTTTCTGAAAATTATTTTATAAATCAGGTATTTGTGGAGAAAAATTTATGGAGGCAGGAATTGAAAAGAAGCCTAAATCTATTTGGATCAGAGATATGGAACCTACTTGATATTTTTTCTGTGTATTATTTTATAAATCAGGTATGTGTGGAAAAAATTTTATGGAGACAGAAATTTGAAAAAAGCCTAGATCTATTTGGATCAGAGACATGGACCCTACTTGATAATTTTTAGACTTAGGAAAAATTTATGGAAGAATTGAAAAGTAAGAAAAAAACAAGAAACTTAAATTTTTATAAATAATTTTTCAATGATCTGATTCGGTTCTGTTCGGTTTACAGGTAAATCTGAAGAAACCGGTTTTCAGAGATGAGTATAGAGAGGTAACAGCCAACTGCGCGCACAGATATAACAAAAGTTATATATATATATATAATATATATATATATAATATATATATATATATATATCATATATATATATATATATATATATATATATGAATTTGTATGTATGTGAATAAATTCTAAGGTTCATCACATCACATTAGCCGCATATATGCGGGAACACAAATGAATAAACAAAATACTATTACTAACCATGATTTGTAAAATCGCGTATGTAATTGCTAATAAATCAACAGACAGTAATTTACGATTACTCTTTTTCGAATCGCTTGGAATAGTCTTCTCGAGTCTTCATGATTGTTAATATTTAAATTGGATAAATTGGACAAGGAATAAAATTGTAGAGGTCTCACGATAATATTTGCTAGAATATATGATATTTATTAGTTTATGTTTCGGAACTCGTTGATAATGATTAGAAAGAATAGTTGAAAATAATACCTGCTAAGACTCTTGAGAAAATCATTATTACACATTTTTGTAACAAAATTATGCCAAAACGATTAAGAAGTAAATGTGATAAAAAATATCACATTATCTTGCAAAATTATAATGTGTAGTTACCGCCCTAAGGTAGGTATGTGAGCTGATTTAAACTCCAACTCGATTCAAGGAAAAATAGTGTGAGAGACATCCCATTGCCATTTCACATCGCAGTCCCGAAATGAGTTATTTTCAATTGGAAACATATGATTGATCTATATTTTCAAGTAAAAATGGACATCGTAAACAAAATTATAATAAGTATCTATTTCAACAAGTTTTCACTTCATTTTCATAATGCATCTTCTCAAGTCTTTGTCATGGTTAATATTAAATTAAGACAAAAAATAAATATTATTTAAAACCAATAGAGGTCTCATGATAATATTAATTTTTAACCATAAAAAACTGTGATATGAACTGAGTTCATATTATAAGAGTAGTAAGTACCTAAATACTATAAATCATTAGATTTCAGTTTTTCAAAAATATTTAATGATTGTAAAAAATTGCTGAAATAAGCAAAATTTTTTGAAAAAAAAACTGCATTCAGAAAATCATTAATAACATATATTTTTAAGACAAAAGTTAAAATTTAAAAAATCATCCTTAATTGGAACTCCTTTATTAAAAACCAAAAATTTTTCTATTCTGAAGTTCTAATAATTTAAAATCAATAATATAAGCAACAATAAGTTTTTCCCCAATCCAAAATGATTCGTAGATATTATATCATAAATTATTTGATTTTACAAAAATTTTAATATTGAGTAATATTAGTAATACAAAAATTATTAGCCATTGGTTTTCAGATTTTTAAAAACCCATATAAAAAGTAGATGTTTCAGAAGGTTTTCATAATAATTGTAAAAAAATGATGTCAATTTAAAACTCTTGAGAAACTGTACCCAAAAAATCATTAACATCTTTTAAATAATTAAAAATAAATAAATAATGTTATTCACGTTATTAGACTATTAATAAATTATGAATTTGATATTGAAATATTAAATTTAATATTATTATTAAATAAAAAATATATAAATTATCGTTTTAGTTTGTTGTAAATTATCAGAAAATATTAGATTTTTCTGAAATTTTGAATAATAATAAATATGAAAAGTGGTGTAATTGAGATCTCTCAGAAAATCATTGAGATTTTACATTTTGATAATAAAATTATGCCAAAATGATTAAAATATATAGATATAAAACATATAATAAATCTATATTAATAATATAATAAATCTATATTAATTATGAGGTTGATATTGAAATATTGAAATATTTCTTTTATTATTAAATCAAACATTATGAATTATCGTTTGAGTTTGTTGTAAATTATCATGAAAAAATTGATTTTTCTGAAATTTTTTAATATTAATTAATTATAATTTAATATGAAAAGTGGTGATTGTGAGAAAATTTTTGAGATCTGTCAGAAAATTATTGAGAACTTACATTTTGATAATAAAATTAATGTCAAATAATTAAAATGTATAGATATAAAAAAAATTATCATATATCAATCTCCATATTTTTCTTTATTTTTACATTATTACATCTATTATATGTAATTTATTAACACGTTCCCAAACGTGAATGCTATAGCATTAATTTTCAACTATAAAAATGAATTTTGCATTCAAATTTTAAAGACATTTATTTTGAATTTAATTTTATATAACCTTACGTTTTTGTTATTATTAAACCTGTCAATGTAATCACTAACTGATTCTTTAAGTATTTTCGTATTTTTTCAACTTTTCCCATAATGATATTAATTTTGAATGGGAATATTAATTAGCTTGGTAAAATTGCGTAAAATAGAAGCATAATACTTGACGTGGATGCTATAGCATAGTATAAAACGATCAAAATAGGATAATCTGATTACCCTTAAAAGCTGTGTTTATTCAAATTTCGGATATCACAACAAATTTAAAACTAAAATGTTACACCAATTTTTTTAGCTAATACTGTTAGAGTCCGAAAACGTCTTAACTTCATTAGTCCATTTACAATAGATTATTTAATTTTATAATCAGTAGTTTTTCCAATTTGTGTATTCATCTTGTATAAAGTTCCTAATAATAATTCTATCCTCCAAGTATAGTTTTCCCGAGATGTATGCAGGCAATAAATTAAAGTTGTTCACGATTTCAAGTGAAGTCAAGGTACATTATCTCCACCTTCTTCAGCGGGTTCCATGGTTCCATCGGGTTCCCATAATTAAGAATGGATTTCGCGAAACGATGCCCGATCTCCGATAGCTTTTGAATTTAGTGCCTCGAGCAGCGTCACGCTTTTAGAGTCTAAATCTTCTAAATCTTCGGCCACGCTAAATTAATGATATATGCACCTTATGGATGGACGGATAAAATTACATTTGTAGCGGCAATAGATGTTATGTAAGTATATGTATGTTCAGGGTATATGTAGTTGTAAGAGTAATCAGAAAGTCTCGTTTTTGGACAACCTGATTCGAGCAGCAGACCATTGAAAATACAGCGCTCTTTTGAGAACCGCGTTGTAAATTGGCAATATTTTATCTTATACTTTCATAAACTATTATTATGTATAATATATGTCCCATAAACAAATTTATCCACATTTAAGCATTTTCTCTCTTAATGCGATTTAACTTTATTACTTAAAATTTAAGTATTTTACTTTTTTAAATTTTTAACTTCTCGTAAGGTAGTTATAGTAATGGGCAAAAAATGGAAAATGAAAATTTTTGCATTTCTCGGCGTTTTGAAGGTTTCTGAACATTTTGGCATACCTCAAAAAAAATGATGGGTGTGTGTATGTTTTGTATGTCCGCATTTTTTCGTCCACGTTTTCGGGCGCAAGGATCAACCGATTTGAACATTCAATTCCTATTCATAGGGAGATGTGCTGATTAGTTTTTGGCAAAGGCAGACCCAGCCGTTACATAGATACGGAGCAAAGAGTGCAGAAAATACAAATCGAGTTTTTGAGAGAACGGAGTATCCGATTTGAATGATCTAAAAAACATTCAATTTGTAATGATTGGGAGAATAGGTGGTTAGTTTTTAGCAAAGGCAAGTCCAGCCATTTCAAAGATACAAGGCTAAATGTGCAAGAAATGGCAGTTTGAGAGGACAAACGCCCTATTTGAATTACTAAAAGACCTTATAAATTTCAAATTTTAATTTTCATCAAGTCTAAACATGAGATCCTTGTAATAAAAAACTACTAAAATTAATAACTTCAATTGAATTTTGCTACTGACATTTAGTAATTTGTTAAATTACTAAAATATATTTGGTACTCACAAGTTTTGCAGAGACAAATTTACCAAGTTAATTATTTTAGTCTGGGGCCAATAATATTTAAGAATATTCATTCCTATATTTATAACATATTTTTAATATGTTTCAAAATTTCAGATGATTATAAATGAAATTCTTGAGAATGGATATTTAAATATGGGGAAAAACTTTATATTAAAAATTATATTAAAGTATCTTTGCAAAATTGCTTAATGACAAATTTCAATGTGCTGCAATGGCAAAAAAAATCCGGCACAGTACAAGCAGTAATTAATTGAAACATAAACTAAAGGTTAATTATTGGACAGTGATGATTAAACAAGTATATTTTAGTTGATTTAAGATATGAAAAAAACTTTATACTAAAAATTGCACTGGCTCATAATTTACCTTCGAGATATGGTTTCTTGGGTAAAGTTTCTTACGACCCATAAAAATAAAATTGTAAAGTTTCCCAACGATGAAAAATTTTAACTCGCCTTGACACAGACCACTTAATTAAAACATTGAACTAACTCTCAATTTTAGCTTGGACTAATTAATAATTTAGTAATATATTTCGAAACATATTTCTATAAGAGCAGTTTCATCAAATATCTCATAAAATTTTGTAATTTTCAAAGTCTTTGATATAAACCAGTGATTCCCAAAGTGGTTGTATGGACCCCTGGGGTCCATGACAACATTCAAGAGATTCAAGCCAGCAAATAAAAATTTCGGGGGGCCCGACCGATAGTGGATCACAATCTTATCAATATCTATTTTTATTACTATTTAGAAGTCAATTAATAAAGATTAAAATTTGCATTTGTATTTTTACTTTAAATGTTTAATATTAAAGTTAGTACTAATAGAAAATTATAAAATAATCTATTGTTTGAATAGGTCCATGGCACAAATGAATTTGATTCAATAAATTTGTAAATTTTAATGACCAAATTTTGAAATTGTTGTTATGCCTGATGTTAATCAATATTTAAAAAATATATACAAATAATATCCTTTCGACTTAATTACACATTGATTATGATGTCTACACGATTTTATGACCACGGTATCCAATTTTCATCAGAACAATTAAAAACATGGCATAATTTGTTATCAACCAAACTATTTATCTAATCTCGATGTAACAAAATTCCCGAGTCAGACCGTGTATAAGATATTCCTGAGAATAATTTTTCTCCCAGACCTCCAATCCTCTCCGTTCTTCCCGAGTGTGGCTCTGAGGCCTTGCGGGTCCGTCCGCCCGCCCAGATAATG
>NW_020536999.1:20847578-20922299 GCF_003426905.1 Ctenocephalides felis
AACTCCTTACCTAGCTAGTTTTTATTCTTAATCGAAAAAAGTGTTTAATTATATGAAATGTTTAATGGAGAAAATTTCTTTACTGAACGTTTTATTCAATAATAGCATAAGTAAAATTATAAGTTTGAACGTATGATTAAAACTCTATATTTTTGCTGATATGAAAAATCGAGAAAATCTCAATTGGTCAATGTAAATATTTTTTAAATAGATAAATTTTGTTCTGCTTAGCGAATCTCTATTATTCAATTATAAAAAACATTTAAAACCGATTATTAATCATATTTTATGTCAAATATTTTGAATTTATAAAATTTAGGTAGATTTCATTATGCTTCACGAATATCTATAATTTAACTATAAAAGAATTTAATATTATTATTTACCATAATTTTTTATGTCAAAACGCTTCAAATTTACGAATATTTAAATAATAATAATATGTAAAAATAACTTAATGATTAAAAAAATTGCTAAAATCAAAAAAATATGTTTTACTTAAATATGTAATGTTCTGTATTACAATGCATACAAAATTAACTTTTTTACATAAAGATGTTTGTTCTTACAAAAATACTAAAGAAAACATGTAATGCGTTTCTATATATTGCTATATATTTCAAGATGCGATTTAAAAAGTATCACAAGACATAAATTTTATGTTCCTGAATACAAAATTTATTTTTTGCATAACATCACAAAAAAGGTGCTTGTTCTTACAAAAATATTACTACTAAAATATAGAAAACATGTTAATTATACTTGTTGCATATTAAGAAACATCATCTTATGAGTATGAATCTGTGAAACAGAAAAAAACATTAAACGTCAAAACGCGCGTGTTACAAGGCAAGAGGCAAGAGACAGGTCCAAACTTTGAAGAAATCATAAATATATTATATACTTCATGTATTGTGATCATTATTTTAAAAAAAAAATTAAACATTAGAATATAATGAGGTTTCCCAATATTTTGATTTTTTTAATATTAAGATATACCTCCTAATTATTACATTACTATTTACTACAACCTTTCGAACAAAAAAGTATCTTAAATGAGAAAATGTAGTAATTTATAATTCAATTCAACATCTCTTATTGTAATAGAATATTACAAATATTAATTAATTATATAGGTGTAAAATAGTATATTTTTGAAGCTTTATATCTAAACCACACTTTTAAAACTGTCTCATTGGATGAAACCAATCATTATATCAAAACAGAAAATTCAAAATAAAATATAATTGTTGATTAAAATCACCTAAATAATTATGTATTTTTTGATGACTTCAAAATGTCAAAATTTTATTTTTTTTAAATTATTGTTTTTGATTACCTGCCCCTATTATATGATTATTCCATTGAGATAGTTCTAAAGTTGGGTTTTAATAAAATTCTCAAAAATATATTAGTTTCTTTTTGTTCTATAATAAATTTAAAATCGCAATTCTAATCAATAATATTATATTACTCTAATCAAAAACATAAGAATAAATATTATATTGATCAGAACTTCCTATAAACTTCATGTGATGATTTCTTAGTAACGTGGCTTTAATTGGTAACCCAATGGTTGGCCTTTTTATTTATGAGTTTTTTGTTTGAGTAATTAGTTTCCATATAAGGTGTTCCTATTTGAGATTTAATTTTGAATTATGAAATATTGAACGTAAATATTAATATTAAATATTAAAACCATGCATGAATAAAAATTTTGAGGTAAGTACTAAAAGTGGTATAAAGTTCATTGCCACATGAAAAAAACTGTTAACTAAATTTTAACTTGAAGAACAAATGGTAAACTGATATATGAAAAAATGATAAAACTGCTGTATGGAGCCTAGATCTTTTGGATGAGAGACACGGACTCTACTTGATAATTTTTATGTATATTATTTTATAAATCAGGTATTTATGGAGAAAAATTTATGGAGGCAGGAATTGAAAAGAAGTCTAGATCTATTTGGATCAGAGACATGGACTCTACTTGATAATTTTTCTGTATATTATTTTTAATTCGATTCATTTTAAAAATTTATGAAGTCAGGAATTGAAAAGAAGCCTAGATCTATTTGGATCAGAGACACAGACTCTACTTGATAATTTTTCTGAAAATTATTTTATAAATCAGGTATTTGTAGAGAAAAATTTATGGAGGCAGGAATTGAAAAGAAGCCTAAATCTATTTGGATCAGAGATATGGAACCTACTTGATAATTTTTCTGTATATTATTTATGTCAGGTATTTGTAGAGAAAAATGTATGGAGGCTGGAATTTAAAAAAAGCCTAGATCTATTTGGACCAGAGACATGGACCCTACTTGATAATTTTTAGTCTTGAGAAAAATAAGGAATAGAAAAGTAAGAAGAAAACAAGAAACTTAAATTTTTATTAAAAGTTTTTCAATGACTGATTTGGTTCTGTTCGGTTTACAGGTAAATCTGAAGAAACCGGTTTTCAGAGATGAGTATAGAGAGGTAACAGCCAACTGCGCGCACAGATATAACAAAAGTTATATATAACTTATTTATATATATATATATATATATATATATATCATAAATTTGTGTGTATGTGAATAAATTCTAAGGTTCATCACATCACATTAGCCGCATATATGCAGGAACACAAATGAATAAACAAAATACTATTACTGACCATGATTTGTAAAATCGCGTATGTAATTGCTAATAAATCAACAGACAGTAATTTACGATTACTCTTTTTCGAATCGCTTGGAATAGTCTTCTGAAGACTTCATGATTGTTAATATTTAAATTGGATAAATTGGACAACGAATAAAATTGTAGAGGTCTCACGATAATATTTTCTATAATATACGATATTAATTAGTTCATGTTTCAGAATTTGGTAATAATGAATAAAAAAATGGTCAAAATAATACCTGCTAAGATTCTTGAGAAAATCATTATCTCACATTTTTGAAACAAAATTATGCCAAAACGACTAAAAAGTAAATTTGATACAAAATATCACATTATCTTATGAAATTATAATGGGTAGTACAGACCTAAGGCAGGTCTGAGAGCTGAGTTAAACTCCAACGATTCAAGAAAAAATAGTGTCAGAGATTTTCCATTGCCAATTCACACCGAAGTATTTCTAATTAGAAACATATGTTTGATCTATATTTTCAGGTGAAAATGGATATTGCTAATGAAATTATAACATTAAGAATATATTCAAACAACAAATTCACCTTATTTTTATAATGCTCTTCTCAAGTCTTTGTGATTGTTTATATTATATTAAAACAAAAAATTAATATTGTTTAAAACCAATAGAGGTCTGATGATAATATTAATTTTCTTTCATAACTATGATAAAAACTGATTTCATATCATAAAATCAAATGCCTACTATAAGTCACCGAATATCAGATTTTCAAAATTATTTTATGATTGCAAAAAATAGCTGAAATAAGCAAAAATTTTTCAAAAAAACCTGCATTCAGAAAATCATTAATAATATATATATTTTGATGATAAAAGTTGAAATTTAAAAAATTATGCTGGAGTTAATAATTTAAAATTAATCATATTAATCAATATTAAACAGCAATAATTTTTTCCCCAAACCAAAATGATTCGTACATATTAGATCAAATTATTTGATTTTACCAAAATTTTAATATTGAGTAATATTAGGAATACAAAAACTATTAGCCATTGGTTTTCATATTTTAAAAAACTAATATAAAAATTAGATGTTTCAGAAGGATTTCATAATGATTGTAAGAAATGGTCAAAATTAATAACTCTTGAGAATAAACAGTATTCAGAAAATTATTATTATCTTTTAGATAATATTTGTTATTAATGTTATTAGACCATTAATAAATTCATTCAATTTGATATTGAATTTAGTATTCTTATGAAATCAAAAATTATGAATTATCGTTTGAGTTTGTTTTAAATTATCATAAAAATTTGTTTTTTTCTGAAATTTTGAATAATAATGAATATAAAAAGTTGTGCTATCGTAAGAAAATTATTGAAGGCTCTCAGAAAATCATTGAGATCATACATTTTGATAATAAAATTATGCCAAAATGATTAAAATATATAAATATAAAAAAAAATATTATATATCTATATCAATTATGAGTTTGATATTGAAATATTGAATTTAGTATAATTAATAAATGAAAAAATAGGAATTATCGTTGAAAATTTGTTGCAAATTATCATAAAAAATTTGGTATTTCTGGAATTTTGAATAATAATGAATACAAAAAGATGTGACATCGTAAAAATATTATTGACGTCTCTCAAAAAATCAGTGAAATCTTACAATTTGATAATAAAATTATGGCAACATAATTAAAATTTATAGATATAAAATAATTAAATATCCATCTTAACATTTGTCTTTACTTTTAAAACGAATAAACATTTTTATATAAAAAAGCTAATAGAAGTTTATGATGATATTTGTTATTACTCCCATTATAAGTAAATTAATAACATGTTTGTGGACTATGCTACAGCATTCATTTTCATTGTGGTGCAAAATGACATGAATGGTATAGCATTCAAATTTTAAATTATTTTGGATAAAATTTTATATAACCTTACGTTTTTGTTATTATTATACCTGTCAAGGTGATCACTAATTGATTCTATAGGTATTTTCTCATTATCTTAACTTTACCCGTAGTCAATTATTATCAATTGCGCACAATAGAAGCGTAAACCTTGACGTGGATGCTCTAGCATTCATCGTATTTAACGATTAAAATAGGATAATCTAATTACCCTTAAAAACTGTCTCAATCAAATTTCGGATATAACAACTAATTTAAAACTAAAATGACATACCAATTTTTTTAGCTGATGCTATTATAGTCCGAAAACATGTTAACTTCGTTAGTCCATTTAAAATAGATAATTTATTTGTTTAGTTAGTACTTTTTCCAATTTGTGTATTATTCTTGCATAAAGTTCCTAATAATAATTCTATCCACCGACTATAGTTTTCCCGAGATGTATGCAGGCAATAAATTAAAGTTGTTCACGATTTCAAGTGAAGTCAAGGTACATTATCTCCACCTTCCTCAGCGGGTTCCATGGTTCCATCGGGTTCCCATAATATAAGAATGGATTTCGCGAAACGATGCCCGATCTCCGATAGCTTTTGAATTTAAGTGCCTCGAGCAGCGTCACGCTTTTAGCGTCTAAATCTTCGGCCACGCTAAATTAATGATATATGCACCTTATGGATGGGCGGATAAAAATTACATGTGTAGACGGCAATAGATGTTATATAAGTATATGTATGTACATGGTGTATGTAGTTGCTAAGAGTCAATCAGAAAGTCGCGGGTTTTGGACAACCTGATGTCGAGCAGCAGACCAATTGAAAATACAGCGCTCTTTTGAGAACCGCGTTGTAAATTGGCAATATTTTATCTTATACTTTCATAAACTATTATCATGTATAATATATGTCCCTAAACAAATTTACCCACAAGCATTTTCTCTCTTAATGCGATTTAACTTTTTTACTTAAAATTTAAGTATTTTACTTTCGTAAATTTTTAACTTCTCGTAGGGTAGTTATAGTAATGGACCAAAAATGGAAAATGGAAAATTTTTGCATTTCTCGGCGTTTTGAAGGTTTCTGTACATTTTGGCATACCTCAAAAAAAATTGATGTGTGTGTGTTTTGTATGTCCGCATTTTTTCGTCCACGTTTTCGGGCGCACGGATCAACCGATTTGAACATTCAATTCCTATTCATAGGGAGATGTGCTGATTAGTTTTTGGCAAAGGCAGACCCAGCCGTTACATAGAAACGGAGCAAATAGTGCAGAAAATACAAATCGAGTTTTTGAGAGAACGGAGTATCCGATTTGAATGATCTAAAAAACATTCAATTTGTAATGATTGGGAGAATAGGTGGTTAGTTTTTAGCAAAGGCAGGCCCAGCCATTTCAAAGATACAGAGCTAAATGTGCAAAAAATGGTAGTTATTGAGAGAACTAAACGTCCGATTTGAATTACTAAAAGACCTTATAAATCAAGTCTCAACATGAGATCCTTGTAATAAAAAAACTACTTAAATTAATAACTTCAATTGAATTTTGCTACTGACATTTAGTAATTTGTTAAATTACTAAAATATATTTGGTACTCACAAGTTTGTAGAGACAAATTTAACAAGTTAATTATTTTTAGTCTGGGGCCAATAATATTTTAAGAATATTCATTCCTAATATTTATAACATATTTTTAATATGTTTCAAAATTTCAGATGATCATAAATGAAATTTTTGCGAATGGATATTTAAATATGGGAAAAAACTTTACATTAAAAATTATATTAAAGTGTCTTTTGCAAAATTGCTTAAATGACAAATTTCAACGTGCTGCAATGGCAAAAAAAAATCCGACACAGTCCCAGCAATAATTAATTGAAACATTAAACTAAAGGTTAATTATTGGACAGTGATGATTAAACAAGTATATTTTAGTTGAAATAAGATATGAGAAAAACCTTATACTGAAAATGGCACTGGCTCATAATTTACCTTCGAGCTATGGTTTCTCGGGCAAAGTTTCTTAAATGACCTATAGAAATAAAATGGCCAGAAATTTTAATTGAACCAAATCTTAATTTTAGCTTGGACTGTGTTAATAACTTACAATTAGTGATTATTTTGAAAGCATATTTTTATAAGTAGCAGTTTTATATTTATTCAAATTTCACATAAAATTTTGTTACTTCTAAATTCTCGTTATTTCACTGATATAGTGTTGATATACAGTATATATAATTTAGAAAAAAAAATTGTTCAAGTTATTTGGAGTACATGAGCATGTAAGTGCAACCTAGTGGTTGCAGTGGTGGTAAGTGGTGAAATTATGGTCATTTTTCGGTTATTGTAGTAAATTAATATTAATTTTGTTTATTTAAACTTCAAATCACAATCGTGAACAAGATTTCTAATGAAAAATGTGATACTCAAAGGGGTTCATATAGACCCTCGGAGTTCCATGACAACTTTCAAGGGCCACGATATTGGATCAACAACCTTATCAATATTTATTTTTTATTTTTATTTTAAAGTCGATTAATAAATATTTAAGCTTGTATTCGTATTTTTACTTTAAATGCTCAATACTAAACGTTAGCATTTATATAAAACATTAGTTATAAAATATTAATTGAATATATCTATATTAATTGATTAGGAGAACATAGCAAAGCCTAAGGAGTCCACGGCCCAAATAAGTTTGGGAACCTATGATATAAACCGAAACGTATGAATCCAATAAATTTATATTGTTTTTTGTATTAACTCTTTTATTTACAACTGTCCAGTAAAGGACATTCAGTAAATTTATTGAATTTACAATAGTCCGCCGAAAAAGGACATTGTATACTACATTGGGGGGCGTCCATTAATCACGTGAGCGAGTTTTTAAGAATTTTTGGACCCCCCCTCCCCCCTTGGTGATATATCGTGATATTCAAAATTAACCTCCCTCCCCCACCAAACATCACGTGTATTTTTATTTGCGTGAAAAAACTTAAATTTTTAATTTTTTTTTGTAAATGTTTGATTTTTTTTTAAAAAATCAGTTAACAAATAAATACACGTGATATCTTACTATACTCCTCCCTCCCCCACGTGATATTTTGTGATTTTTTGTCAAACCCCCCCTCCCCCTGAAAACCTCACGTGATTAATGGACGCCCCCTTGGCTTGTTGGAAAAAACAACTCAGTAGTTGTTTTTTCCTTTCGATATAAAATTCATCTGTGAATTTTAATGACCAAATTTTTAAAGTGGTGTTATACCTGATGTGAATCATATATTTAAAAAATATATACATATAATATCCTTTCGACTTAATTATACATTTGATTGTGATGTGTCTACACGATTTTATGACACGGTATCCAATTTCATCAGAACAATTGAAACATGGCATAATTTGTTATCAACCAAACTATTTATCTAATCTCGATGTAACAAAATTCCCGAGTCAGAACCGTGTATAAGATATTCCTGAGAATAATTTTTCTCCCAGACCTCCAATCCTCTCCGTTCTTCCCGATGTGGCTCTGAGGCCTTGCGGGTCCGTCCGCCCGCCCAGATAATGACCCCCTGAAAGTACGCGCGAAACGAACATAAGAATACTGAATACGAGTCCTTCTGAAGGCTATCACGACTTAACCGACCACGATTCTGAAGAAAACAAAACACTATAAAACTAAATAAAAACGAAAAAGTAAAAGAATACGTTCGATAAAACACGAATTATACGTCGGAGACCCTGCAAGGGCTAAATAAATTATGTGAAGAAAAAATATTTATACAATATTATAGAACTACAACAAATTTTGGAGAACATTAATACACTCATATAAAACGCACTTAAGATGATACAATAATAAATCTAGTTGGTATTAGTATTTTGTCATGAGGCAAGTTACATGAACTGATGTGTGTAAATAATCGACTTAATTAATAAAATATAAATTAATTTATGAGTGATTAAAAGTATTCCGAGTCGATTCATTACACATAATTGAAACCAAGCGAACATAACTCGGGGTATTTTCTAAAAGCAAATTTTCAAAAATCAATCATTTTTATAATTGAACCAGTTCCCGTAGAACTTCAATAGTTTAGTATGTTCATTAAAACCAAGTACTCTATCTTTATACCAAGTAAATCGTCTAATTTTAATTTTAACAAACGTCAAAAAAACTACTCATTTTCTCAAACTTTCATGAATTTTTAAAACTAAACTACTTGTCGTAAGACCGTCATATTTCAGTAGGTTCTACAAGACCATGATATATATCGCCAAACAAAGTTCCATAAAAATCGGCTTGAATTTTTTTTCAACAGTTAATTACAAGAAAACGGCTCGGTAGATTTTAGCCTAAAACTAATCAGTATCATTCCCAACTAATATCTTTCGAACAGTTTTTGATTTTTTAAAATCGTTTCGGTAACATGAGCTTAAATGTAGACAAAAAGTTTAACGATAACTTTTTCGCAAATTACAAAGAAACGGCTTGGCAGATCGTCGCACAAAACTGACAAATAATAGTCCTCATTGAGATACATCAAATGGATTTTAAATTTCTGAAATCGGTTCAGGCGTTTTTGAGAAAACGTCGATCAAAGGTCTAATTTTGACAAATGCCAAAAAAGGATACTAATTTTTGAAAACTTTGACAAATTTTAAAAGTTAAACGACTTGTCGTGGGGCCGTAATATTTTAGTATGATCTATAAGACTATGGTATCTACCGTCAAAAAAAAAATCATAAAAATCGTCGGAAAAAAAATTTTTAACACTTCGAAAATGCCATATATTTAAATTGCGCGATTTTAATATATGTCTGTAAACTGCAAATTTTCTCCAGAATTTCAGAAATTTAATAAACCTACAAATGCGAATTCTGCACTTAAATAATTAATAAGTGATATAAATATAAAGTAAAATATAAGATATAAAAAGCTTATAAACTGTGTTAATTTAAAATTAGTGTCATATTACACTGCATTAGAAGGTCGGAAAAGGTTTGAAAATATTTTTTATAAAATATATATCATAAGATAGAATTGAAATTAAATTTGTATTAAACATAAATTTTACGCAAGAAATTATACAACTGGTAATGTGTATAAAATTGATAAAAATGCCAAATTATACTAATTTAATATATGTATGAGGAAAATTGTCTATCTGAATGTATGAATATTATATTATTCATTCATAATATTTATGTTTGAGTAGTCATAATTTATATTATCAAATATCTCAAAATAAATTTTCCATCAGCCCTCATACTATTACAAGTGATGGAACTCTATTATGTGCATTATCTCGTCTTGAATTCGTGCAGGACTCCAACATTGAAAGAAAATAACAAAAGTTCGAGTAAGTCGCATAATATAATAGAAAGGTAACTAAAAAATTCTTGGTCGGAATAGCAATGGTGGAATATTCAGTACTTTAAATGTTTTGAAAAATAATCTGAAGTTGACAAAATCTATGACAACTATAATTTCTAAGAATTTCTATTGATTGTATTCGATGTAATTTGAACGTTGAAGTGTTTATTTCCTACTTCCGAGATTTGAATATCAATTCGACTTATTCTGATTCTCAAATTTCAACGTAAAATCTTTTGATATTAAGTAGCTTTGATAAAAATTAGGCCAACTGAGAAAAATGTTCTGTATATTTATATTATTGGTTTCTATACGTTATTGTAGTTATTGGTTATTTAAATTGTTATATTATTTTTATAATAATGAACTGAGTTGCCCCAGCAACTTTTAGTTAATCTGAACTTTAATTTAAAATATAGTAATGATGAAGAATGAAATGTATGTTCTATGTACTCCCTGGAAAAATCAGTATATATGATAAGACCTATATGATGATTTTACCTTCAAATAATTGAATTTTAGATTCACACATAAGTACTACATGCACAAACATACATTAACACTTTATACGTCGTAGTAGCAATTTCATGATAGAATCCATAGTAGTAATTTTTTTACTAAATATACCAAATTAAAGCACGATTAAAATATACAAATTCACATTATTTTTGAAGATCACAAATTCAAAATTTAATGGTCATTTATCAATAAATACACTATTTCACTTATTAAAGTTCACAGTTATCACTGAATATTTATTTATATATCATATAATTAAAAAAATAAACAGAATTATAATTTAGTTTTTAAATAAAAACAAATTCGGCACGAATTTTTTGGTCCAGTCAAGAAGACCACCGGCATAAAACTGTCGTACTACAATACAATATTATGCGCGAACATCTTAGATAAAATTCAGTGGCGTGCCATTTATAAAAAGCATCTATAGATACTATATAACAACAAAAAAAGAATATGTGATCAATTGTGAGCATTTCTTAAAGTCAGTATATGCACATCTTTGGTAAATTTTACATGTTAAAGTTGAAACACTTATTTGAAGTTGAAAGCTCAAACTCAAAATGTACGTATGCAAAAAAAAAAAAATAGGCGAGCTTTATATAGATACGTACCCATACAAACTTGGGTGATTTTTTCATTTCAATATTTTTTCCATATTTGTTAAAAAATTAGTCAAATAAGTGATACAACAAAATATCACCTATTTGAGCTTAAAAGCTTCCAAAAAATAAAATGTATACTATGCTGAAAAGTTAGGTGATCTTTTCATATCTTTTTGCCATCCTTACTGAAAAATCACTCAAATAAGTGATAGAGTGAAGTACCTCTTATTTGAGCTTTAGAGCTTCCATAAACTCAAACATATAAACATAGGTACACATCCATACAAAATTAGATGAGCTTTTCATATCACAATTTTTTGTTATCCTTGCTGAAAAATCACTCAAATGAGTGATACAATAAAGTATCATTTATTATTTGAGGTTAATTTCAAGATATTTTGCCAATTTTGCTAAAAATCGTAAAAAAAAAATTAGTAACCAAGAGCTAATTTATTGCTAGACTTTTTATTATAATGAAGAATGAAGAATGTTGAGAGTAGCAGGTGAGCTTTTAATCTCAAGTTTTTATACCAACTTTGAAGAAAAAATGTTATATGGTCAAAAATTTTAACCATAACCAATAGTTGATTAATTTCTAGCTTTTTTATTATAATGAAGAATAAAGAATGTTGAGAATGATTGCTAAACTTTTAATTTCAAGATTTTTTGCCAACTTTGTTGTCAAGAGTGTAGATGATGATAAAACACTGGTATATGAATAAAAAATTCTAACCAATTGTAAATAGATAATTCATTGCAAAATTGTTTATTATAATAAAGAAGAAATTATCTTTCTATTTTTCTCAACAAATGAATATGCTATACATATTCTTGAAATCATTTATGCATATATTTAGAGCATGTGTAACAACGGAAAATCCAACAAAACTTTTAAACACTTTAAAACAAAAACACACCTACAAAAAATATATAATTTTGATTAAAGATAAATTTGCAAATAAATTTATTTATAACAACTATTAAGTGTGTTTGCCTATTGCTTATGGTCTTTCTAGAATAACAATTAGATTTTGTTTATTTTCGTTCCTCATAAAGAAAAATACTCATAAAAGCTTTGACATCCATTCCTATGTTTCATGAATTTATATGTTTTTTTCTATGATTTTCATGATGATTCTAGACTAACTTGTAGAACCTAATATGCTTCAGTAAAAATGAAGTTATTTTAGAAGATATGTTTGTGCGACCATTTGTGGCGCGGTTGAGGAAAAAAAATCAATTTAAGCTTAAAGTCCAAGATTAATATATAAAATTTTTACCCCCCTTCACTGTTATTAATTATTTACAAATCGCGTTTGTTTTCGCTTCTCAGGCGATTCTGGACCAACTTGTAACCTAATATGTTCCAGTAGCAGAGACTGTCGGCCGCGCGTTCGTGCCGCTGCCCGGCTACTACTCAGAAAATGAAAACAACGCCAACAAAAGAGTTATATTTCTTGCTGTCAAGAGACCAAGAGACCGACTCTACATAAACATAACAATAATTGTGAACGCTTTATTTGAAACGAAACAAAAAGCATAATAGGGGACATCGGTAGTAAGCAATCAACCATGGTACATCATATGTAGAATTTATGGAGAAAATGAGAACTGGGGGTGAATTTTGGCCAGAATCATTAATGACTCTGAGATGTCAACTTAGGAAATGATTTTGCTTTGTTTTGATTAATATATAGTTTTGGTGAACGCTTTATTTGAAATGAAACAAAAAGCATAATAGGGGACATCGGTAGTATGCAATGAACCATGGTACATCATATGCAGAATTTATGGAGAAAATGAAAACTTTGGAAGAATTTTGACCAGAAGCTACAACTACCCTGAAATTGACTTTGGAGATGATTTTGCCTTTTATTTATTAATATATGGCTTTGCTGAAGTCTAAAATGAAACCAAGAGTGGGTATCAACATACCACCTTCATCTACTTAAAATGACCACAAATGTTTCAACTTTCTTAAGTTCCTTCCTAAGTATTGTGGCGGTCTTCATTTTGATTATATTATTTTGAAAAACTTTGAAAATTATTGTGCTTTGTTTCAATTATAAATTTTGCTGAAGTTTTCCAAAAGTGGGAATACCGCGTTCATCTCCTTAAAATGTCCACAAATAATTCAATTTTCTTAAGTTTCTTCCTAAGTAATTATGACGATCTTCATTTTGATGATCTTATTTTTAAAAAACCGTCATTAATAAATACTACTGCCAATAAATCTTGTTGTTATTAAATTTTGGAAGACTTCTCATTTTTTTCAATAAATCTATTATTTATTAACGTCCCTTAGAAAAAATCAAAAATTATTTTTTTTGCATATCTTCACGTTTCATAGGTTTCTGAACATTTTGGCACACATCAGAAAACATGGATGTGTGTACGTATGTGTGAGTCTATGTGTGTATGTGTGTGTGTCTGTGTGTGTGTATGTGTGCAGACAATTTTTCGTCAACGATTTCGGGCGTATGGATGAACCGATTTAAAAAACACAAAAAGCAAATCGATTCCTATTGATAGGGAGACGTGCTGATTAATTTTTGGTTAAAGCAGATCCAGCCGTTAAAGCAGAAAATAGAAATCGAGTTTTTGAGAGAACGGAGTATCCGATTTGAATGACCCAAAAAATTAATAAATAATAATAAATTAATTCTGGCTACAGTTCTAAAGCTCACTTATACACTATAAATAAATAATTTTAACTCTATAATTCAATAATTCAATTCAATTCAATATTAGACAATTTATAATAATCTATTTGAAAACATTTAATATTCCTCGAATTTGTCGTTACGGTTCGGGAAGTTCCAGCAATTTGCTTTAAGGCAGATGCAATACTCCACTAGTTTATTTTATTTTTGTCCCAATCCTTACCGTGGGACTCACAAAGTAACTCAAGTAGTTAAGTATCTCAACTGGATATCATTTCTTGAAATTTTGCATGATATGTAATATTTTCTGAATCTGCCAAGAGATTTCTCCAAGATAAACCGAGCTTGTAAAACAAGACTTTAACATTGTTATCTCCACACCGATTTAATTTACAACACTTGTGTTAGGTGGAAATAAAATATTAAATGCATATGCGAGGAATGCGAAGAGTAAAAATTCTTTATATTATTAAAACTGCTTTTTACTACCAAGATGTACCTAAATTTCATCAAGTACAGTAGTGTCCTGAAGAGATCTTGGGAAGAAATTCCGATGGTAAGTGTCTCCATAAATCTAAAGAGTAATCGTCAATTCAAAGGAATACCGATAGATTGGTCGTTTATTAAGATGCATCTAGACGCTAATTGCTTTAAGCAATAAATAATATTGCATAAAATACAACTGACATTCATTTGATAAACGTTAGGTAAGTTATCAAGCACAAGGATGGCACTCGGACCAAGTATGTCATGCGAAAAGGACATCGAATGGAAGTGCATGATTAGATTGGATGTTAATCAATTGGATAGATTGATAAAAAAATAAACAGAAGTAAATTTTATAAATTATTATCAAATCGTTATTATAGCCAATGGATCGTGATACAAAAAAAGAAACAATGCGGTTTAAAATCTTTCCTAAAAGGGCGACTTTTGGACCCCTCCTCTCCTTCGATGATATGTAGTGATATTTAAAATAACCATTACGTGTATTTTTAGTTTGGAGAAAAATCGTAATATTCAGTAATCTTTTTAAAAAAATGTTTTGATTTCGTTTAAAAATTCATTACCGCTTCCTCCCCCCACGTAATATTTCGAGATATTTAAAATCTCCATTAATTTTAGAGATTTTTGGACCCACCCCGCCCCCTCGGTGATACGTGGTATTATTTAAAATATCC
Source organism: Ctenocephalides felis (assembly GCF_003426905.1). Lineage (NCBI taxonomy): Eukaryota > Metazoa > Arthropoda > Insecta > Siphonaptera > Pulicidae > Ctenocephalides > Ctenocephalides felis. Next base: position 20,862,492 of record NW_020536999.1, read on the forward strand.
CCCACAAAACATCACGTGTAATTTTAGTTTTTACTTCAATAGTAATTTTACAATATTTTTATATCGAATTGCGATTTTGTTTGTCTGAAAAAATTGCTCTTTAACTTTATGGTCTATGGCAGTGAAAAACTTTGATTGAGCTATTTATAAACAATAAATGATTAGATGATCAAAAACTTCTAATCAATAAAAATTGTTAAATTAAATATTATAAGCTGATATAAAGAGATAATTAATTAATTGTAAGAAGTTCTGTTAAAGTCTAAATTATTTTTATAAAAATGTAAGAAATCCTAAAACCTAAGGTTGCAGCAAAAGTAATACTCGTATGAATTTTGGAAATGAAAGAAGAAAGCAAAATAATATGTTAGTTAATTATTTTAAGTTGTAACCAAATTTTGCAAAAATAAAGTATTTAAAAAAAATTAGTGTTGCCACTGCAAATTAGAGCATCACACTGCAAAAATATATTCAAAATATTGCATTGAATTTATGTAATACCTTTACTAACAGATTTGTTTAACAGAATGTTAAACAAATTTAATAACAGCAAAGGACTAGTAAAACCGATTGATTAAAATTGAATAATTGAAGAAAAAAAGATAAAATAATATATAAATTTATAGTAGAATATAAATTGGTATTATAATAAGGGTTATTGTATAGGTATGTATATTTGTAAATAGCAAATGTTTTGTAATGAGGACAAATAAATAAAAAAGTTTTAATGAAAATACTTTTGGTCGATTTAAATATTTGCAGGATGTTTACGTGATTAAGAAATTTAAATCTTGAATTGCTAAAATGGAGTGTAAAAAATGGGAAAAAAGTAGCCAAGAACTATGGATGGTGATAGTAAGTAAATCCTTCCAACTAACTTTATAACATTGTTGTAAAAAAAAGAATGTATGGTGCACTATATAATTATATACAATCTAATAAAATAAATTTTTGAAGTTATCTTATAAAATGTATATGACTAATGTACTTGTATACAAAATCAAAAAATTAACATAAAAAAAATCTTGATTTTATACAAGAACTTTGAAAATTATTTTTGAAGCAATAATTAATTTTCTATCTTATAAATATATTAATATATAAGTCTACGTTGTGCATTTTGGGCACATTGATAATTTGTTAAGTTTGTGACTTCTTGGTCATGTGTAATGTGCTTGTTATTGATAGCAGAGATAAGTAAATTTCAAATTTTGTAATTTATGCTGATATTATAATAAATTAATTTAAGCAATGTGTCTGGAGATAAAATCTAGAATCTGCACAGTTGGGCACAGCTCAACGCATATGGAAAAAGTGAGCGTTCAACGACCAGATATGCACTTTCTCTGCCGCTGGTTTAATGTCACAACATAACATTAAACTGCACTCGAAATCATACATATGATAATAATATACATAAAATAATATTATACAAGAGACTATCAATATAATCCATATTTCGGCAAGGACCTCCAACAAAAATCTTTGAACGAACTTTAGTTGCTTTTTCAATTTATTAGATATTTCGAGGTGATCTATTAAAATCTTCATGCAAAAGACAATGTCAAATTGCACATAAAATATTTCGCATATTATAGGCGTATGATGCAATCAAGAAATCATTAATAATGTTTAATAGACATACCAAGGTTTTTGATCCGCTGGAATGTGCTTGACTCATCAATTAATCTTGATCAATAATAATATTGATTGGCATGGTAAGATTTATGTGATTCTTACCTGAAAGAAAAATAAATACATATATTAAATTAAAATATGAAACATAAATAAAATCAATAACATATTTTGATAGAAGAAGATAGATTATAAATATACAAGTATATTGAAAGTTTTATAGATATTTATAACCCCTGAATTTTATGTGATGAAAGTAACTCGTGAGACAAGATACGTACATTGGTTCTTATACTGGGTTGAGGTCAAAAAGTACGTTTTGAGACCCGCAACCAGGCGCTTATAGACCTCTGAAACTCGCCGTGATAAATAGAGAGCTGGTCATTCTTTTATAGAACAATATTTCTTGAGGTACTTTTTTTGAAAATATTTTTTCTAATAGTTTTGTTTAATAAATCCATTAAATAATATCATACGTAAATCTTTATTCTTTCCTTATCTAAAGACTCAGACACTTTTGTAGACTATCATTTCTTGAGGTCTTTTTTTCGATTAGTTTTGCTTGAGCAAGTCCATTAAATAATATCATACGTGAATCATTATTTTTTTTCCTTAACTATACAAAATATGTACTAAATTATTAATAAGAAATATTAATAAGAAACACCCGACAAAAGGTTAAACGATTAAAAAAGATTCATATTTAGAGTTTAATTTTCTGGTGACTACATCTTCAAGAAATTAAAATAAAATAAAAACTTGTCATTATGTTTCATACAGATATTTCTTTTCAGTTCCTGATATAAAAATATCAAATAAATTTAATTTAATTATAAATATATGTATTATAAAAATCAACAAATAAAAATAATTTAATTTAATTTAGAACGACTCTAAAAAGAAGTCCTAAATCGCTTGATGTTTTGTCGGCAAATTTTTATAAATCGTTCTTATAATTAATTTCATATTTCATAAAATAATTATTTATTTATGATATTATGTAAATGATTGATTAAAAAATACTATTTGTAACAAAATTAATTTAAAAAATAATGGTCTAAAAAGCAACTCCCAGTGGTTTGTTCATCACGAGCGAATTTCTGAGGTCTGTAAGCGCCTGATCGGGGGTCTAACAAAGTACTTTCGTGACCTCAACTCAGGATAAAAACCAATATACGTTGTTTCTTGTCTCTAGAAATACTTTAAGTAACTAGAGAAAGAGTATATAATATATTTAATTTTGGCAAATATAATTTTCTACAACAAAAATAAGCATTACTTATCGATTATGGCGTACATTAATCACGTGATAAATTATTTAAGGATTTTTGGACCCCTCCCCCTTTGGTGATATGTGGTGATATTCAAAATTACCCCCTCCCCCAACAAAAATTACGAGAAAAAATTATAAAATTTTTGAAAATGTTTGGATTAAAAAAAAATAGGTAAAAAATAAATACAAGTGATATCTTGCCATACCCCTCCCTCCCCCTCGCAATATTTCGTAATTTTTTGTCAAACCCCACTCCCCTAAACTCTTCACATGAATAATTGGCGACCCCTAAGTACATATATAATATATGTGATTTTGGTGAACATAAATTTCTACAACAAAAATTTATTTTCTTCTTTGTTTTGAATTTTTAAGCTGACAAAAGCATTGTTGTAAACATGTCAAATAAAATTCAATTAATTTTTACCATTTTTGTAAAGTATTTTAGACGTCACGATCCAGTAAATAACGCCTTCATCAGTTCGAAAACTTCCCAGTATCACAACCGGGTTTATATTCTCTCTACAGCGGTTAAGAAATTTGCTACAAACAAAATGAAAGGCGGCGCCAGCGATTTGCTCTCACAATTTTTAAAGCTCTGTAAATTTATTACTATATATAAAATATTTATAAAGATATAAATAAAGTTAGTGTATATTTTATATCCGTATCATCTAACCGTTAATCATTTTTACGAAGATCCGTAATGGAGTAATAAATTTAATTATCTCATGTTAAAAAAATATTTTATGGAGATCTATATCAATTAAGATACTCGCATCAACTGGCGGTACTTAATGCTTAAACTTTTTATAAAAAAATATCTTGAACACTAATAAATGAACTTTGTCTGGTACTTTAAAAGATAACTGTAAAAATTATGGGATGAATTATTTCTGACACCATGGACGGTTAAATTTGTATCTATTTAATTGCAAATTACAATCCCAATGTTATTATTATTAAATTTCACTCCTAATATTATTATTACTATTAAATTTCAATAAACATTATAACAATTTGTCTCATAATTGTCCTAAAAGAAGTTTGTTGCTCTGCAAGTCTGCATACACTTAATAACAACGTCTATTGTTTCTCGTATCTCAAGAAATACGATATATAATCTCGTCTTTGAATAATAAATGAATTATGATACCCTGATATGACGATATTGCAAAATGTTTGTTTTAAAAGATAACTTGACTGTAAGCAAAAAACGTAAAACAATATGCCCGCAAAAAAAATTTGCTCGAAATTCGCGGACTCATGATTAGAAACAACTGCTTGTAGAATACACAAACAATGATTATTTGATTAATAGGTTAAAATTATATAATAGTTATTTATTCTTGAAAATTTGTGCATTGATTGATTTTTATGTAAACAGATATATTTTTAGTTTTGAAGTTAGCTAATTGAATGGTCTTATTTGCAACCGAGAATCTTGTACTTTTAAGAGACGTTTCGCGGAATGTTGTTTTATATTCATAACCTTTCACATTATTCTTATTTATTGTTAACAAGACAAATAATTACTTGCTTTTTGATTTCTTATGACCGTTTTTCGACTATTCATATTTTTTGTTTTTGATTGCTATTTAATTTTATCTGCGTGTAGTCAAAGTTCCATTTTAACTCCTGACAATTTGGTGAAGAGTTATCTCCATTTTACAATAATTTTTACAATTTATTAAGATTGCACCATTCATACTTAAATATATTTTTTAATCATTCATTTATAAAATGTACTAATAGTTGTTGTTAAATTTTCACTGATGATGATACAAATCACAGTTTCGTCTTTAACTTGTAACTTTTTGAAATTAGTGCACAGAAACCAGACTAATTTATTTATATTATTAGATTGCACAATTTATAAACAAACTAGTGGTGCATGGCCATTTGAAAAGCTTTAAATTTTTTTTAAAACTGAAAAGCAGATTTTTGAGAGTTTTTGAAAAAGTTCAACATTTTTGAAAAAATTGAAATTTGGTCATTTTTAACCGCCAAATAGCATTTTTTTTACTTTTTTCAATATGTCTCCAAAACCGCTAGACCTGTTTAAAAAAGAAATCAGTTCTTCATTTCTTGAATACAATAAGCGAACCGTTTTTTGAATCGTTCAAATCGGTCTTTTAAAAACTGAATTGCCATTTTTTGCGATTTTTGTATCTTTGAAACGGCTGGACCTGCCTTTACCGAAAACGTCTCCCTATTATTAGGAATCGAATATTTTTTTAATCATTCAAATCGGTTGATCCTTGAATCGGTTGAATCGAAATCATCGACGAAAAATTATATCCGCACATACATACATTCACACACACACACAATCCGTTTTTCAAGGTCTGCCAAAATGTCCAAATATATAAAAAATTTCATTTTCGATTTTTTTCGATTACTATAACTTACTCTAAGGGATGTTAATAAAATACAACTAAAATATTCTCTTGCCATAAATATTATACTTTTAGGCGTTTGATCCCATTGCTTGATATAGGCATTCCTTCTTGAATTAGTTTTACCAGTGACTTTATCCTCCAAGTTAATTATAAAAATTACAAGTACCTCTTCGGACATCAGTACAAATAAATACCATCTTCCAAGATCGTATTTGAATTAAAATCTCATTATATAATAATTTCCTACATCTTCTCGGATAATATGGAATGTCAGAAAATAAAACAAGCCACAAGAAGTCGTAATTTGTATTACGAAATGTATTATTAGAAGCGAGGTCTGACGAATCATGTATATAATGATTTCATATTAATTGTAATTATTAGAAAAAATAGAAAAAAATATTATATTATATGGATAACCGTAAAAACTGTTGTGCTGTTGCAAATTATTATTAATAAGATGGAGAATGATGAAGGAAAACTTTATAACTTTTTATTGTCCTAAAAATTTCGTATATGTTATGGAGATTAAAATTATAATAATTATTATTAATATTGAAAAAACAAACAACTTTTAACAGATCTTCGGATCGAATCCTATCAATGACATGGAATTTAAAAAATATAGTTAATTTGAAATTAAAATAGAATTTGTTGAATTGAATTTGAATAAAAAATAAAAAGAAAGTAGAAATCAAGATTAGAATTTGTGAAGAACCAGGTTTAGGAGAAATCATTTGTGAAGAGCAAAAAAATGGATATGAAGATAATGTAGAATATATATGCAGATTATATAGAATATAAAAATGAAAATGTAAGTGGCTAAATGCTATAAGCAAGCCAGACTAAAATAAATAAAATAAAAAAAAACCTTAAATTGGGAAAATTCAGTGTTCTATTTTATATTTATCGATATAGAAAGTTGTTTTTGCAAAAAATGATATGAGCAATATAATCGAGTGTCATAAAGATAAATTATCGGGTTTGATATGAATACTTATATTCTGATAATTATTTAGATGTATATTGACAAAAAAGGTGATACCAATGTGAGGTATACTGTTTTTAAAACGATATTGCGCTTGAAAATAATCAAAGTAAAAAAAAGTAAATTATTACAAAAATGGAAATCTAGTAGTGCATGGCATCATGGCAAATTGCTGCAACTTGCCGCACCGAAATTTGATTTTTTAAATCAAAACTTTGAATTTTTTTCAAAACTTTGAAAAAACTAGATTTTTGAAAAAATTTGAAAAAACTAGATATTTGAAAAATTTGGAAGTTTTTGGAAAAAACGACTTTTTTAAAAAATTTGTTATATTTTGAATTTTTTTTTTTTTTTTGAAAATTTTGAATATTTTTTTATAACAATCGCGCTGCTTTGCTCATATATTTAGTAGATTAATAGTGTTTTAGAAAGTAATGACATTAAGATTAATTATTTACGTATAATATCTAACTAAAATTGCATTTTTTACATCTAACACATTCAGCATTCTATTTCATTGATTTGGATTGGATTTAATTTAAGAATTTATTGCTAGATGGACACTAGAACATAATCTTGAATATATAAATTTTAAATAGGGTTTTTTTTATTTCCTTAAGTGGCAATTAAGATACAGTTTTATCTTATTTAAGCAAACAAACAAAAAATGTTTGTTTTGAAAACAAGGAAAAAATAGAAATCACTCTAGAGATTGAAATTTCTTCAGAGAGAGAAGTTTTGAAGACATCTAATGGTGTCTAACTTATTGATGTGACGACCGATTGTTAGAATTAGTTATATATATATATAAATATAAATATATATATATATATATATATATATATATATTTCTGCAATGTTTTGCAAATTTCATCTGAACACCTGTCTATATGCGCGAAGAATCGCGTTTCTTAGAAGCCCCACAGAACAAGTTTCAGTGTCGCAGCGTTTTCTTTTCAGACTTTTTTGTTCGAATCAGATCACCAAACCAGTTCCTTGATTAAAAGGACTAGACCAGAGGTCTGGAACTAAAATCCAACAGTATAGAAAAAAATTCAAAGGTAACGGATTACTAGAGAGATGTCTTAGACGAATAAATCCTCCCGCCAAAATAAAAGGAACAAAATTTTATGATATAAGTAAGAACTTCATATTAGTGGATTTTGTGATCCAAAATTGTGATTGAAGAAGGAATACACATAGTAAAAATTTAGGATGTAGATAGATGTTGGAAATCTAAATCACAAGGAGGCAACATGATCTCTAATAAAAAATAACAATAATAATAAAAATAAATTTAAAAAAAACTGAGCTTTTGCACAATAAATTTTATACCAGCAGATAAGGTATCAATGGTGGGAAAACTTGGGCATCTGTGGGAAAACAATTTGATTGAATTATGTAATAGAGAGTATTAAAGTTTTTATTAGTATGATAATTTTCTAACTTATTCCTGACAGATTATTCACCATGAAGATTGGAAGTTCATATAATCTTGATCATGTGTGAAAGCAAATAAGAGAATACCACATCAACGAGTTTCTAGTCATTTTGGCAATTCCTAAATATCTATATATTGTTTTTCTTTACCATTTACCATTAAATCAGTGTTTGTGGTAGTTCGATTACCAAAGGTTCCCAACCCCTGTCCTAGGTCGTTTGCTGGCTGTTTGTGTACTAGGTATAACGACCCACGCTTATTGAGCTTTGGAATTTTAGTTCAATAATATTGCTTTTTGTGCTTTTTTATTTTACAAGTCCAATATCATGTTGAACGAGCCATTCAACAAAATGTAACAGGATAGGATAATCAATGAACAACCTACAATTTGAGATAAAGTATCTGGTAAAATTAAAACATTTAGGAAAGACTTATTCGGTATTTTGGTAGAGAAGGATTTTGTGATTATAACACTATCGCTAGTTCTCGAACTTTTTATGTAATTTGGGAAACTAAATATTTTTTCTGAGTTTTGGAGAACAACAGAATATAATCAACCATGGTAAACACTACAGCAAAGGATCCCAAAAGACTTTTCCAAACTTTTTCCGATTTCATTTCATTTTTTTTCTAAATTTAGAAGAACAACCAAATGTAATAAGTAAACACAATCACAAAGGATCCTGAAAGGTTGCCAAAATCTTTACCATGTTCTTTATCATAGCACTTTTAAAATTGGAACTTTTAATTATATTACCATTATGCCTCTATATAGTATAAATATATCCTTGTTAAAGTCCATTTCTGTACTTTTTAACATAAATATCCTCATTGGAGTACTTGTATGTTAATAGTTGGCTGTATCGGCGATGGTATCGCTTCGGATACACATTGAACAAACCTGTTTTTCAGCAGATTTTTTCGCACAAGATATGCTCAATGTAGAAATAAACAACCATACATAGTGGAAATAATAATACAAATAAGAAATATCGAAAACATGGACCTGCCTTTGGAAAAAAAATTGATTAAATTATACAGAATTAGTGAAGGGTATTTATTGATGCGTGTAGTAGCTGGTCGTTAAATCCATAATTGACATGTGATATATTTTTATATATACATGTATATATAATGTGTGTGTGTAAAAATTCGAGAGGGTTAAACATATTACTCAACAGGTACCCTATCTGTAAATATCAACAGAAACGTTTTTATGTTACGCACAGGTAAATCCTGAATATAAATTACTTGTCCAGGTATGAATCAACCTGCCGTGACTAAAAATTGGGGGTGCGTCTAACTAGGAAGGTGTCTGCGAAAAAAACATTTACATGAGCTGTTAAAGGGGTTTATCACTGGAAAATCCAATGATTTTTCCAAATGACTACTGGTGGAAAACCAGGATGGAAAATTTAAAGTAATATAATAAATATTGCGGTGTAGGTACTTGGATAAAAGGAATTTTTCCTAAGACGTTTCAAGTAGCCAGCAGTTGAAGATGAATGAAATTAGATCCTGATAAATTATATGTGTAAATAATCGACTTGATCAATAAAAAATAAATTAATTTATGAGTGATTAAAAGTATTCCGAGCGGTTTTGTTAAACATAATTGAAAACGAACGAACACGTTAACTCGGAGTATTTTCTAAAAGCAAATTTTCACAAATCAATCATTTTTATAATTGAACCATTTTCCGTACGACTTTAATGGCTTAGTATATGTTCATTAAGACCAAGTACTCTATCGTTATACCAAGAAAATCGTCTAATTTTAATTTTAATAAACGTCAAAAAACTACATATTTTCTCAATATTAATGAATTTTTAAAATTAAACTACTTGTCGTAAGGAAGTAATATTTCAGTAAGTTCTATAAGACCATGATATAATTCGCTAAAAACAGTTCCATAAAAATCGGCTTAATTTTTTTTCAACACTTAATTACAAGAAAACGGCTCAAACGGCTAAAACTAATCAGTATCATTACCAACTAATATTTTTCGAACAGTTTTTCATTTTTAAAATCGATTCGGTAGTATAAGCTTAAGTGTGGACGAAAAGTTTAACACTGTTTCACAAAACTGACAAACGCTAGTCCTCAATTTTTTTTTTTGAAGTCCTCAGTTTTTGATGAAAACATAAACTTTTCCTTCGGGAAGTTAATAAATCTACATTTCTCATATTAGCTATTTATAAATTTCTTCATTTAGTTATGTTTAAGTAAAATTTAACCGATTCTTGATCTCCGATCAAGCAATTTCATTGAAACTATCTTAGCAAATTGATCTAAATTTTTCCAAGGTAATAGTTAAACAATTCTTCTTCTAACCGATGAGCGATCTCCGATCAAGCAAATTCATTGAAACAATCCTAACAAATTGATCTAGATTTTTTTTATAGAATTCCATTACGCGAATTGAACTTAGACAGAAGCGTTCTCCTTAATACAATGGGTTAAATGATAGGATATTGAATCACCAGTTTGCCTTCATTAATAACGATCAAATAGACTTGGAACACTTACAGATGCAATTCAACATCAATCAATAAAATGACTCATGATGGACTCCTCGGACTGAAATTGAAAGAAATTAATAAGATACGAGCCTATAAAGCGTGCAGTCCATCGAAAACAGATGTTGAGGCTATATGTCTTTCGTTTTTGCATTTGAGATAATTTATGGATAACAAATGGTCGAAAAATTGATGATGTCCATCTGTATGAAAAAGGATCTAATATTACTTCCAAAGCTGGTACTGTCAAGAACCCTAATAATACTATCAAAACCATTACTTTTGCCAATTAATTTTTTATCAATATTGTATATATCTAAGTTAAACATATAGCAATTTGCAAAATCCTTGATAATTAACCAGACGTTGGCAACCCACATCATGGCATGATAAACGCCTACTGTAAAATATTTGAACCCTGCATGACATTCGAAAATGAAATATTGAAATTAAATCAGTGTATGTTGTTTGCTTCAGATAGATAATAAATCTTAATTTGTTGGACATATTTACTTGAAGATATATATATATATATATATATATATATATATATATATATGTCATATCAATTAAAAATACTGATTAAAAATGTCGATGCCCTGTTTTGGCAGCCAATGTACTGTTCTGAAGTTACTGCACTCGTGATGTTAGGCAGTATACAAATTTTGATAATAATAATAATTACTAAAATCTTTGTATCAAATTCCAGTTTCTGTTTCATTCTAGTAAATTAAAAAAAGAGTGCGCGTAAGTAAAACTCATTTGCTACTGTACAAGATGGCATTTAAGTAAAAATAAATACATCATATAACAATTTTGAATAATGTTTATTAGTAATATGGTAACACTCGTGTATTTATTAGTGTCAACCATTATACACATTTATATAATGATAAATTATATATTTATAATAGCATCAAAAATATGTATAATATTTAAAAACAATAATGTAATTAAAGCCATACTTCAAATATGACATGATCGGTTTGTCATTGTAATTAGCATTTAGAAATGAACCTTCATTAGAGAAATGAAGTAATTGCTGATTAATAAATTCTATAATATTTGTTCACACAGTGGATTATGTTAAACAAACGCCTAAACAAATATTGTTATTGCAACTTAACTCATCATGTAATTGTGTTTGAAGAACTTCATAAAATTAACATACATTCATTGACTGCTTGTATTTTTTTTTACTTTTTCGCTGGCGATATAATCTCATTCTTTGAACAGCTGTAATATCTGTCTTGCCTAGAAAATATTTTCCATTTTAATAACTTCATAGATTTATAGAAACTACGAATAGTATAGAAATAAATTCTAATCAATAAACTTACTTTTAGTACACGGCACAAATGTTCAATTTGTTTTATTATTTTCAAGGAACAGGGTAAAATATTATTCTGATTCAGGCATTTTTCATAAAAATTATTATGAAAAATTATTAACATTAACTTTAAAATGTTTGTTTATCTATGCCAATTTCCTTGTTGATATTATCGAGAGCGTATGACGTACAGCTCTGGCGTAACGCATTTCCGTTGCATTTGTACGGATTTACACCCTATTTGCGCCTAAAGAAGTTTTACTTCAAATAGCAATGCCAATGTCAATATCCAGATTTTTATACTATCTTTTTCTGTTAAATTAACGTCAATTCTTAAACTAATTCACGGTACAATCAATAAATGATTTTTTTAATTCATTGTCCATGACGATCACGTCTTGAACTTGAATTTGACTTTTATAATTCGCAATGCTACGATTAATATTTATAAATTCGACCCTGAAATCTAACGTAATTTCAGTTTTCTGTGTTGTTATTATTTGTATGGTTTTTAAAAAGTCGAGTCGAATCATCGGACCGTGTCGAAATAAAGCGGACGAATAGTTGTAAAAAATAAATAAAACTGTAAGTTGGAAGAATTATTCATATACGGATACGTGAAAATATGTGCTAAATAATATGAACTTGTACAGAACAATAACGTTAAAATAATCAGAGACGAGGTAAAAGATGATTTTAATGTAATTTTGGGTGGGAAAGTTTTGAGTTACTATTTTTAACCTAATTTCTAACCTTTTAGCTAAGTGTAAGATATAATTCCAAAATAATACTAGGTTGTGAGGAATGATAAAATTCAAAAAATATACTTAAAATATTTTTGAAAAAGTTTTTTCTGCAGAATATTTATACTTCATTTATTAGCGCTGCCGACTTTACTTTTATGGTCCATTAATCACGTGATCGATTTTTTTAGGGATTTAGGGATTTTTGGACCCCCCTCACTTTTGGTCATACGCCGAGGTATTTAAAATTAACCCCCCCTTCCCTACAACACATTATGTGTATTTTTAGTTACAAAAATTTTCGAATTAAACCCCTCCATCCCCCACGTAATTTTTCGTGATTTTTTGTCAAACCCCCCCTCCCCCTAAAAGCCACACGCGATTAATGGACGCCCCCCAATCATATACTGGTTTATCATAACTTTTGTAAATATATTGTAATAATATTGGGTAGCACTGCTCTAGAACAGGTCCGAGAGCCGAGTTAAACTCCAACAAGATTCAGGGAAAAATATTGTGAGAGGTTTTCCATTGCCATATTACACCGCAGTGCTCAAAATGGGTTATTTTCATTTATAAACATATTTTTGACCTATATTTTCAAGTGAAAATGGATATCGCCACTGCACGATATCAGGTTATCCAGAGGACACAAGTAACCCTGTCCACACAAGGCAGCTTGTTGATCCCTTACGCCATGGAACACCCTACTAAAATTTCATCTACCACTTTCAAATTGTAATAATTTATTGAAAATATTTTTAGCACTTTAGCAAAACAATCAAATTTCAAGCTTTTAAAAGTTAACGTATTAGAGATGAAAAATTATTTCATCTAAATATGCTGCATTTTAAATTTAGACCTGACAATTTAGGAACATTTTTTTTAATTTTTTCTATTAATTTTATTGGCCTCGCTTACTTGGAGCCACCTACAAAATTTCATTTTTTCCTTGTATTCCATATTATCTTTATATATTCTACAGATTTCTCATTCTTCTTTTTGATCATCTCAACCTGATCTTGTTTTTTCTTCTTACTTCTAATTTTTTATTCAATTTTAACACAACTCAATTCTAATCTTTTCTTGCTTTCTTCTTATTTCTTATTTTATTCAAAGATTCTAATTTCAATTTAATGTCAAATTTGAACAAGTTTATTAAGGCTGTTGTCAAAATACAAATTAATAACACATCACGTGTATGAGAAAATAACCTAAACAGAAACAAAACAAACAATGACCACATATAATATTAAATTATGCATTACAACTTATGAATTTCTAACGCATAAATATATAAATTAAGAATGACCGTTAGTAATAAAAAAAGAGAAAATAATACACATATTCTTTTCAATTGCGCAACGCGCTTTAAGTTCAATTCTTGAGGGACTACTGTTTCATTGTGACGACAATGTCTTGTGTCTTTGTTGAAGTCCATTGTTTTAGATCGCTCATCCGTGAATTCAGGACAAAATTCCATTTCTAACGATCTTAGGTGGGCAAAAAGACAGTTGCGAATTTGAAAAAGGACTATATCTAAAGTTCTGCAGAAGGTTTGCTGAAATCGTGATTCTTTCCCACCGAAAACTTGAACTTTATCCAAAAAGCTGTATCAATATTAATTGAATATTTGGATAAAAGAAAATTTAGGTTAGCAACAATGTAAACTGTTAATTTGGAGAAAAATGATCCAAAGATCTGCAAAAGTTTTGCTGGAATCTTAATTCCTTCTCGCTAAAAATTTGAACTTATTAAGTTAGATCATTAATATTGGAATATTTTGAACTGCAACAATTTAAAACTGCAACCAATGTGAAAGATGAAAAACATAACAATTCGTCCTAAAGTTATTTTAGGCATAAGATTTGGCAAACTGTTGCCAAAAATCATCCAAGTGCCAAAAGTCAAGGTGCATGAGGTGTAATCAGAAGTAATCTAAAATCAGGAAAGATGAGATCAATTTTCATTACCATCCACTAGTGATTTGACATTTATTTGAAATTTTCTTGTTGTCTATCTCGAATATAACTAACCTTCTCACGAACGTGTACAAAAAATACTATGTTCGAAATCATAATATTAAAATAAGCATGCAAAATCACTAAGCACAATCTACGTAAAATTTTGTAATTTGCAGAATCTACCCCAACTCTTCATTCTGTTGAATATTCTAGCTTTAAAAATATTCATTCCAAAACATATTTCTCCAGAAGGTTTCATATTTAATCTATCAAATATTCATAATTTTTCTGATTTACTACTTAAGAGTACTTTTTCTCGTACAGTTTGTGACTTATTGCTGTTAGAAGGTTTGTCACGCTCGAATGCCATGAGGTCTTTTCTTGAGAAACTCAAGCGATGTTGTCAGATTTTGAGAAAATTAACAGTCAAGCACCACAAAATAATTAGGACTCAGATTTTATAAAATCTGTTATAATTTGTTAGAGAATTTTTTATAATTTCAAGCACCCAAAGAATAAAAAGCGTTCGGCTGGTGGCTCTCTTGGCCGTTGATAATTGTAAAAAATATTACGAATTTAATTCCTAAAGACTATAAGGTCTTTTCTTGAAAAACTTAAGCGATGTTGTCAGATTTTGAGAAAATTAATAGTCAAGCACCACAAAATAATCAGGACGCAAATTTTATAAAATAAACTTTAATTTGTTAAACTCTTTTTTAAAATTTCAAGAACCCAAACAATGAAAAGCATTTGGCTGACTTTTTTGGTGGTTGATATTTTTAAAAATTATTGCATAATAATTAGGAGAAACTATAAGATCTTGAGCCTATAAAGTCTTTTTTTAAGAAACTAAAGCGATGTTGTCAAATTTTGAGAAAATTAACAGTCAAGTACCACAGAATAATCAGGACTTAGATTTTATAAAATCTATTTTAATTTGTTAGAAACTGTTTCTAATTTCAAGCACCCAAGCAATCAAAATCGTGTGGCTGGCTCTTTTGATCGTTGATAATTGTAATTTTTTTTACAAATTTAGTATTTAAAAGAATCATCATAATTAAGAGAAACTGATAAGATCTTGTCAGATTTTGAGAAATATCAAATTCATCAAAATCAATCAGCACCTCGAATTCATGATTCAGAAATCAGAAAAAATAAAGATTCGAGCAACTAAAATTCAACATCCAGGACCCATATTTTATTTAATTATTAATTAAAATTTGTTGGAAAGCTCAGGGGCAATTAAAATCTATTTTCTGGTCCTTTTGGTCGTTGACATTTGCTTGCTGCATCATTTTTAGGAAAAACTGAAACCATATTGTCAGATTTGGAGAAATATAAAAAGCCAAGCAACCAAGAAAGAATTTTTCATCCAGAAATCAGGCTTTATAGAATTAAGCATCATTTATCGTGGATTTTCTATCATTTTCAGATCCGTGCAATTAATTAACCCATTTGGACGTTGACGTTTGGAAAATTTATTTAGCATTAAAAAACTGCATTTTATTTTTTAAATGTGATTTTAACAAACATGGCTGAATAACTCAATTAAGATTTTCATGCTTCTTAAAATAAATATTATTTTTAATTGACTATCTGAACAAATACTCTCGAGCTAAATAAATAAAATCTAAATAGTGTTTGAAATAATAGATTATAATATAATTCATATGAAGAAATCCTTCTAAGACCTCTCAAAAAATATTATTACATTATATTTTTGTATTTACCATATCATTTCCATCTTAGTCGTTAAAGGCAAGTTCCTTCAATCCTATCGTGCGTAAGATACGTGTATTTGTTTTTATTATGAAAATTTATTTTTATTAGTACGAGATGTCAGTGTTCATGTTTTTCTGTTTATCTCCATAGTAAATCTTGATATTATCACTGTTACGTAACGTTGAACACAGTTTGTTCATCATAATACACATCTTGGTAATTTATACTTGATACTATGAAAACTTTGTAATAAAAACATAATGAAATTAACCCTATTTAAAAAAAATATATCTGTCTGAAAGACAATAAAACAAACTCTACTTAAGAAATTATAATGAAGTGATAAATAATAACATATTCCATTATTTATGTATTTTTAACAGCGAACAGCTCACTTTATAAATGACATGGACATGGCTTTACAGAAGGCAACCCAAAAGGTTGTCTTATCTGTATTTGATTTAATTATTATTTAAGCAATTTAGAGAACAGGGGCTATTTTCCCTTGCAAGTTTATTGCTATCCATATTTTCAAATAAAAACCGTTGTAACTACTGCTCGACATTTAGTTGCCTGAACCTAAAACTTCTTATTGAAATCCTGTACCCAAAATATACTATATTTAAATTAAACATTTTCACAAATGGATAAAATTGTTTACGAAGGGATAAAAAAATAATCTTGACTGTGGAAAAAATGTACATTGATAGTTTTTTCTTTTTGGGTTGTCGTGCTGATTCTTTAAAGGTTTCTATTAGCTTTTGTATTTCTCTATTAATATTTCATAAAATTTATTTTGTTATCTATTATATGACAGTACTTTTCATATGAAAAAACATTTTTATTCGTTTTGTTAAAAAAAATAACAATTTTACTATTATTACCAATTAAGTGGGATAAAGTTATTAACTATCGATGCGTGATATGGACAAGGATAATATGCCATAAAAATAAACAATACTATTAAATTGTACAATAAATAGACTTCATTGTCATTTAGAAGCTGTCGATTTCCCAATGATAATGTTTTTTCTTACGTAATGAGAAAAACTACATGTTTTTACACGAGACGAAGCTACTGTCTGACATACTTCGTAGGCAATTGTTCTATTTAATAGAAAAAATATTTATGCATTAAATGAATTTGCAGAAATATAAATCAAGCTAATTTTAATAAATTTTTAGATTATTATATGTCATTAAATATTTTCACACATTTATATGTATCATAAAAAATGTTTATTTTAATGAATCAAACTAATTTTAATCATTTTTTTATTAAAATTTCACCAAAAATTTTCAAAATTTCTAGGTGCTTTAGATTTTACGTAATTCAAGTTTCTTTTCTCTATAAATTTTACAAATTTATATATAAAATAGAAAACGCATCTTCAAAATTTGATGCTGATACAAATAAAAATATTAGTCTTATAAATACTAGTCTTATACAAGTTTATATGGTTGCAAAAATAAATCTTTGACAATACACTTTTTATTTATTTAAAAAAATAGAGTGGTATTAAAAATTAATAAAATAATTACCAAAAAATTAATATTATTTTAAATAATATTTAACTTAATTTTGCACGAAATAAATATTACCCATTTAAATTTAAAAAAAAATATTTTGAATGAATTCATACTAAATATTAAATATTTTCTTAAAATATATAAAAATACCTCTCTATTATAAGTAAAGTTTTAGTAAAGCTTAAAAGTCCTCTTAGACGTTTTAGTGAACAGGTATTTATCCGGAACCGGAATATAATCCGGAATTTATTTTCAGGTATTTTAAATCATAAAAGACTATGTCTCATTCTAAAACTAAGTAAATAATTATACACCACATAATATTATTTGTAGAAAACTGCGTAAATTTGATACCATGAAACCAAATTTGCTACATCTTTCAATACTTCAACTAATTATGTTTATATTATTTCAATTTGAAAATGTATATTTCAATTTGCACGATTTGCAAAAAACATAATCAACACCTCCAAAAAAATACTCACAAATCAATTGCAATTTTTTCTCAAACTATTTCATATTTTCTTTGATTATATAAAGTGATAAAAATATAATCGGGCGTGCGAATTAAGTTTACATTACGCAAAATCATTCTCAGATGAAACAAATGGTCTATTGTAAGTATTTAGAGGCAATGTTTTGTTAAAATTCATTAAATCACACTTAAATAATAATAAATAGAGGAGTACCGCGTGAACTGGACGTATTTTCAAAACGTTTCTCCGCGCTCATATTTATCTAATCAGAAAAAAAGTGTGTTTAGCTTTTGTGTTCGAGTAAAAACAAATATTTAAAGGGATCGTATGTGTTTCAAGTCCTTTGAGGACAATAATTTAATAAAGGGTTCTCAGAAAGGAATTTTTATGAACTATAAATCGAAATGTTTGAACAGACTCATATTACACTGGGTCGTAAAATATACCTTTGAAAACTGAAATTAAACACTCGAAGAGAAATTCATTATTTAAAATGTAAATGTAATAATTTTAATGTATAAACCAAAATTCTCAGATTTGTCATATAGGTTGATATTCAAATACAGGACGTATTTTAATTTTTCTTATTAACGAATGTCATTTGGTTGCCAAAAATTATACTACAATATGTTTAATTTCTTTAAAATATATACATTAAAATAAAATTTACTGAGAATCACGTAAAAGTTAAAGGGTCCTCACAAAAATATTATAATGTTATAATCAAAATTATTATAATATTTTTATCACTTTGTGACCCCAAATATGTCCCCATAACGATTTTTAAATAAATGTGTTAGGTATGTTGAACAATAAAGCTATTAAAACTTAAACTAACGCCTATTAAAAAAGTTTTCAATTTTAATTTAGTATCGATCGATCAATAATCCTATCTATAATATCTAATAATATCCAATTATCGTCGATAAGGTCCAAGGACCCTAAAAAAAGCATCTGTCCTCGAGTTTTCCTTCAGTGATCACACAGACCGAAAGCCCTCAGTAAATTTCTCACGACTCATAACATCTGCTGAGCAAAACGTGGGAGTGAGATATACAGAAACAAACCATACTCTTATGAGACTTTGGAAATAATTTTAAGGAAAATGCACACATCGATCATAATTCATCGGAATTAGGAAATATGGAAGAAACATTGAAGAAAAATTCCTTAAATTCTTGAAATTTCGTGAGTACGAAATCGGAGTCATATTAGACCACTTGAATTCGTGTGTTTTAATTAATAAAGTGTTTATAGGTTTCATATTCTCAAAACCACTTGTAAGGATTAAAATTTGATTCTATAAAGACTTATAACTAGATTTTACAAAATGACCACAAAATTATAAAATTAGTTAAAAGCATGGTATTCATACAGGGCGTTGATCAAGCGGTACCATGCCTGACCTACGCGCAATGAGTACTCGAATAAATCATTGCCATAAAATTTGTATTGTAAAAATTAAAATTACGAATAGTTGAGTTGATAAGGAGTAAAAAGAAGAATGAAGATAAAGAAGAATGAAGAAATAAAGGAAGATAGGAGTTGAATAGAATTAGAAGTTAGAAGTTAAAAGATAGAAAGTGAATAGAAGAAAGAGCGAAGAATGAAGAAAAAGCTAATAGAATAGAAAGGGACTAACATAGGTAAAATAGAATCAGAAGTAAGAAGAAGAAGAAAGGATAGAAGAAAAGAAGAATGAAGAAGTCAGTTATAAAGGATAATATAAGATATAAAGAGATAGTATATTATTTAATAAAAAAGAATATGATAAAATAAAGATAGTATGTGATATAATAAATGATAGTATAAGAAGTAAAAAATTGTAGGTATGGCTAAAATACTCTAAGCAAGTGAGACCAATAAAAAACTAGAATCCTAAAAATTTTAAGGATTTTTAAACAACTCAAAAAGTGTATGAACATTAAAAAAAATCATTTTTAATAGTTTTTAAAGATAGTGACATCCCATATTCCCAAATCGTTGAGAATATTTACAATTAAATATTTTATAATAATTTATATATTGTTTGCAAAACATACATGTCAAAATACTTCCATGAACCATAAACAAAGTATTTCTTAACCCATACGTTTTTTTCTAATTAAAAATTTATCAATTACCATTATAATTTCCTTCTATTAAATATCCGTCAAAGTAGGATCAATAACCCAAAGTCTATTTAAAAGAATCGGTTGTAAATCATAAAAAACTTGTTAGACTTCCCACACAAAATAAAATGAGAAAAAACAGTTTGGAACTTACACTTGTTGGAATGAAGAATGTTAAAATGTTAATTAAAATATCTTTGATGTGCTATTAGTTTTTTCTAATACAAACGATAATGACAATTTATGGTTTCCTTTAAAAATATAATATATACATATATATTTAATTTTTTTTATCTTGCATATCTAAATAACAAATTGTTATGCTGCTCATTTCTACACACACTTCTAATTTACAAATATCTGAGATTTTTCTCATTGCGCAAAAATGTAAATCAATCACTTTTGTTTTACTATTTAGAATAATTATGCTCTATGGAATTTTCAATTAACTTTCTATTTCGAAACACCTAGTAAATTTATTTAAAATACATTTTCAGATGCGTTAAATGATGAATAACTTCTATATTTGTACAAGGAGCAGTAAATCGAGGAGTGCTGCGATTTTCAAATTGATTTTGCACATTTACGATATGCCGTTTTATATTTATGTGCTAATACGTTTAACAACAGGTTTAAATATAGAAGATTATTTTTAGGTGTATAAACAAAAAACATTTGATGGGTTCCATACTAAAAAAATTTGGATAAATGTGGTGGTGATTTTTGGACGTCTATCTGTCTGTTACTGACAAGCAAATTGAATTGTCTGGAGAAAAACATTTATATTTAAAAAAGTTTTTCATATTGTGTAAATTCATATGAAAGTCTTCTTTCTGAATTAAATTTAATAGATTTTTTAAACACCAAGTAATACTAAACAATTCTTTCGATTTTATCAAGTTTACCTAAATTTTTCTCCATTATTTTTTAAGAACAGCATTTCAAATTTTCACGTATCAATTACTCAATATGTTCTTAAAATAGTCTGACTCTTAATATAAGTCATAGTAATTAATTAATTAAATTAATAAGGTTAATTGCAGACTCGGAACGTTACAATAACCGAGATGGCAAAATACAGTTATTACTTGCATAATACTGTACGCAAGTTTTTCACTCGTGTTCAACATTATATGCAGTTTCCTGTTACTAAATGTATGCAGAAGTGAAAAACTGACCAGGAGTGAGAAAATCTGGAAAATGGATTAATAAATTTCTTTAAAGAACAAGATTGCTGATGTTTTTATCGCAATAAAACATGCCCGTCTAATATCATTGAAACTTTTACTCAAAAATCATTTCTAATAATTGACTTGATTTTTTTTAAGAAAGCCAAATAAATGATTTATTTAAAGAAATGAACAAATTAGTTAAAAAATACCATTTCAAAACCTGTTGTTATATGTAATAATCAGAGAAGGATAAATTAACTTATTAGTTATTACTGACATCAAGACAAGATGCAATCGTGCTACGTGGTTGATTTAGAGAAGAAGCCGCATCGTACTCTGACGATTAACATTGTTACGGAACCCATAGATAAGTAAACAAAATTCAAAATTCTGATAATTTGATAAGCATATCACTAATGATCATTTTTGACCGCCAAATGTTTTTTTTTTAATTTTTTAACTCGATCTCTAAAACCGCTAAACCTGCAATTGCAAAAATTTGAACGGTACTTTATTTTGTTAATACAAATTTCAAATGTTTCGTGAATTATTCAAATCGGACCCTCCGATCTCTCAAAAACTTAATTACCATTTTTGGCACTTTTCACCCCGTATCATCGATAGATCTGCCTTTGCTAAAAACTAATCAGCACGTCTCCTTATCAATACAATTCGGATGTTTTTTAAATTATTCAAATCGTTCGATCCGTGTTTCCGAAATCGTCGACGAAAACTTGTATCCGCACACACAAACACATACATCCATTTTTTCTAAGGTATGCCAAAATGTTCACAAACTTTTGAAACGTAAACATATATAATAATTTTCATTTTCGATTTTTTTGTGATTACTATAACTCACGCTACGGGAAGTTAATAAAATAATCTATACTTGTCAAAGAAACAAATTGCAATTTTGCTGCAATAATAAAATTTAATATTTATAATGATTATTAAAACATTGAACTCTCACGAAAACTTTAAGATTTCTTCGAAGAAATTTAATTTGAAACCAATAATACCACATTTATAAATTTTTCAAAACAAAACCATCATGGCGGTAATAGAATAAAATTTCAGATGACCCACAAAACGTTATACTTATTTAATAATAAATTATTATATTTGTGTATTTTAAGAATTATTTTATTATAGTATTTGAGAATAAGATAAATTTCTGTGCGAATGCTGTATTAGTTACATCTAATTTACATTCATGACTTGCAAAGAAGCAGCTGTTACCTTTACCATATATTAAGTTTCTAACCCCTGTCCTAGAATATGATCTATTTAGATCATTTTTCAGAAAGATCAGCTACTTTAGATCAGATCTTCGAATAGCAGGTGCCGTTATATTATTTATCATGTGTGTTAGAGCTAGTTTCCCATACGACGGATTGCGAACATGTGCTTTCTCATAATGCTGTTTAGCAAAACTTTGTATCATGTGTTTATCCTTCATTGCCCAGAAGACAAGTTCTTTTATATCCTTCGATTTTTTTCAAGTGCATTTGCGTTTTTACAATATTATCCATTGTGAAGTTTTTGTAAGCCACGCTTTTTTAGAACGTTGCAATCCAATTTTTTACTTGGGAAGATACTCTCAAATAATTATATATGAGAAATTAACTACATACTTATTCTGTTTTCTAGATCTTTTTTCTAATTTTATAAATGAGGTATTATTAGTTTCAAATTAAATTTGTTCGAAGAAATTTGATGGTTATCGTGATAGTTCAATGTTTTAATAATCATTTTAAATATTAAATTTAAAATTGCAGCAAAATTACAATTTGTTTTCGTCCCGGATTTTGATGAAATTTTGCACATTGATAGAGCCGATAGACAAAACGTATCCCGTAAAATATTAGAGTCCTATAAAAAGTTGTTTAATTATAAAAAATAATTATAGTTCAAAAAGCCAGCGCGCCGAAATAATTGTAAGCGCCAATTATTTTCTAATCTGAAAACGTTGTTCTCCTAACCGTTGTATTTCAATTATTATTATTGATGTATGGATTTCTATATAAATTAAATGAAGCAATAACAAAATACTGATTTAACAATGTAAATAAGTATTTTTCATTAAAAATTGAAAGTACTTGCCAACACTTCTGCAATATCACCTCTTATCGCCATTGACGTCAAATAATACTTATCACAAATATGTCTGCTTACCTGAAACAATATAAAAGCAAAATAAATATTTTATAATTTTATATTTAATTAAAAAAGTAATATAATTGTGATATAAATATAATTAATTAAAATTAGCTTAATTAACAACCCAAAGATTATTTATTTTATGTCCTAAGCATTGGACAGTCCAAGAATAAGAACAGACCTATTTATTATTCTTGCAATAAGTTTATCCCTAATGTGATTTTAAAAATGCCTTAAAGATGTTCAAAGAAGGAAATACCCATCATGTGTCTGTCTCCTTATATTATTGCTTTGCTATAAATTAATACAATAATAATGTGTACATACAAATTAATTCATATTTTTTCCCATTGCGGATGCAACTAATTTACATACTGAAAGAAAGTCGGCAGCTTACAATACAAAAGCGATGTAAGCAAAAATGATTTATTCTGAATGCAGTACTTTTCCTTTTGGAAAGATTTGTAACAAAATCAATGTCAACAGTCAAAAGTCACGTTTGATGTCTCAATTGAATCTTAAAGAAATAGAGGAGACTTGGGACACAAGATTTATAAGACATTCCTAAACAGATTACATTTTATTTCTTTATTATGTTCTGTAAATATCAAGTAAAATAAACAAAATGTTACAGATTTTTAGGTCCAAAATTAAAAATTGGAATTTGGATTGTACTGTGTTAACTCCACCTCCAAATAAATTGCAATGTTTGAATATATATCCAGTTTCATCACCTAAACTCATGACAAGAAATATTTCCAAAGAAACGGTTTATTCAGAATTTTGAAGCTTTTTGGAATCAAACTAGGATGCAGTAGGTCCTGAGCAAGAAATTAAAATTAACAGGCTAATCTACCCAAATGCTGGGTCAAAAAATGATGTAATTTTGGTAACTGCATAATCACAAGTAAAAGATTGAAATAAATTATGCTAAATGATTTTATTGTAAATCTCTAATATATGTATAGCTTGACGGTTTCTCACATATAGTTCTCAAAATAATTCAAAAAGTAAAATGACCAGAGTGTTAATGTTTTTAGTGTTAAGGTCCAAAATTAATAATTACAACTAAGTTGTACTGTTTTCATCTAAATTGTACTGTTTAATTATCTAGTTTCATCACCTTAAGTCATGACTAGAAATATTTCCAAAAAACGGTTTAATCGGAATTTCGGAGCTTTTTTGAGATCAAACATGAATGCCGTAGGTCCTAATCGAGAAATTAATATTAGCAGGCTTATCCTCACAAATACTTGGTCAAAAATGGATGTAATTAAAATAATTGCACATAATCTAAGTAATTGATTGAAGCAACTAATATTTTAAATGATTTTAAGGTAATTCTCCAACTTAAGCAGCTTGATGGTTTCTCACATAGAAACTTTAAACAAATTGTGATAGATCTGTAACTGTTTGATCCTGAACTCCTGTATATATATATATATATATATATATATATATATATATATTTAAAAAATGCAAGTTCATTCGCCCTAAGCTATAGAACAATAATAGTCGAAGTAAAAGTTCCGTACCTTTTATGACTTCGGCCATTTGCATATGAAAACGTTGTGTCTTTGCTGAAAGATGCATCTTTAAAGAAGTATTAAAATATTTATACTGTAGTTAAACATACTATTCATCTTATTTATGCTTCTAAAACAGTGCTACACAATTGCACAGTCAGAAAAAAAAAATCAGAAAATAGAGTAATAGATTTGTAGAAATTGGTTAAATTACATAATACAAAAACAAGACATTGCCAAATATATGGCAGTATTTTTTAAACACAAAACTTTTATTATATAAAATATTTATGAAGCTCTGATGAATATAGACAAATATATAGATATATAATACATTGACAATAAGTTGAAATTATTATTTTACTTTGGAATGGTCAATGGTTGAAAAAAGGCTCTAGGATTGCAACAAAAATGTATGGATTTTAAAACAAAATTTTTAAAATATTTTTTTTTTTAATTCTAATGTATATATATAAATATATATATATATATATATATATATATATCCAAGGTGTTCTCGAACAAAGCATTTATTATCATTATCTGGAATTTATGCCACGTATCAGATCACTTACGTTGACTCATATAATAATAGGACATATGAATTGTTACCATTGAGATGAATTCATATGCATGATTCATATTGTTATTAATAGGAATGATGAAAAAAATCATTCAATACCACCAGTTATTAATTATTGATACTGGGTTAAATAATATCATTTATCCCATTAATTTATTCATTAATTCAAACAGCTTCTGTTCCACATTCCGGCGGATGGTAAAAAAAGCTCCCGGAGCTTTTTGTGAAAGGATATTACTAATATTTATGGATTGAGTTTTTTTTAGACTCAGGAATGTCATAGGAACTGTTTTATGAAATTCTATACAAATGCAAATATGTCGGACGAGACCAAAGGATATGACCATTTATATAAGAACTATAAGAGAAAATTTAAAGAAGCTTCGAGAGCTTGATTCTTTTTGTATGGGATTCTTTGTGAAGATGATATATATATATATATATATATATATATATATATATATATATATATATTTAAGGATCAACTTATTGAAATTGAAGTATTACTTACGAGAGAACTTCAAGTTTACTCTTTTGGGATTTTGATGATTTTTTTATAATTAAACCGCTTTTCATAGGCCTATAATATTTTAAGGTGTTTTGTTTTGACTATCAACTCTATCGCCATGCGAGTTAAGTTTTATCAAAATCTTATAAGAGTAAACTTGAGGTTCTCCTTGTTAGAATTCTTCAATTTTCCGTATAGCAAAATCAAACTTGAATTATAAATCCCAAATTTGGCAAAATACGAAGAAGAACACTATGTACTGCATAAGAAATATTTTTTTACTAAATAGTGGGTTTTGATTATTTTATCAAAAATACTAACAAAAATCATGTAATTTTTTTTTAACTATTTCAAATTATAAAAATTAATTTAAATATATAATTTACATCTATATTTAGAAAGTAGTTTAGTTCCACTGTTCAAATGTAACGTTATAGCTAATGTAACTGGATGTTGATATAATATGTGTTCCCACGGTGTAGTACACATGTAATACATTCTAAAAAAAATCAGAAACCGCATTCGAACTTGAATAAAAAAGCTCAAAAAAGGCAAAATAAATCGAGAGCTTTTTTTCATAGAATTCGGAAAAACTATTCGCCTGAAGAATGCGCGTGCGAATATTTCAAATAATACATAGGATAGTGATGCAACAAAAAAGTAAATCAATACATGTACATATTTTGTTTTAATAATTTCTTTCTGAGTTTCACCAAATTTTAGTTATATGAATTATAATTAAATTTATAATTCTTTAAAAAATAGGTTTTAATTTGGTGCCCAAATATACTTCACAGATTTAAATAAGGTCAACAATCAGAATGATTATTAAAGCTAAATGCAAAAATGCAAAATAAGAAAGAATTGTTTGTAATAAAATCTAAAAAATGATTGTAGATTTTTCCTATTATAGCTCGTAGGATATTGTATTCAGATGCTTAAAAATTAAAAAAAAACATTTTCGTACAGACATTTAAATGCAAATTGGTATAAAATGGATTTATACAGAAATGTATATAAAATCCAAAAAAAAATATGTACATATGTAACTGGATATAAAAAAAGTGTGGTCAAAATAGAAAATCAATTATTCAAGGAATCCATTTCATCAATCAATAACTACCTATAATTTCTAAACTCAAAACTTTACTACGTTTTTAAACAAACAACAATCTAAAATAGTGTAGAAGATATTCTTCTAAACGAACACTATTACTCTCAAATTGTTCTTCACAATTTTCTGTTTTTTACATTTGAAATTCAAAACATAATTTTTCTTTTCTTTCGCTGATCTTTTAAACAATTACACAGTAGTCTCATTAACGGTATTATTAAATATTACGTGATCGCAAATGTAAAACTATGTAAATTTCCCAAGCATATGATTTAAGAATTCCAAATAGTGGGAGGGCTGGTACACCAAACGTAAAGTATAAATAATTTATGAAAAAAACAAACATATATGTTTGTTAACATATATTTTTATTATAAATCAGATTTATAATAAAATATTTATAAAATCAATTTTGGGAATATATTTAAATTTATTCCATGTAAATTTCTATATAGAATTTGAGAAAGCAGTCAATTTATTAAAATTTAAAATGATTTGATTTGATTTCTATTAATTTTGGAATTAAAAAACATATTTTGCATTGGCATCATCATTTGATTTATAAATACGATATATATCTCTTAGTAGGTTCATATAACTAAGTGTAAGTGGCATTTTGTCTTAAGGCAAGTTGAAAAAATATAAGTGGTTTAAGAAAAACTTTATTTGGACGAAAGATGCACAATAAAATCACGAATAAAATGACATAAATATCAATATGTGTGTTCAAATAATTTTCTCAAGATTTTCCAGTTTTCCTTGAATTTTACAATTGCAACTCACCTATAGGCCACACCGTGCAAAATTCAAAGTTGCAATATATGGAAAAAGAACTAAAAATTTTGAAACCTTTCTCAAGAAAATAAAAATTGTATAACAATATGCTTTGTAAATAAGCAAATTATAGAGTAAGTTACAGCATTCATATTCAGCATTTCACTTCAAATAGTCATTAAATCCAATTCTATAACATTCAATTGATAGATTAAATCAATAATTAATTAAAATAAATACATTACTTTACCAATAAATGGCCTTAAATTATCTGTATATTGCATTATTATATAAGTCTGACGGGTTCTACTATTAGGTGGCGTTAGAAAGATCAGATTTTGTACTAAAAAGAAGTTTTCTGACTATTGGTTGACTCGTTTTTTTTTAAATTTGTTTTGGTTTGCATATATTTATTGTCAATCAAAATATACATTATTTTTTTAAACAATGTGCTATTTCTTTTTACTCCACTTCTCAAATAGAAGATTTCTTATTACAACATCCTATATTTGAACAATTTTATTTTTACTTAAAAAAACTTTTTTTAACTGGTAATACTATTGACTCGCAATACTACCGAACCATCAATTTTAAGATTGACCATGTTAAATAATAATAAAAAAATAGTTACCATAGAACTTATCATTTTTATTTCGACTAACTCTAGCTCCATTAAAAGTTCTATTTCTCTCAAACGTTGAAAACAAAAGACAAAAACACGCCATGGAAACGTTCACACTGACAGCAAAGAATAAGAAGAGTTAAAAGAATATTATGCCTTCTTGAATAACCGTGAAATTATAAGAACAAAAATGTAATTTGTTGAAAAGATTGTACTTCGTCGGCATAGACGGGCGATCATTTACACGCTCAATAGGACAAGACCTTCTTTATTCAGACAAGGTAAAGTATTTTCATGGAAGAATGTTGGCATTGTTGGGAAATGAAAGATATCAGGTGAGATCAACATCACACTTGGAAAAATATATAGAAACACACCAAAAATATAAAAATTCTAACAGCAAAAAGTTCTAAAATTAACCTTTTGCATTTCCAGTGCATGTTTTTTTACTATGTACCAATTTTACCATCTTGTCAAAATATACTAAAGATACAATTTTCCATCTCTTTAGTACACCATGACAAGATGGTCAAAATTGTTTATTTCTAAGAATTATCACTTTGCCAAAGGCTTTCATAAACAATTTATTTACGAGATAAAAACTTGAACTTGCTAGTTCGACTGCGAATCTTGCAATAAATTCAACTTTCTTATTTAATATTTTTCTGGGAATATTTCAATGACAAAAACTAGACAATTCACACCGATATGAATAGCAATTTGTTCTATTTAACGTACTTCGCAATTTATTCTAATCTTAGCCTTTTACTACCAGAGTTACCTGTTATGAACAATTACAAGACCTAGATTTGTTACGATCGATTGCTATTATTTTTTGCATTCATCATACATAATATGCGTCTTTCGTAAGAAATAAATAAAATAGGAGAGACGTAATTAAAATGTGGATATAAAATCTAAACAATCTAGAGCTAGACTATAAAAAAATCTAATTTTGTGATTATAATAATCTGGATTTAAATAGAATAGCTATTTTTTTAATAAATATTAAATTTAATTAAAATTTGGAAATATCAATCTACTCTTTCAATTGCGTCTTATTAATTGCAATAATTAGTTATTTTAGTCATTCGACTGCGCTTACTAGAATGCGGCCCCAAACAAGGAGTATCCGGCCCCAAACAAGGAGATGTTAGTTAAGCACTGGCTAAATTAGTGCACTCTCGTTTCTTTGTGACATAAATACGACAGTTTTACCCAAGGTTTTTTTTATTGATACGTTACAAGCATAATTACAAATATGAACTTGATAACTATGATATTTTTTATTGTTTTGAACAGCCATCAGAACTTAAGCATTCTATAAGCTGTTGGAATAATTTATCCTGGTTTTACGAATGACTACCTAAACAGTTGCCTTATTTGTGTATGATAAATTTCTATAATAGAGTGAATATTATATTGATGCAGCAATGCCGGATGAGGGCTATTTCAAATTGTAATCATATTGCTATTCATGTTTCCAAGTAAAACCGATGTCACTACTGCTTGACATCAACCTGACTGCAATAGATCTAGCCACTTATCCATGAGCGAGCTACTATGATATAACTATGTCTTTAAAGATGTTTTAAAACTTGATGTAATAAATTTGATAAATGGAAAGAAATGTGAAGGAAGTTGTACTGAAATTTTTGCTTTAGTAATTTTACGCACATACCCAAAAACTGCTTTAAAAATTATCTGTTACACTGACAGCTCTTGCAAAAATTTGTAATAGCATACTCTTATTATGTAAGTAATAATCTAAAATCTATTAGTCTCCAAATTTGCTACTACATTGTCTTCATTTACGATTTCTATATCTTTCAATCCAAAAATATATGTAAAAATTCTCTAGCCGCAATAACTATATCGGTATAATACTGAATTACTAAATTTTAGTGTTTTCAAAATAATATATAATAACAGTCTTAACTACAATTTCTTCAAATATGCCGATAAATTCATAATCTTTCAATCCAAAAATATATCCAAACTCTACATCCAAAAATTTTCTAGCTGCAGCAACAATACTAATACTAATTTAAAAGATTCCAGTGGTATCCAAAATCCTTAACACTAGCATCAACTACAATTACTTCACCATGAACTTTTAAATCTTTCAACCCAGAAATAAATTCTCTACCTGCACCAACTATAATGCTTGAATTCTAAATTACTAAATTCCTGCGGTTTCCAAAACCCTTAACACCTATTGCAATTATAATTTCTTAGCCTACAATTTTTAAATCTTTCAATTCAGAAATAAATTCTTTACCTGTAGCAACTAATAATTGCTCTAATACTAAATTACTAAAATCCAGTAATTTCCAAACACTATAGCAGGCTTAACTACAATTTCTTCACACATGACAATAATTCCTAAATCTTTCAATCCAAAAATAAATTCACTAAATGTAAAAATTCTCTAGCCGTAGCAACAATATCGCTGTAATAACAATAATAATAAATTGTAGTCTGCCCGAAGGCAGGTCCATTGTGTGAGAGACACCACAAATAAATGATTCCCTTACCCTTCGTCTATCATTTCCATCACTATTATTCCCCTCCCCTATTTGTTTCATGTATTTTCTTTTCATGCTTCTGTGCTTCGGCTTTCAGTTCGAGTGGTCAATCGTCTGCATTCTTCTTCTTCCCTTTTCTTTTGTTCCTTCTATTTTACCCCTGACGACATTGTGCAGAAGGCACTCTTTTTGCAGAACAGGTCCAAACCAGTTTCCTTTTCTTCTCAGAATTGTGCTCAGTAGAGTCCTTTCTTCCCCCACTCTTCTCAGGACTTCTTCATTTGTTCGCTATAACTACTAAATTTCAGTGGTTTTCAAAATCATTTACTCCAGTAGCAACTAAAATTTCTTCACCTACAATTTCAAAATCTCTCAATACAAAATACATTTTCTATTTCTACTCTTAAGAATTCTCTCGTGGTAACAACTATATCGAGCAATGGACTAGAAGCTCGTATAATTTGCTCCATCGTTTATTTGCCCATACGAGCCGGTCGATTTCCGGTTAACAGTGGCTCGAAGACCGGATTCCTCCGGGCAATTTTATACGCATTTGTGTGCGCGTAATTATATGTTCTGTCGAGGAGAAAACATCAATATAGATGCTGAGAATAATTAAAAGTCCTGCATAATAGGACAGCATTATATTATATTTTGAGATAATCTCATATATGATGTGAAGAATAGTAATAAAGTTGACTCTTTTATTTGAAAATATGTGAAATGATTATGTTAATCCATAAATTGCTGTATGTAGAATCCAGTTTTAAACCATTAATATAAAAGCTCAGAATAATTAGAATTGTTTATAATAGGATTGCATAATGTCAGATGTTAATATAATCCGATATGTAATTTGAGAAATAGATTTATGGACCGATTCTGCCGCATAACAGACCGATGTTATGGCAAGACTATGCTATAAAGAACTTTTCATACTAAGTATTGACAAAAGCCATGTGGTTGCTCTGCAGACAATCGTTTTCCTCAGGTTGTCGGATAGAAAACCTAACCTTAAAACCGCACAAGTGTCAGAAAAACGATGTTAGATAACAGGGTCTTTCTGACTCAGCTTCACAACATACGAGTGACGTTGCAGTTTATGTGTAAAGCGCTTGAATGCATAGCAAATGCATGACATTTTGACAGTATTCAGTATGATTCAGTAGCATAGTGCATGGAAGTTGGAGCGTAACATGACCTTGCCATAACATTATTCTGTTATGCGGCAGAATTGGTCCCTTTTATTTCATCACAATATTTGAAGTAGAAGAGCTAGTGGTTTATTGTCACAGGAGTAAGTAGTAACTAGCGTTTTCAAAAGAACCTTAAACGATTTTAAAATAATTTTTTGTCTCGATTGGACAGGTACGCCATTCTGCATTATATTGTCATAGCTACTGTCCCGCAGGCCGACGAAATATACAGAACTGTGCAGGTCCGTCATTTTTGACATGTATTATAAAATTGTACTATCATAAAAATTTGGTTTGCGTTATTATAATCGAATATTTTAAATTTTATATAAAATTAAATTGCTTCTAATTTATCAGTCTTTGATAAAGTGTAAAAACATTGATTTATGATAAGCATTTCTTTGATAGGAGACATTATATATTGTATTTGTATTTATTGTAGTTCATGCTGAATTATAATAAGAATTACTTATTATTAGAAACAAGTCAAACTTTCTTAAAAATAAGTGAAGAATAAATTATCAGAGGTAATAATGTCGTTTCTTTCGTTACTACTTGTCCCGGAAGCTGTTACAATTAGTCCCAAACACTTGGTAATCCTCATTTCGTAGAAATATATTAAGTGGATCTCAAAATATATTAATTTATAAAAAAAAACTTTTACAGAAAGAGCCTAGCTCACCTTATACACTAAAATAAATATAGGGCCCATTTCGAAGATTTGATCTAATTAGTCATCAAACAAATTTAATGTCGCATTTTTCACGATTCTTTTCTTTTCGAAGTCATTAAATTTATAAGTTACAACACATATTTCAAATTCATATGTAAGTTTGTTTAAATTTTAATATGGTACGCTGTTATATTCACCATAATTAATATTTATCCTATTTTTAATGCGATTAAGACATCCGGCGATTAAGTATTTAATCATGCCACGGTTAAAACCTGATCACTTTTAGAACCAAGTTGACTAGTCCTAGGGCTGAGATCTTATTTAGAGATAAAAATATAAAAAAAATCGTCAATTTAATATAAATGACAATACATATCAAAATATAACGCACTTACAAGTCCTAGATGATTATATGAAGATGAATTATATGAAGAAGAATCAAATGTATTGCTCAAGAAGGTAAATACTTAAAATACTCTGGTATGAACTCAAATATATTCCTAAGATTTTGATACAAGAATTAACAAATCTGTTAAGTCAATTTACCACTCAAGAGTGAAACAAGATGAGATATTTTTAAAAAAGTGCGCATCTAGCAAAACCCAATCTCCATCCTCCAAAGTTAATAATTTGTATAAATATTTATTATTCTTCACCCAAGTGGCCAATAAACCATGAAATTGCCTAGGTCCTATAAATTTGCACTTGAAAATTCCGTCTAGAGTGCCGTCAATAAAATTCTACCTGATCTTTCTGCCTTTTCATTAGATAAGTGCAGGTTTCACCGGAAGATATATATATATATAATCGTGGAGAATAAAAGAGATTTCAAATCTTCAATAATGATATTTTTCTAAAATTTAAGCAAAAAGTCGAATAAATTCAAAAAAGTTATAATCCACATCATTTTTACTACAATCTTCCCATTTGATTATGGTATTCCCAGAAGTGTCTATTATGAAAACCAATAATAAAATAAATACAAACAAAAACGTAGCAAACACGCAATTTTAAACTATGCAATTTTATTTATAAGTAAAGCGTAGAAATATTTAATTTTTTTTTTAATTGGGTCTAGTAGCTTCTAACTAAAGGTGTACAATGTCATTGTTTCAAAGGAAATACCATTCTCTATCAGTGCAAGTGCATTTGAAGAATAATCGATGTTTTTCTAGAACGTGTAACGACATTTTTTATTTACTTTTTATCACCTTAAAAAAATCGAACATCCTTTAAAGAAATATCCATATCCTGCTTCTCTCTCCAGGACACTTCCACATGCAGGAAATGCAACCACGTGCGCTGTTTGGATCATTTTTTGATTCGAATTAAAGAAAACACATCTTGCGCCTTCTGTTTAGAATTAATACGAGAGAAAAGACAGGGTTGAAGTATTCAAACCGGGGGTGTATGTAAAAATCATATATATAATTGAAAGAATATTTTTGAATTTCTACCAAAAATGGTTTTCATTATTTGGTAATAGCAATAACTAATAAGAAAAATGACTGCATCCAATATGTTAACTGACAATCCCAATATCGAGTATCAGTACCCGGCCCGCACAAAGTGTGTTAATACGCTTTCTCGCTTAAGACAAGATTTTAGTCCATTTTTTAAAAAACGTCTAAACGGTTTTACTGTAGTTATTTTACACATCTAATAAATATTTCATTAACTTTTACAATTGAGAAATTAAATTTCTACTATATAGAGTACGTTCCCAGTCGATAACCGATTTTCCAGCCCTAACGTTTTATTTTTTATTTAAAAAAACCAAACATCTTTACTTTTGGCACGTGATGATTAAAAAGGATGTTGAATATTAAATTTTCAAAAATAATTAAGCCTAGCTTTACTTCTAATTTAACCAGCAGCTGTTAGTTGAAAAATACGAGGCGCTAGCGAAAAATCTGTAACAAATGCTTATTTAGAGCTTAATGATCTGTATATGCAGATGTTTTTTAAAGAAAATATGAACTCTAAAATTTTTTGTTATTAAGGTTAAGAGTTGTAAGATTTTTTTTAAGCGTCTTGAGCATCTGTCTCTTTAACGGCGATTTTTAAAAGGTTTGTGTTTATATTTGAAACAACTGTTTGTGCTTTTCCATTAATGGTGTTTATTTATCCCAATATGAATTATTTTTTTTGAACAACACATGACCGATGTAAGAAAAATAATATTATCATTGCGATTCTTTGCAGCTCTAAGTATTATATGTAGAGCTTGTTATGACTCTGTTGGAAGAGCTTTGGTCTTGCAATTATGGGATAAAAGTTCTATTTTCATCTCGAACACCTGGATATCAAGCAAAGTTGAGAAAGAATCCAATAAATAATAGGAAGTATAACTTTTTTTTTTAATTCTATGCATTTATCAACTTTATTCATCAATTTATCAATTTTATTATCAACGTTTCATCATCATATCTATGTACAATACAACCTAATTAGAAGATAATAAGAAGTTAAAACTTCTAATCAAGATATTGTTTTTGACGTATATTCTGAAGATGAGATTATAGCCCCAAAATATTGACAATAAATAATAATTTTTTAAAAAACTTTTTGGTATTTTATTACAATCAAATTCTTTGTTCCCAGTTCAAAATACTAAGATAGATCACAACATCATTAGACTAATAATAATCTCATCATAAAATGAATGGACAACCACTGGGTTGTCTCACAATAATTCAAGGGTTACAACAGTTTATAGTGCACCGAGAACAGTTCTGAATTTTGTAAAAAAAAAACACTAGTTGGTAGTGGTATTTTGCCTTGAGGCAAATTACATGAACTTCCCAATATGTGTAAATAATCGACTTAATCAATCAAAAATAAATTAATTTATGAATGATTAAAAGTATTCCGAGTGGACTTATTACACACAATTGAAAACGAAAGAACACGTTAACCGGAGTATTTTCTAAAAGCAAATTTTCACAAATTTAGGGCAGTAATATTTTAGTATGATCTATAAGACTATGGTATAAACTTCTCCTTCGGGAAGTTAAAAAAAACTTATCTAATTATTCACCAAAATGTCGCAACCCATATGTTTTTTATCATTTTGTAGTGGTACTTTATTGTGATTCCAAGGGGTCCATATGGGATGCTGATCGAAAGATTCAAAACCACGATCTTGATCATCACACAAAAGCGGTTGCACCAGACTGCATCCTGAATGAAAACCTATCGAGGTATTTCTCATGATCGGAAGAAATGATACCACAAAGATTTTTACATCTGCCGACGGAAGGAAGTTGGTGAAGAAAAAGGATGGTGAAACAGATAATTGTATTGGTGAGATAGAGACGGATGTAGGTGGATGGTTTTAGAAGCAATAGGTTGACATGTGCAGTATGCAAGGGATGAGATTTGATTATATTCAAATTTTTGTTCTCACTGAATGTTTTTTTTGTATGTTTACCGCTATAGATTGGACAATGGGAAGGAATCTTACCGTTGTCTTTAATTATTAAAGTTGACAGACTCTATATCTATAGTGTTGGTTCAAACTAAAAATCGTCGACTAAAATTGTTATCCGCATACATACTACACACACACACACACATACATTTATTTTTTGTAAGGTATGCCAAAATATTCTGAAGACTTTGAAACGTAAAGAATACAAAAATTTCCATTTTCAGTTTTTTTGCGATTTCTATAACTAATCCTAGGGAAACTTAATTATATATTATATTTAATGTACTAAATAGTAAATGTTCCTCCTCAAAAAAACCCAAAATTATTTTTATAACTCTTAACATTAACAACCAAAAATTATTGAGTAAAAATAAAGAGTGCGCGTAAAGTTCACACGCGATTGAAGTAAAACTTTTTTGCTATTGTACGAGATGGCATTTAAGTTAAAAATAAATCATCATATAACAATTTTGAATAATGTTATTAGTAATATGGTAACACTCGTGATGCACACATTTATTTAGTGAACCATTATGCATATTTATATAATAATTAATTATAATTTATATATTTATAATAGCATTAAAAATATTTATAATATTTGTAAGCAATAAAAAAATTAAAGCTATACTTCAAATATGATATGATCGGTTTGTCATTGTAATTAGCATTTAGAACTTGAACCTTCATTAGAGAAATGAAGTAAATGCTCGTTAATAAATTCTATAATATTCGTTTTTCTTCAAAAAACATCTGCATTTATAGGTCATTAAGCTCCACCTATTTTTTACAGATTTTTTGCTAGCACCTCGTATTTTTTAACCAACAGCTGCTTTTAAAATTAGAACAAAGCTAGAATTAATTATTTTTGAAAATTTAATATTCAACATCCTTTTTAATCATGTAATACCACGTGCTAAAATACATTAGGTTTTTTTTTTAAATAAAAAATAAAACGTTAGGGCTGGAAAATCGTTATTGATTAGATTTGATTATAAAATATTATAAATTTGTTAATTCGTTATAAAATATATGAAATGCGTATAATGATAAAGCTCATATTTTTCCGTCTATTTACAAACGTGAAGACAAAACTATTCAAAAGTAATTAATCTTCAGTGTGATTTATATATCATTCAATATAATTTAGCACGCTATACTTGTACCGGACTATAAATCGCGATATTAATGTGAAAACTTAGGTTAAAAATACATAAACATGAGTTATTACTTTCGATAATAACAGCAAAATGTTAGCAGAAGCAGTGGTAGCAAAGTGAGGGTCCGAGGGTAACGGTCTTAAGAACTTTCACAATAAACATAGCCGCATAATCAGAATTACTTTCCAACTGGACAAAAGTAATAATTTTAAGAACTTGTTGACATCAAAGTTTTAAATTTAAAAAATACATGCGAGGAAAATCACAATTAACATTCCCACTAAAAAAACGTAATAATTTCGAGCACTTGATAATGAAGTTAGATTTAAAAACAAGCTGAATGATTATGGTATTTGTAAGTTTGAGAAAATCCTATCCAAATCTTGCACATTTTTTTTTCGAGAACTACAAAAACCAAAAGGATTTGGGATTAAAAGACATCTAGATGTTACACTTATTTATTCAAATTTCAAGCTAAAGTTGTATTAAAGCAAACAAACTAAACAAAATACCAGTCAAGGTGTACTAAATGTAAAATTTATTTACTAAAATTGGAAGTGTACCAAATAGTTTCATCTTCAGCGAAAAAATATTTAAATATTTGGATCAACGAGTAAAAAATCTTAAAAATTTGTAATGACTATGTTCGGACGTCTTTTCGTTTTATTATATTGGCCATGAAGGTGACAAACTTCCTGGCATTAAGCTTTATACGGAATGGTTGCTACCCCTGGCAGAGGGGGTAGCGGAGTGTTTTAATTGAACTAGTAGTTGACTTCTAAAAGTAAAGTTCGCTTAACAACATGTAAATAACCAATAAAAATAAATATATCTTCTTTCATTATAACTTAGTAACAAATCAGTGATTGTAATTAGAACTGCAACAAATACATAATACACAAACAAATCAGTGTTTAATACATTCCACAGCTACAAGGGTTAAATTATAACCCAACAACCTGACTTATCGAAGGAGAGTTTTAATAAATTCTATAACTACGTACGAAAAGTACAGACAAGGATTTTTAGATTTCATTGGACATTTAGCCCCTAATCCAAATATCCCTGTACTATGATTACATTTCTGCAATTTGTACCGCTCACAATCCAACAGCAAGACTAATCTTTCATTGCCTTCAAAAGAGCATTCCGAAGAAAATGTTAGACGTCGATGGTATATTGACCTGGCTCTACTCCGGTAACAAGTGTTAGATTACAATCTGCAAGCCTAAAGACCTTTCTAAAACTATTTACAATATAGGGAACTGGAGGATAAAACTTCGGAAATGACATACTTGAAAAGATAATATGGATGAAGTAGAAAAATTTTAAGTCGTTTTTAAATTTATTTGCATTTTTGTATTTGGAACCGAACTAACCGAAACTTAACCGAAAAGTCTAAGCTTAAAAAAATTGGGATGTCGAAAAGAATGTTATTTTTCATTAAGGTGAGGAATTACTAGATTGAAAAAGTTCTTGGACAAAACTGTGAAAATGACTCACTTATAAAAATAATATTCATTAAATTTAGGTTTATTAACTTCCCGAAAGAGAAGTTAATGTTTTCAGCAAAAAATTGGATTTGCTAATTTTATGTTTTCTCGACGTTTCAAGCCATACACACACACTTTTTCAAATTTGGTCTCAGTCGATTCAGAATGGCTAGAAACGTCGAGAAAACATAAATTAGCGAATCGTTTTGTTATATGAAAACATAATCTTCTCCTTAGGGAAGTTAAAAATCAATTTTAATAATTATAATTTACATTATAATTATTATATCGAAGATAATCTAATTATAAGATCCGATTCGAGAGGTATGCGAAAAAGTTCAAAGTAAGAGTTTAAATAGTGTTTATTTCGCTTGTATTGGGATTATATCAAAATATAATTTTCTTAATAGTTTTATTTCTCAATGTGAATTTTTTATTTCCCACACAGCATTTTTTGTTTCAAGAATTCTCAAGTTTTTCGGCTT
This sequence comes from Ctenocephalides felis, assembly GCF_003426905.1. NCBI lineage: Eukaryota > Metazoa > Arthropoda > Insecta > Siphonaptera > Pulicidae > Ctenocephalides > Ctenocephalides felis. The sequence continues at coordinate 20,902,060 of NW_020536999.1, forward strand.
TTAACAAACAAAGATCCTATTTATTTCTAGTGCGATTGCAGACTCCAGTAGAAAAAATGCAATTTCAAAATGTTCGGACCTGTTTTTTTTTGTTCGATTTTTTTTGTCGGTCCATTCTTTCTAGAATGGCCTGAGATGCAGCTTGAGAAATATAATACTTCACAGACATTTTATTTTTTCGGTACAGGCTGGGAGAAAGAAATCCTGAATAGATGGTGGAAGAAGATATTTAGCAAGTTGAATTTTTGGTTTTGCCATAAAAATAATTTAGTTGCACTGACAAAATATGTGTTTCCCTGTTTAAACTATTTCATCATCAAAAGTACTAGATGTATTAGCAATAGGCAGTGGTCTACATATATAAAAAATCAACTTTTGTCATAAAATTTGAATCAATTCTATGTGTGTATGTGTGTGCGGATACAAATTTTCGTCGACGATTTCGGGAACACGGATCAACCGATTTGAATAATTCAAAAAACATTCGATTCGTATTGATAAGGAAACGTGCCGATTAGTTTTTTGCAAAGGCAGATCTAGCCGTTCCGAAGATACGGGGCAAAAAGTGCCAAAAACGGTAACTCAGTTTTTAAGAGACCGAAGCGTCCGATTTTAATAATTCAAAAAACATTTTACTTGTATTGACAAGATGGAGAACTGATTGAATTTTTGGAAAGGCAGTTCCAGCGGTTATGGACTCTCAATAAAAATAAATTTAAAAAATGTCATTTGGCGGTCAAAAATGTTTATTGGACTTATGCACATCAAATTACCAGATATTTTATAGAGATTTTCATAATGTGTACGCATTTTGTGTAATTTTATTTGGGTTCCGTTCCAACATTTTTAATTGCGGTACGGGAAGTTCCAGCAATATGCCTTAAGGCACGTTGCCATGCACCCCACTAGTTAATATATATTTGAATATTCATTCTCTGGTTGGCATTAAAATTCGTTTCTAGGTTCCACAAGATTTTGATAATTTTTCAGCACCAATAACTGTATAATTATTTTACAATAAAGAAAATTGAATTTCAATAAGTGATTGGAACCTCCTCAATAATAATTATATTTGGACAATCATAAATTTTTAAAATTGGAGTATGCAACTTCTTGTTGGGATTACAATTCGTTTTTGGATTCTGCAGCATCTTGGAAAATACTGTAGTACTTTTGGTTAATTATTATAAGGTAAAACTTGGAAACTTCTTATATAGTGCTTTTATTTGCAAATTTATATTTTTAAATTTTTAAACAAGCATACTCCTATTGGAATCAATCAAAAGTCGTTTTTTTGTTCTGCATAAACTTGATAATTATTCAAAATTTATGATTTAAAACAAATTGGATTTTTAAGTACATATTTGAATCCTCCTCGCAAAATAATTTTGTTTGCACTTATTCTGAGTTGTCAATATTTCAAACATGCATCCTCTCTTCGACCATGAGACCCCAAAAATCTACCTGCTCCTTAGGGTCCTTAAACCTGCTAATGCGTGTCCTTTGTGCGAGATGTTTTCGAGGGACGAACAAACTCCGACAGTTCTTTTTTCAAAGAATCACATTGTACATTTTTCAATTTTTCGAAGTCTATGATTTTACCGATTTTCGGTGATTTTTGGTGATTTTACACATATGTTGCATAAAGAAGCAAAATATTTACAGAGTTTAATGTTAATTTTCAGGGCGTGTGTATTTGCTTAGAAATTGAAATAAGAATTGTGGACTTGGATATAATAATATGTACATGGAATTGTAATGGGAATAAAGATGTTTGTTGTAAGTTAATCCTGAGTGACAAATATACATATTTATGTCAAAATATTTGCAAGGATGAATAATTAAAACTCACCACAAATAATACTTTTTAATACAAATATATTACATTTTGGCCTAAATTTAATTTGTTGGTAAATCTCCTAAATATATAATAATACTCGTCCTGAAATGTGTCATAATTTATCTGATTACATTATTTTCAATAGCCATCAACAATTAACACTTTCCACTCGCGAATTCCAAGATTTATATGAATTTTGTTGCCGGAGCAGCGCATCCGAGTTGAAAGGTATAAAAGTCCTGTAAACTACTTGACTTTTTATGGATGGCAACCCAAACAGTTGTCCTATCTCTATTATTACAATTTCAAGAATACTGATGATTTTCTTTTACTGATCCAACAATGACGATTAAGGTATATTTTTACTTGACAACATATTGTCACTGCAGCTTGATATCAGACTGTCCAGGTTGAGTATCGAACTTGCAACTCTGATCGCTTCGAAAATATAGTAAACGATTCCCAAAATCCTGATCATCTACAGAGTGTCAATATATATTAATTATTTTCCCAGAATCAATTTCAAATGGTTTTTTTAAGTTGGCAAAGAATTGAATAATCCATCAGAAAAAACATATTTGAACAGACTAAACAAAAATACCTAAAAAATATTAGTTCAAGAGGAATAAACATAAAAACACATTAAAACTGAACGTGATAATTAAAATAAACAAAACGGTTTGCGTGTATTCTAGTGTCAGATCAGTAAATTCTTAACACGATTTTTTAAAAAATTATCACGTTCAAATAGAATGTGTTGATAATGGAAACAAATAGTTTTAATATTTTGCAGCCAAAAATAATCAACGAAAACAAAAGATTCCTTTCTAGTCTTTTACATTTTTGATCGATTTCTGACTCTGATTTCAGACAAAATAAAACACAAACAATAGATCAGAAGATCAAGGTTGTAAAAACTTTGTTTAGAAAACATGTGGCTAATTTGTATTCAGGGCAAATGATCAAGGAATTAATTAAACAACTCTATTGTAAGAATGATCAGGAAACGTGCAGTCGTAAATGTTACTGAATTAAACAGTAATATTATTAATTACTGGTTTTAATCTTAAACAATCTGAGTTTATGGTTGATTTTTATAGCCCAAGAAGCTGGAGACATATTTTTTCGTTTCCTTAGAAAGTAATAAAATACAAAAAAGTAGTAATAGAATTATAGCTGCATAATTATGTTGTCTGAAAAAAAATAGTTTTACAATTTGCCCTTGTAATATATATATTGAATAATGCATATTTATTTTTGAGAACGACAATATATTAAATTTTGCCCCTTAAAACATAATTATTATTCTGAAAGATCAAATTCCCAATTGGATCAAGTATTTATTTGTGAAATCAAGAAGATTCAAGAATAAGCTATGTTATTTCTGATTTTGAAACAAATTAAAGGCTCTAATGGAAAAATAAAAATTTTAAAAATGTACACTCTGAAAAGAACTAGAAATAATTTTTAATATTTTCAAAAATTTATTTAAATTTCTTTTACTAGTTCAAAACGTATCTTACTCTTCAAGTTTGTTCAAATTTTCTTAAAAAGCTGCAGAATTTATTATTTTTATAGGCTAAATCTGAAAATTAGGTATTTGTTATCTGATATCAGATATATTGTGGCTTAAAATCCTTATTTTTGTAAACAATAATACATATAATCAAATTGGTTTAATAATAAGTAGTTTATTATAAATTAGTATAGTAAAATACTCTAAAATCACATTTAGAAAATTTTATATAAAGGCCCCATTTAAAAAAAGACTGTAAAGGATGTGAATTTTCAAATAATATTCAAAATCCTCAGTTTGTAGAAAATTTTATATAAAAGCTTTGTTTAAGAAAAGACTGTAAAAGGTGTGAATTTTTAAATATTATTCAAAATACTCGGTTTAATATTTATAATATTTAGAAAATTTCATATAAAAGCCTTTTTTAAGAAAGACTGTAATGGAAGTATATTTTTAAATATCATTCAAAATACTCAGTTTAATCTTTATAATATTTAGAAAATTTTATATAAAGGTCTTGTAAAATTGATGTAAAATATGGAGAATCTGTTATTCTCATATTCATATGTAAATTCTGATAATTATTACATTATATGCTATCAGGATTATATATGATATTTTTATATGCAAAACAGAACTGCAATGTGTAATTTAACATCTATTCATCTTTATTAATTGATTAATTAAAATAATTACTCATGTCGTACTTTGAGTAATAAATTAAAATTACATAATAAAAACAACAGATGCATTATTATAAACGTCCTTAATAAACGCATTTAAATTTTTTTACAAACATAATTTTTTAGTTACATTACATCTAAAAATGTAGGTAAGGCAATAGGTGAATTTTTTTTTTTCAAAAATGTTGTTTACCTCTGGGTCAAGAATATAATATTTCAGTACTCGAAGCACGAAATGCTTTGAAAATGAAATGTGTACAAAAAAAGCAAAATGTTAGGTAGGAGATATATAGAAAATGTGAATGAACGTATGTAAGTCGAAGTTAAAATGAATAAAATGAACAAGATGAGATTGTTCGACCGGTTTTGAAGGCATTCATCAGACTTGTCTATATAAAATAATAGATGAATTAACTTTTGATTAAAAAATTCTAACTAGTAACTTCTACCACAAATCAGTTTCTGAATATATAGGGTTAAGGGTTTTTATTTTTTTACTCAAAATTTTTCAATAATGAAATTATCAGGTATTTTACTATTTTTTGATGAAACTTGCCAATACACTTTAGAAAATTTATTTAAAGGAGGGGTTTCTCAAAAAAGAACGATTTGAAAATTTTCAAATTTATGGTTCAACAAAAAGTCTTAATTTTTGAAAACTTGGGGCAAATGCATTATTATTTTTGACTGTTGTTCTAGAAGTATTATTCACGATTACGGTTCCAAAGTTTAAATCATAGGTTCCCAAACTTGTTTGTGACGTGGGCCCCCTATTTAGCTGATATCGTTTTTTTTTATAAATTTGTTTTTGTACCAACGTTTAGTATTAAACATTTGAAGTAAAGGTACTAATCCAAATTAGGCATTTATTAATTGGCTACATAATAATAATAAAAGAGATATTAACAAGATATCGTGGATGACCATAGTTCCTTATCGTTGACGTGGACCCCTTGAAAGCTGTTATAGACTCCTTTGGAAATTACTGGTTTAAATGAACAAAACTAGTAAAAATGAACCACAAAAACCGAAAGGTGATAATTTCACCAAAAAACTAAGTTGCACTTAAAAGCCCATAATTTCCAAACAACGTGAGAGTTTTTTTTTAATTTTTAGGACATTCATGCTATCACCCCGTTTCAACTCCCTTTAAAAGTTCTTAGTCTTCAACAACTGTGTACATTTGTATATTTCCTTTACACTTCTTTGTGTACATTTGTATATTTTCAACTTGCTAACTCAATATATAGTTTTAAATGCTTCTATTGTTGATTGTCTGGGTTAATTAAAGAGTAGTGTAATTATGCGTTTTAAACCAAATAATTTATTTTTGTACCACTGAACGACGATCTCGATATGGGCCAAAACGTATAGATAAATAAGGCTTTAATTCACAATTGCATTAGTTTTTTTTAAATTGATGCTATTTTCAGAATTAACAAACTTGCTAAAATATAGTCCATTTTATTAAAAACTGTTATAAATTCCTCCTTATATAATAATAATAATATTTTTAATTAAAATAATTATTATAGCAAATATTATAATGTATTGCTACCTCGAGAAAAGGCCAAGAAGCAAGAACATCAAGAATAAATAATAAAAGTAGATTTCGATTATTCGCCCTGAATGCTAATGCGAGCTTAGGTACGTCTATAAAATGCATAATGATTTATTTATATGTATATATATATATTATATATATATATATATTTCATATATGTAGTATTACATTTATCGTGTTTCTATACAAGAGGCGCAGTTTTATATGTCGGGTCCGTCCCGACCTATAATTCTAATTGTTCTAAATTAACTTAAATCAATGAGAGAAAGAAACAAGACACCATTATTGGTTATTAAATGCACAAGACGTACGTCAGACGATTGCCTCGAATTTAAATCAATTGGTTTCTAAACATTATTGGCCAATGGTTAGAATATTCTAAGAATTATTTGTCAAGGAGAATGTATAATAAACAATTTGATATAGGTATTCTGATATTGTAAATTTTAAATTTTTATATATGTTGCCCTTAAAGTTGGGGCTTCATGATGCCAGATCCTGCGAGTGGATATTTGAAAAAGGCTGTCGAATGGTCAAATTATCATGTTTGAGAATTTATCACTTGAAATACTTGCTTGTTTTATTTAGATCTTCAGATCATTTTTGTAATTTTCAGTTATTTTAAATCACAATCATATATTTTGGATATTTCATACAACTATGAGAAATAACTCAAAGTTTATATTATCATGAACCCAAGCTTACGTATCATTGACTCACACAGAATATATTCATAATATTCAAATACAAATGTTTATGAATATTTCATTATACAATTATCAATTATCTAAAACTCATAACGCGAATTTTAATTCATCATTAATCTTATGTTTTTGCAAATGGTAAATAATTGGAATAGTTATGATTTAACTAATCGCAATTTGCATTCATCCTAATTATGGAGATAAAACTTTATCAGGAATGTTCTTGGATGGAGGCGGTTCACACGACAAGGTAAATGGTAAAAGAATTTGTAATTGATTACAGAAAAAATTGTACAAATTTCGACTGGTTGGTGAAACTGATGGTTTTCTATGGTAGATTCGGTTTCCTATTTCTCCACCTCTCTAGAAAGCAAATAATAGTATTTCTATTAAATAATAGTACTTATAAATTACACATACGGGTTCAAAGTTATCTTTCCATCGTGTTTGTTAGAAAAGTTTTCGTTAAGTGCGTTTGTAACGGTTAATTGAATTGACACTCAGCCATGTCAAAGTTCGTTTGAGGAAAATATAAGGGGAGATATATCAGAAAGGACACTTATCACGATTTTGGAAATTATTTCTATTCTGGTGAATTTTGATAAAAGATCAAAGCATGGATATTGTAGAAAAATCATGAGGGTTTTTGATTTTTGATAATGAATTAACAATAAAAGTGATCAATAAATTTGACACGTTGGTAATAAAAACTTGGGCATCATGTCGTGTTGCCAGTGGGTCAATCCAATAAAAATAAAGTTAGTAAAATGCACTTATTTTTGAAATAAAACTTCTTTAGGCGCGACTAGGGAGTAAATCTGTGCAAATGCAACGGAAAAAGCGTTACGGCCGAGTCGAGAGCCAATGATTACATACGATATATGTAATTAGTTTAATCAATTATGTACAGTAACAAATTACCCAGGTACCAGATGGTCAATAACAAAAAAAACTTTCATCAACATCACAGACACAAAATATTTTTCCTGCATTTTCCAAAAAACATACCCCATTTTTTAATAAGCAAATGAACCTTTAGAAGAAAATTTAAAAAGAATTTAATTAATTAATTAAATGTCTGATTTACCTAAAACAATCGCTACTACACAAGATTTGGCCAATAAAATTGAAGAAATAATATCAATTTATAATTTATAGGAAGAATATAAAGTGTTGTTGATTTGAAAAATTAATCAATCCAAATTTTCGAAATGTTCATAAAATATGAAAAAAACTGATTAGCCGACATGAACAGGGTGACCCAGAACTCAAATATAAAATGTTATAGACTTGAAAAATTGATCAATCCAAATTTTCGAACAGTTGTCTCAGAAGTCAACGTCCATCCGAAATGTGGTGGCACTACTAATCACAAATATCATGGAAAAAGTTGAAAAAAAAAATTTGGATTGAAAAAGTTTGAGCTTTTAAGAGCCATATAGAATAGCTTTGATAAAAATGTGTATATGGTAAAATACTTGATAGTTTCATAATAATAAAAAATCGAGTGAATAAATAAAATTATTTTTCGGTTTTTATTTTTCTACTCATTTTTTTAAATGAGCCTCCAAAATCAACAGATTTTGAAAATTTTAAATCCATAGTCACAATTCTTGAAAACGTGGGACAATTGTGTCATCAATTGTAACTTTGGTTCTAGAAATGCTATTAAATGTTACAGGTCCCAAGTTTAATGAAGAAAATTAATAAAAATTAACCACAATAACGTAATATAGTCACATTTTCACCAAAGCTCTAGGTTGTACTTCAAAGCTCAATTTTCAAACTACATAAGTTCGAAATCTCAGATTCGAAGTCCATAGCTCTAACCACTAGGCAACAAGAAACCCAAAGGATCAAGCAACATGATTTTAAGCAACAAAAAAACAGCATTTTGTTGCTCCAATTTTGTAAAAAAAATAGAATTGTATAAGTATAATATCAGTTAAATTGCACAAACTTTATGAAACAAAAATATAATTGTAACAAAATTATAGATTATCCTCAAATACTTGGTCAAGTATCTTTTAAGAGGTGAACCATTATAGCAGAAATTACTATATTAGGAATGGATTCTAATATTTTTGAATATTATAGTCCAACTTGTATTTTTTATCAAAGACAATGATCCTATACCTTTAGTGATGTTTTTACTACCTTTACAAAAAAAATCGTTATGATTTGTTCAAAAGAATGATACATTATGAGCTTAAGAAAATAAGAATAGAAGTTCCATATAGTTCGTTTATAGTTGGTCGCGCTTTGGACACAGTTGGGTGACATAAAACAATTGACCCGACATACCAAAACACTTACAAACAAAATACACACACTGAAAACATGCTGAGGAACACATATGATGGCACATGATGATGGTTGTGGAGAACATCATATGAGGAATGAAAAATATTTGAAATATTAAAATCGATTAAAATCTTACTGATTTACTGGTATTTTATTTTAATGTAATGAGCAGATTCATAAAATTTGGTAAAACATAATTTAATAATAACAGCAATACAAATAATTTCGAATACATATCCAGACATCCACCAATCACTGAATTAGCACTCAATTTAGATATTTTAACTAACATTCCAAACATTCCTACTACCAAAAATTAGCTGATGTTCCGCAACGGAATAGACGCGGATAATTAAAAAAAAATCTATAAAATATACCAAACACTTTACTATTTTACAAACAATAGTTATAGTTGTATCATGCAGAAATTTCTTGGAAAATTTATACATTGATGTGGTGTAAATTAACTCGTAAATTAACTCGCCAGGTAAAATGGTCTAATAGGTATGTGGAATACACCAAGATCATTGATTACCATTATATTGACATCGTACTCAAACCCGGACGTTCAATCACTGGGTTGGCGTTCGATTTAGATATTCTAAATACTACCAAATTTTGCTGATATATCAAATGGAATAGGTGCAGATATTAACAAAAAAAAATTGGACCAAACGTAAATAACCATAATAATTATGATTATCATCATATCATTATATTTATGTATAACATTTTTTTTAATAATTATAAAAATACTTCTTTACATGAATAATTAAATAAATATTTAAAATATTTTCCATCAATAAATACGGTTTTTAACTACTAACTACAACTCAAATATGAATGAATTTCGAATAAATAAATAAATATATTAAAAAACTAGAGATTCATGGTATTGTGCCTTAAGGCAATTTGCTGGAACTACCTGTACCGTTATTAAACATTTACAAAATAACCAAAAATCAACAAAAACTTATCAATGTTTAATAATATTTTCAAACAAATTATTATAAATACTGTAAATTTATTACGGTGCGTATTAAATTGGGCTACGAGCTTATTCTACAAACTAAAAAATAAATTTATTCGAAAATTTAGATTTATCTGAAAATTCTCAAGTTTCGAAAATTTGAATATTTTTGGAAATTTTGAAATTTTCTGATAATTTTAAATTTTTTTTTGAATGTTCGAATTTTTTTAATTTTTGAGAAAAAAGCTATTGTTTTAATTTTTTTAGAAAGTAATAACTTTGATACAAAAACAATGTACATACTATTTTAACAATCTCCAAAATAAAACAAAATCTATTTCAAATACCGCTTCAAAATCAATGAATAAAATAATAAGTTTACATTTTTCTCAAATACTTTTTCAAAAACCAATTTAAATTATTTTCTAAAATTTCTAGAGCAAAATGTTGTTCTGTTGTTTGAAATCTTGGCAAATGTTGATTTTAACACGTTGGTCGCCGTGTCAGTCGTATGTGTCTGACGTTAAATAATTCTACATGAGTCATAAGTCTGACATATGCGATTTGGTAGTTGAAAAGTTGAAATTTAGAGCCATGCCAGTCATATATGTGTGACATAAAATATAGTGTTTTTCCATGAATTTTGGCAAAAAGACTCTTTTTTGATACATTAAATTTCTTGATACATTTATCTAATAAAGTTACCATGGCCCATGCGAAATTTATTCTGGTATTATCGTGGCGATTAACGTGTTAAAAACAATAAGAAAAAAAGTTTAAAAAAATTTAAAATTCGTTAAGAATACTATTTGTATTTATATTCATTTTTGGATTTATATTTATATTTGTTTAATATTTAAATTTGTATTTATTTTTGAAATTATATTTTTATTTATATCTATGTTTAGAATCATATTTATAGTTATATTTATACTTTTACATATCATCATTAGTACAATCTGTATTGATTATTTTTGTATCTTAGTAACAATTCATTCAATTATTATTAATATTTCTTCTTATAGATAAAAGTTCTATTTCTGAAAATTCCTCACTAGACTTTTCATTATCAATTAATATCAATTAACTTTAATTATCCGATATCGAAGTGTTGGTACTGAAATTTCCGAACGTGTACATTTCTTATTGACGATTTAAGTCTAAACAAAAGATAGAATCGCGAATTGTTATCATATCTCGTTATCATGTGTAAATTAATTAATAATGCAATATAAAATATTACGCAGTCTTCGAGATATGAATAATCTTATCTTTGGCAAAAATGATACGGTAAGCCAAGATGAGAATGACCACACATACCTAAATAAAACTCGATTGGATTGGGAATGTGATGTTTAATAAATATTTTAATAAAATTGGTAAATGATCGAGGTTTGTTTGTTATTTCACAGCAATCAGAATTATTGCATGATTAATAGGCAATCCATTGATTGTCCTTTATTATATTGCAACTGAAGAGATAATTTTTGGATGCATATTGGTATATTATATTATATATTTGCCATTTATATTTCCAAGTAAAATCACTACTGCTTGACATCAGACAGTTCGAGGTGGGTATCTAACCTGGACTTCTAATTGTCCTGAACTAAGAGCCACAGGAAAGCCAAATCAAGTTACATAATTTTAGGCAACCAAAAGTATGTTATTGTTCAAATTTTGTAAGAAAACAAAATTCTGTCAATAGCCAGTGATGCAGAACCCAAAAATATATATAAAGCAAAACTAATCTTGTAGTTTTGATTACAATGAATTAATTTAACGACTTAAACATCTTTACGTATTTCATTTTTATAAAAACTTTGTAACTAATAAAATAAAATACATACTAATTGTATAAGAAGTCCATCTGGAACTATTCTGTAGATTATATAAGTATAAAAATGTATAGGTATGAAATAAATAAACATTATTTTAGGCAACAAAAAGTATGCTATGATTAAAATATTGACAAAAATTTAAATATGTCATCCAGGGATGCAAAACCCACAAAAAGTATAAAAAACATAACTAACAAAAAGCTTCTAATTATTATTGGATATAAGATTTGATGATCTTGAAAGATTAAAAAATCATGTTTAAAGTAGATCACAATTTATATAAAATGTATGATGAACTGAAAATGTTTTATTTATTTTGATTTATTAGTGTGCGTCCATAATTATTTTTAAAATGACTACATATTTGAAAAATTGAGATATTAAATTCTTGATTAACAAAATTAAATTATAACAAAAAAAAAAACAAACATAAAGAGCAAAGAAGTTGAAGATTAAATTTAAAAAATTGAATTATAAATAATTATAGGATTTGTTTTTGAAATTATATTTGATATTGGAGGGCAGAATAATTTTTGTAAAAATTGATTCCATAAATTATCTTTTTTCTAAATTTTCATATAACGGTTATGTTACAGTGTTGATGTTAAAAGGTAAAACAAATATGCCAATTTATTATTCTTATATGAAAATGAGAATTTAATAAATAAAGTAGTTTTCTGACTTGGAGATAGTTCTTAATCAAAGATAACGGAAAATTTAATTTGATGATTGATTCCTGGTTTATTGTACTCTTAAGAAATATTATCTTTGGCAAATAATTCTTTGGCTGAACTTCTAGTTAAATTGCAGTCCGAAGAAGCTTATTTGTTTATATTATTAAAGCTAAATTTCATTTATAATTACAAAATTAGGTAAATTCTAAGTAATTCATTCTTGCGCAGTATTTGGCACCATCATGTCAACTTAGAGGACCAAAATATAAAAACTCAAAATAAGAAACTGCGTTTACCAACAAAATAACACATCATATATTTTCAACTATTTGAGGAAGAATAAGATAAGAAAAATAAAAGTTTGTTTAGTTTAAAAATTCGGACAGTTGATAATTAATACAAAATAACTTTATTATTATTATTATTATATATATATATATATATATATATATATTTAAAATTTGAATAACATTATCCATGCAAACATACCTCTTTCCTCAATGTCCTTATCACCTGCAGCAATTCCGCATGAAGCAATTGTAAAAGCAACAAAAATCAGCAACTTTAAATCCCACATGGTTGCAGATCCGTCATAAACAAAATCACCAACAAAAACACTTAATATTTATTTTAAAAAATCTTATTTAGTCACAAATCAACCAGGAAACACATGATTTTAAATAAGTCCACAAATTATAAGAAATTGTAAGTGCAAATTCAGAAGAACCTGTTGCTTGGAATAAAAGTATTTTGATATTACACTATAAAACAAATTTTTAATCCATCCAGGTAAAGTCTATTTTAAAATTAAAATCCATTATCATCGTAGTTTGTACGATTTTCACTTGCTTGTACTTTTGTACAATTATTTGCGTCAAAAAACATGATTTTTTCTTTAAAATATATTTTTAATTAATTTTATGTATTAAAAGAAAAAAAACGTATAAAACGGAAAAGTGACGAACACAACCTTCATGCACGATGCATGAATTGCTACTGACCAAATTGCACGTGTGGTCTGAAGAGAAGTGGTTGTTGAGTAAAAGTTGATGGTGCAGATGGCGACTGTAAATAAATTTGTGATAACTGTTTGAAATAAATATACAATGGTAAAATAAATACAATAAAATGATTAAGTGATAAAAATTTAACTAGGTGTAACTGGCATTTTGCCTTAAGGCAAGTTGCATCAACTTCCCGGTTTGTTCAATAGTAGACTTGAACTAGCAGGGCATCGTGCCTTACGGCAAATTGCTGTTACTTCGCGTATCAAAAACAAAAAAATTATTTAAAAAAAACTGCAAAACTGAAAAAAATTGTTTTTCGAGAATTTTAGACAAAATTTGACATTTTTGAAAAATTGATTTTTCGGAGACGCTGGACCTGCCTTCACAAAAATTTACCAGTTATTCATTACAAGTTATATTTTTGAATTATTTAAATCGGACGCTCTGTTATCCCAAAAACTGAAATACCATTTTTAGCACTTTTTGGTCCGTATCTCCGAAACGCCTAGACCTGCCTTTGCCAAAATCTAATCAGCGCGTCTTTATATCATTAGGAATCGACTGTTTTTTGAATTATTCAAATCGGTTTGCGTGTTTGCGAAATTGTCGACGAAAATTGGTATCCGCACAAACACACATACATTTTTTCTAAGGTATGCCAAAATGTTCAGAAACCTCTGAAATGTAAAGATATATCAAAATGTTAATTTCGATTTTTTTTTGCGATTACTATAACTTGAGATTGAGAATTGAAATTGAGATTTACCTATTTAGATAAAATTTTCAACTGTATCGAATTTTCGAAAATAAAGTTGTTGCTTTCACTATAAACTAATCAATACTATTTTCAATACATATCGTTTAAGGAGATATGCTAAGCCAAAATTCTAAAAAAACGTTTTTTTAATTTTTAAAGCTTGGCTATTGAAGTCTTGAATTCAAGACCTTGAATTTGAAGAATATGTGAGCAACAGGATTTTTTAAAATTTAAATTATTTTAGAAAATACAGCTATCTGTCCTGATGATTCTCTTCTGTTTCCTTACTTTTGCAAAACTTTAAACGTGTTTTTCTTAAAACTGTCTTTCTTAAAACTGTCTTTCTTAATACGATATCCACGATTTCTCGAGTTCTACAGGGCCGACTCACTTGAAATTTTCAAAGAATCTTCTTTATAGACTTCTCTAGCATATTCTAGTCTCATCTCCCAATATCAATTTTCATTATTTTTAAAAACGAAACTCAAAAAAGAGATAAGAAAGAGATCTTTTTTTTAAACAGTAGCCTTTTGTTCAATTATTTTTTTAATTGAATCCTAGTACATGCCATTGCAACATCATTGTTGATTATTAATCTTTAATTTTGGATTACTAGGAAGGTTGCAATGAGACACGATTATGTACCAATTTTTTGTGATCCCCCATTTCAACAACTGCTCATTTTTGAAATTATTAACATTTTTTATCACAATTTTTCTGCACTTTTGTTAATTAAATTATTAAAAAAAATTCATTGCTTTTGTTTATGGTGATTTAAAAATGACCTAAAATTCTCCTTTTCCTCTACACTGGAAAACCCCCTAAAAAAACATAATATCAGTAAGTATATAAGTGCAAAAACATGCGCTTGTATATCTTAAAAGCGCAACCCATTATTCAACTAAGTTTCATCAGAAACAAAATAATTATTATTTTTAAACTCGACCGATCTTTTCTAAACGCTATTCAGCGCTTCCAACCATATCTTTCGATTAAAATTGGTCCAGTAAAAAGTGGATGAAAAATGTTGCATTTATCTGCTGATTGTATTCGACTTTGGAACATGCTGTGTATAAAAAATATCTGCTGATTGTATATAATTGGTTCCGCCGATGGTCGTGGATAAAGAGACCTTATTGAGTTTCTTATGGCATTTTTAATTCTTCCAATTTTTTTTTTTGAAAAAAAAAACGCCCAAAATGTCAAATATTGATTTACGTACGTACTCAGACAGACATATCTACCATCCTGATCTCAAACGATTCAGAATGACTTGAAACGTCTAAAAAACAACACAAGCGGGAAGAATTTTCTGGCGGAAACAAACTTCTTTGAGAAGTTAATAAAAATAATATTAAAACCGCCAGAAAAACTTAGCAATGTTTGGCAGTTCCGGCAAAAAAATATCAAATACGAAATAAAAAATTAGGATACTTTATTTTAAATAAAACACAGGCAGAATTTAATCATAAAATTCAAATAGAATTCACAATAGTCTTAATGAATGGAACACTCAATAAAAACAAATCATTTCCCGTTCCACCTTAACTAGTAAATATGCTATTTGCTGTGCAATAATTAATTGCGTTAAATTAAACATAGCAAAATGAAATGTTATATTCAACTTTATTCATAAATATACTATATGTATATAATAAATTATTTGCGTTTTAAGTATAAAATAAATTCAGGTCTTTGATTGGAAATCATTAATTTCTAACTAAAACTAAATGTTAAGTAAATGAATACAACACTGAGTGCCACAACAAAACTTAAGATCACAAATTAATGTTTTTAACACATAAGTGAATAAAAAGAATACTGCATGTATTTATAGTGAAACAAAAGAACATGATTCTGTATATAAGTACCATATACAAAATTTCTATATTACATTTCATCATTAGACAATTAAACTATATATAATTCATAAAGTAATAACAGTGGATTATTGAAAACTAATTTTAAGTTTAATAAAAACGAGTACTAAAATATATATCGATTGGCATTACTTGTAATTCCTGATCCTCCACTGCAACCGCTCGGAGAGTCGTCTTCGTTATCCGAATCCGATTTGTCTTTACCAAAAAGCAGTGAAGTATTTGTATTACTCGATTTATTAAACAAATTCTCCTCCTCGAAACGCTTATTATCACGCCTTATCAAATCCTGGAGATCCAAAGGTAAATCTTCGAAGTCAATATCGCAATCTTCTGAACAATGTTTCATGTTGAACATGTCTTTGTCCTTATTTTTCAATCCATTATAAATCATAGTTTCTCCCAATCTTAACTTCTTGGGACTGTCAACACCGTTTTGTTTAAGCTCTTGCGCCGAAATACTTTGCGTGCCAATTATTTTATAAAATAATATGTACGGAGTATTGTAAGGGTTCATTTCGTCCAAATCTTTAAACGATGCATTGCTTACCACACTATCATTAAACTTATACCAATGTTTATGTTTATCCATAGCATAAGTGTAATAATGTCCACTGTCCATGTTAACACCATCGTGAACCACTGCAGCATATAACATATAAAAAACTTTCACAGGCTGTTTGTTTGACATAACAACCAAATGCACTTTTTCATTATGATGTATTTTGTGAGATAACTTCTTCCTTTCATGCTGAACCGCATCATACCTGAAGTGCTTCAGAGTCAAAATCAAATTTTGTGGTGCGCCCAAAATGGTGATAGACCGTTCGGCATCGCACAACGTTTTACATTGTCCACAAGAATATTTATTCGCACCTTGTAATTTTTCCTTCGACAGATAATAATCAAGTAGCCATTGCACCGAGTACGATTTTTCACCAGATGTCGTGTTGTTGTCCGGAAAAGCTAATTGTAAGTCTCTAAATGTATCATGGTTGTTGCTTCGTGAGCGGCAAGCCATGCATTCGTAACAAGTCAGCATTTCTCCGTTGAAGCAAGTTTGAGTGATTGTTTTGCAGTCTGTGTTGAATAAGGGTTTGTCCGGTTTCGAGGTATAAGGGTTTGATGAACTGCTTGAATCCATATCTGAATGAAATAGAAAATTTGAACTGTAAGTGCCAATCGCAAAGTTGTAAGGGTACTACTTATCACTCAATACTGATCATACATCAACATTAAATAGATACCTGCATTAAAAAAACATTGTGCACAGGGTTTTTAAAATAGAAGAGATAGATATATATGCACAAATTCCAAGTTTTGGAATTTAGCATTGTTCGGTAAACTTAGCGGCGTACGATGATGATACAACTACACATTCAAATTGCAAAAATCTGTTTCAAATTGTTGATTTATTGTTCTACAATGTTCTTCAAATACAATAAGACAGTCCAACGGTTATAATATGTATGTTATGAGATTTCCCAAGATATGTTAATGAGAAACGGAAAATTTGAACAATTTCATCAGTTGTAATAATGATTTTCCACACACTTTTTTTGCCATTCAAATAAAGAGATACTTCCAAACTAAATTACAAGCATTTGCTATGATAAAAAGTTGCGTTTTGGAATACCCTTGCAAATAAAGAAAAAATTACGAAAATATTTTCATTTTTAACCATTTTACAACTAAAAATAATAACGTGGCCCACTTGTTTCCACCCGACTATACATTTATATCCATCTTACTAAATAAAACAGCAATGTTTCTTGAGAATGGCGAGCATGGACGAGCCTAACACATAATAGATATATACTGTGTTTAAACAGAGAGAGCTAATAAAGGGTATAACTAAAGCTAAAAGCCTTAAATTATTTCATAAGCTTAAAAAACAAAATCCACAGTGCTGAAACAAATGAATGGCGTTTCAAAGTATTGTATGTACCTATGGAAATAATTGCCTAAAGATATGAGCGATTCAGCACACGATTGTGGTTACGCTATATTGAAAGCACTATTAGAGAACCATTTATAAAAAAAAGCTTATAAGAATTGATAAAACTAATAACTTACCTATTTCAATGTTACTGCTACTGCTCTTAAGAATTATTTTATCACTAGAAAATTTATCATCAGTCTCCATATACTCATTACTGTTTTTAGAAGTTCCAGGCAGTTTGCTTTTAGTAAACATATCACTATTACTTTGAAAATTTACATCATCTGCAAAACATAAAAAAAAACACTTTTTTTAGAGCAGTTACTTAAGTATGTATATAAATGTTCAAAATATATAAGAATTATTCCTCAATCATATTAATTACAAACTATAAATAAATAAACTTGTCAAAATAAAACTAAGAAACAAAAATAAAATACCATTATTATTTGAAAATCTCATGGAACTCGAGTGATTTAGTTTAGAATAAGGCCAGTTGTTCAACCGGAATCTTCTTTTATTTATGTTTTTTTGTGAAAATTTGCCACAAGTATTAACTTTAGTGCATCAACATGAAAAAGAAACAATAATATAAATCATGAGGAAAAAATCATAAATTTTCTAACAGTAAATAAAAATGGTATTTGGGTGTGTTTTATAAACTAATAGCTTGATACATTTTTCTTCCAGAGTTAAAGTAAATTGCTTTTGCTGATTCAGATTTTTTTTTGCTTAAATAAAATATTAGATAAAATGCACTATGAATTATACAAATTGAATGATGGTAATAACAAATTTAGGCTTATTCTAATTTGATTGAAATTAGAGTATATAAGAATACACTAAAATATTAATGAAAAAAAGAAATATTTACCTGTGTTAGCTACTTTCGCTTCTGTGCCAAGAGTTCTGTTCAACTGTGTTTCTTGCTCATGCAATGTATCTAATAAATATCTGTAAATAATTGAAAAATTAAAAAACAATACATCTACTTTCAAGATAATTAAGTAATGACTAACACAAGAAATTCAGAGCTGTCATGGTATTGGCCTGGCGTAAACCCAGGCGGTCTGGCTATCTGCAATATGTCTTTGGGTGAAATATAAGGACGATTTGAGTAACTTAATAAAGCAAATAAATGAGCCAATTGCTTCATTACAATCCCACGTTTACCACCACTCGATAAGATAACTTGCTTGTAAAATCTAAAAAAAGATACCACAATTAGTAATTTTTCATATTGATTATACTTTTACAATATACATACTGTCTGGTCATAAATAATGATTGAAGAACACTATTCATGTAACAAGTATTTCCTAAGTTATTCAATCCAACTTTGCTTGAACCGGGTGTGGACATTCTTACAATACTCATAGATGCATTGCATTTTAAGACCCTTCTATAATCAGCGGAAGGGCCAACATTATGTACAAAATTCACCTAAAATCAAATTTTATATTATTGTGCCAAAACATATTCCTGAAGAAGAAGTAATACTTACAACATCCTTATGGCCTTCAATTTCATTTGGAAATACTTCTAATAAAGCTGTTATTATATCAATCAATCTTTGCCTGGTCAAATTAGCACTAATTGAATCTTCTCGAGATAATTGATTTAACACTACCATTAATCGTGGCAAAACCTAAGTTCAACATTATATTAAAACAGCAATTATATTAAATTTCATCAAAGGATAAAAACTAAATTGTACCTTTTGAAGCAAAAGTGGCGTATGCAAAACAGTTGTGAGCATGTGCTCAACAACTGGTGCTATGGTTGATCTAAACAATGGCATGGCCAGCCCTGCCAATAAATTTTCTATAACCAAACTGCTGGCTGCAAGCATAACATCCCATCTGCCTTCTTCCTGTTACAAACATAAGATATAAGTAAAATATTACCTAATATAAAACAATCTGTAAAGTAACAAATATACCTGCAACCCCTTCATAAATGTAATGGTCCACTCGGTCAAACATGGTGTGTAATTACAATACCGGAGCCACATAAACAATCTGCGTAATATTCTTAATAATGTTTCATCATCCCCAGGATTTTCTCTCAAAAGCCAAGATACAGCTCCAGGCACAATGTTCGGTTCTACTAATGTTAATATTATAGACACTGCTGCACATGGTTCGCTAGAATCTAATCAAAAAAACGGTTTATGAGAATTATGAAAGTAATCATATAAGACTACACAATTAATATATACCTGCTTTTGATAAAACAAGATACAACTTCTTGAGGCAAGCTGATACAACTTGTTCTTTTAAAGTATTTGGCAAATTGTCACAGGTTTCTTTAAAGAAATCACGAACTAGATTGACATTTTCTAGAAATCTTGATAACCCAGTTTCCCTTGGGTTGTGCACATGAGCTAAGCAGTGTACTATGGTTTCAAATAAGTTGACAAGATTAGATCCAACAAGCAAATGACTTCGGTTTTGTCGGATAAGTTTTATAGTCTGTATTATTTGCTCCAGATCTACAGGCTGCACTTCAGAGCGCTCGTCCACCTCATTAACGTGCTGTTTGACTGCCATACTGTA